>NC_080580.1:910924-1227035 GCF_029962835.1 Magnolia sinica
GCATTACAGTCTGCCATCTTGAACTTTTTAAGCAACTCCTTGGCATATTTTTTGTGATATATAAATGCTGCCGACTTGTTGTTTTACTTCGATGCTCAAGAAGAAGGACATCAATCCACCATCAGTCATCTCGAATTCATTGAACATAGCATGCTTGAATTCTTCAAACATCGCCTGACTGTTTCCTGTGAACAACAGATCATCAACATATAGGCATGCTATGAGGATGTCGCCATGAGCATTTTTCTTGATATAGACTGTATGCTCATATGGACATTGGGTGAAGTCGTTCTCTTGAAGATAGTTGTCGATGCGTGCATTCCAGGCACGAGGAGCCTGCTTCAACCCATAAAGGGCTTTCTTCAGTCGATACACTTTGTGTTCCTCCCCTTGAATAACAAAACCTTCAGGCTGGTCAACATAGACCTCTTCTTCCAGAATTCCATTCAGGAATGCAGATTTCACATCTAGTTGGTAGATCATCCAACTATGATGGGCTGCAAGGGAGATAATCATCCTTACAGTGTCAAGGCGAGCAACAGGAGTGAAGACTTCTTCATAATCCACCCCATATTTCTGTTTGTAACCCTTTGCTACGAGCCTTGCCTTGTAGCGATCTATTTCACCATTAGCATTTCGCTTGATCTTGTACACCCATTTGACTCCAATAGTTCTTTGGCCTTGAGGAAGTAAAGTAAGATCCCATGTATGGTTCTTCTCAATGGCTTGGATCTCATCTTCCATAGCCGTCCTCCAACATTCTTCTTTTACGACCTCCTCAAATGTAAGAGGCTCATGGTCCGCATACAAGCAAAACAAATTTACTTCCTCAGTTTCGGCGTAGATATCGTTTAGGCTCCTCATTTTGATAGGAGTCAGGGGTGAAGGAGAACTAGATGATGACGTGCTGGCTGAATTTTGATTTGATGAAATACTTCCAGAGGAGATGGAACGTATCGCTGGACTTCTGCGTGTAGACGTTTCGGCGGAAGAGGGTGTTGCAGGTGTCTGCTCCTGGTTCTCATGCTTTTCTTCTTCATGTTCTTCAACCGTGACTTGATTTTCTTTGGCTGAATCTTCCTCGTTCCATTTCCAGGCTTCTTCCTCGCAGAATACTACATCTCTACTCACCACCACTTTGTTAGTTAGTGGGTTATAGAGCTTGTACGCCTTCGATACTTCACTGTAGCCGATGAAGATGCACTTCTCGCCACGATCATCAAGCTTTTTCCTTCTCGCTTCTGGAACTTGAGCATAGGCGACACACCCAAAGATCCTTAGGTGCGCCACGCTCGGTTTGTAGCCACTCCATGCCTCCTGTGGTGTCATGTTTCTTACGCTCTTGGTTGGACACCGATTGAGTAAGTAGGCAGTACATGCAACTGCCTCTGCCCAGAAGCTTTTTGGCATGCCTTTCTCTTTGAGCATGGTTCTTGTCATGTCGAGGATGGTGCGGTTCTTTCGTTCTGCAATGCCATTCTGCTGTGGCGTGTAGGCTGCAGTGTACTGTTGCTTGATTCCTTGATCCCTGCAATACTCTCGAAAGGCATTTGAGGTGTACTCTCCACCTCTGTCAGATCTAAGGGTTTTGATTTTAAGACCACTTTCTTTTTCAACAAGGGCCTTAAAATTTTTAAAAATAGTAAAAGCAGCAGACTTTTCTTTGATTACATACACCCACAATTTTCTACTGAAATCGTCAATGAAGGTAATAAAGTATTTATTACCTCCAAGAGAGATTGACTCCAATGGTCCACAGATGTCAGTGTGAACCAACTGCAATGGTTCTCTTGCTCTTCGGGATACTCCACTCGGAAAGGAGTTCCTTTGTTGCTTGCCGAGTGTGCACGCCTCACACACATGTTCTGGAGCTTCAATAGCCGGCAAGCCATGCACCATATTTGATGAGGATAAGAGTTTAAGGCCACTGAAATGGAGATGCCCAAAGCGAAGATGCCATCTCCATGAATCATTCTTCACGAGTCCATAGAGACACTTCTCAGCCTTTGTGTTAATATGGAGCGGAAACATGCGATTCTTTGCCATATGGACTTGAGCCACAAGTCTCCCGTGTGCATCTCTTATAGAGAGAGAATTGTTTTCCATGTGTATGACATACCCCTTCTCAAGGAGTTGGCCGATACTGAGGATATTACTTTTCATGTTTGGTACGTAATACACATTGGAGATAAAATTCGTCACACCATTCTTCTGATAGATTTTAACTTTTCCTTTACCTTTCACAGGAACTTTTGATGAGTCTCCTAGACTCACATTGCCACGATCATTTTCCACCAGTTCCACGAACAATTCCTTCTTTCCACACATGTGGTTACTCGCACCAGAGTCGAGATACCACACGTCATGTTGATCACATGCTTCTTCTTGTGCAAGAAGAAGTGTGGAGTCTTCTTTTTCATGATTTGATGTTTCTACATAATTAGAATGCTCATCTTGATCCACTGGTTTGCTCCAACAGTTTGAAGCATAATGGCCAAACTTGTTGCAATTGTAACATTGAATATTTTTTGTATTTCCACGACCATGCATGGAACGACCTCTACTATTTCCTCTTCCACGGAAATTGATAGTCTTTTGTTGATTTTATGATTGGCTTGGATAATATCCACGTCCTCTACCTCTTGCACGATTGCTAGTGCCACGGCCCCCTCGTTGTTTAGGATCATTCTTTAAAGTCAACTTAGACTCTAAGGCATGTTCAAGCATTGAACCAGCATTTTTTTGCATTCGTTGCTCACGTACTTGCAACGAGCCCATCAGTTCCTCGATGGACAGATTTTCTAAGTCTTTCGATTCTTCTATGGTAACCACCACATGCTCAAATTTGATTGTGAGGGATCGAAGTACTTTTTCAACAACCCGTACATCTTCGATCTTTTCACCATTTCTTTTCAAGTTGTTAACAGTAACAAGTAACCTTGAAAAAAAGTCAGAAATGGTCTCACCTTCCTTCATGTGTGAGGTCTCGAATTCGGCTCTAAAAGTTTGGAGACGAACCTTCTTCACACGATCGACTCCTTTGAAGATTGTGCTAAGAATCTCCCATGCTTGCTTGCATGTTGTCGCTTCAGCAATCCGTTCAAAGGTGGACTCATCCAACCTTTGTTAGACAAGAAATAGAGCCTTCTTGTCCTTCTTTCTTTGATCTTTGAGGACCACCCTTTGATCAGCGGTATAGAGAGCTTCTTCTTCCGTTGTGGGTTCTACATACCCATCACTGACAATATCCCATAGATCTTGGGATCCGAACAAAGCCTTCATCTGGATGCACCAGTTTTCATAGTTATCCTTAGATAACTTTGGAATCTGCGGCTGGATGGACGCCATCACTTTTTCACACTACGGTTCAACAACCCTTTTTCTTGGCGTAGCAGTGGCAACACCTTGATCACACGATCTGAACCTTCAAATGATACCTGGTCCCACAGGATCGTCTTGCTCTGATACCAATTTGTTGCCTGTACTAGCCAGAATTATTCTTGGCTTTACAAAGCCTATAATTTAGAGTCACTGGACACGTGAGAAGAGAAAGAAACTTTTGCTATATATTTTTTATATTGCTTACAAGCTCACTGAGTTGATTCCAAACGGACTACAAGCACTTCTTATATAGATTTTTCCCACCAATGTGAAAAGACACAAATGCCCTCATTAACTACATTAATTCTATCAGTTTCAAACGTTTGGAAACCCACCAGCCATAACACGTGAAAAATGTCGAAATTGCCATAACGTGTGGCTGTTTCAAATGCCATGAAACGGTAGCATCTGAACCGTCCATTTGGTTTGGACGTTTCAACAAGAGTGTGGGGTCTCATTTTTTTGTATGAATAGTGAGACAATATAAAGAGTGGATATTCACTAAAAATTGATGATTTTAGTAGTGGTCCACTATTAATATTTTGTCGAGCACAGTGATCTCCGCGATTCATGTTGTCTCACCATTCATAGAACTAAAAAAATGAGACCCCCACACACTCCTCTCTTTTGCAAACTCTCACTATTCGTACAAAAAATATAAAAAAAAAAAACTACAATAATTATAAAGAAAACCACAAAACCCTCCTCCCTTTCATAATCTCTCACCAATCATACCTAATCAGACAAAAAACAAAACAAGCATAAAATGAACCACCATACATCCATTTCACAAACTCCCACTAATCATACCTAATCAACTTATTCACATATTCTCTATTATATTTATAGGTAAACAAGGTACCTAGCAATCAATTTATAAAAGATTGGGTAAATGAAAGTATCTATTGGCTTCTCACTTTTTTAATGACATTTCAATAAGTGTTTCTTTAGAGTTGTAGTCAACCCATTTATTCATTTAACATATTGAGCCTCGTAATACCTGCATTGTATTTTCACCGTGCCGTTTTTCAGAGTCACATCTTCAAGATCTTCCCACACTATCGATTTTTATTTTTATTTTCCTTTTTAGTGAACTATGGGAGACACTAATCTTAATTGGCACATCTTCATCTTGTAGACCTAATCCTTCATCCAATATCATTAATGAAGTGACTGACAAATTGCCAAGGGTATTGAGAATTTCCTCACTAATTATCTACTAATTAAAATATATTAAATCTGCCTAGCACTATAATGCCTTTAAAGTATATATTAAACTTTAAAAGTATATACTAGACCATAAATTAATCATCAATCCAAGGCTGGATACATTATAATACTTTCATATTCTCATTTAAATGTTCATGTCAAAATTTCGGTAATATTTCCCTATGTCTCTCCAAATAAGTTGATCCTCCATTTTATTTTCATGCCAAATATCTAAGTAATGTGAAGATATTTGACATAATAAATAAAAATAAAAATAAAAAACATATCCAAAGAGAAATAGAGAATGTATCACGGAACAAGCATAAGCATATAAATAGATTATATGAAAACATAGTATCTATCTAACTTTGAACTGTACAAAATGAGACAATTTAAATGATTTCTAGAGAGAAATAGAGAGATGGAGCGCAGAACAGGCATGAGCATTTAAATATATTATATAAAAGTATAGTATCTATCTAACCTTGAACTATATAAAATGGGACAATTTAAGTGATTTCTATACCACCAAAAACATACTATATGTATGCCTAGCCACACATAAATATTCAAATGGACAACTAATTATATAATTTACAAAAATAAATCACATTAAGAGAATTGTCTAATGCATAATAATAAGCTAAAAAATAAGTAATGTAATTCATAATTCACAAAAATAAACTATTAATTGTCTAATTCATAAAAATAAACCACATTAGACTAATTATCAAATGCACAATAATAAATTAAGCAATAAGGGATCAGGGAATAAGGATTTAGGTTTATGTTTAGTCATTTATGATTTTGGATTTTGAATTTCAAGTTTAGAATTTATGGACATCATATCTCCCAAGCAATTTTCAGCAACTGTTGGCACATATATGAACTGACTCAAATTGGCTAAACACAACACACGGATACTCACTAGGCTCAAAACTTAATTGAGCCGACTCAACTCGAAAACTCGGGCGAGTTTTTCCAAGTTAATAAATAAATAAACTTGGGATGAACTGCAGCCAAAATTTCAAATTGAATGATCTTAACCATCTAATCTTGATAGTTGATGATGGGCCGCAGATCATTTTGTATTAACCGTTCATCTTAACACCCTTTAATTAGATGCATGGGATTATTCGATCGATGTAATCTTTGGACCATGATCCATGCGCAGAATGAGCATTGAGTGCATATTGTTTAGAAAAATCTAGAGAGACATGTTGTCCCGCCTCATCTACCATGCGCGAAGTGGGAGCAAATTAGGTGAGACCGGGGATCCATTGATGTGGGTGGGACCTTGACTGTGGGGCTAACAATGATGTATGTGACTTAAATCCGCACTGTCCAACCATTTTCAAATCTCATTTTAGTGCATGATGAAAAAAAATGAAGCATGCCCAAATATTAGGTGGACCACACCACAAGAAACAGTCACGATTGAATTCCCACCATTAAAAAGGTATGGTTGTGATTTCAACTCAAAAAAAGTGCATTTGATCAGTGACGTTCTTTATGGTAGCCATAAAAATAGAGTTTCAGACCTAATGAACGGTCCAGAATAATTGATACTAATGTCCATGTCCCAATGCAACTTGGAGCATTGTAACTTTAAAGCGAGAGCAATGGCTCATCTCTCTCACCATAATAATGATGCAAATCCACTTTATAAAATTAAGTATGGCCCACCCAAGGTATTCTGTATTGGTAATGGTGGTCGTAACGGTCACCATTATTACCAATACGGGTATTGGCTGTAATCGTAACGGTTGAAAATTTTCTTTTGCGTGAAAAATTTTAAAAAATCAAGAATAATGTAAATATTCTAAATATGTATTCATTTTTTGTTTTGAACATATTTATGGTAGTGTAACAGTTTACTGTTTGTTGAGAGTGTTATATTGAGGTGTCTAGTGAATTTGTGAACATGATTATATGTATTTAATGTTTACACATCACAATAAAGCATTAAAACTAGAAATAAGAAAATTTAAATAAATACTACTTTTTCAATTTTTTGAAACAAAAAAGGCCATTGAAGCTTCTATTAGCTCAAATCACTTCAATCTACGATTTTAATATTAAAAATATAGTATGCGTGGTCGAAATCTATTGTAAATTGATCTATGAGAGTTTTTGGAATGAGAACAGTAAAAAAAAGGAGAAAAATGGATTTAAATAGAAAAAAAAGAAAAGAAAAGAAAAAAGGTGGTAGTTTTTTGACTGTTACAGGGTAACGGTCGTAGCCTTGTAACGGCATTTACAGCTACTATAACGGCCGATACGTTCCAAAAAAGTCAACTACCCCGTTTCACCCTCATATCGTGTAATGGTCATGGTTGTTACCTATACGTATCGGCCTTTACGGGCCTATCATAACGGATACGGAGCACCTTGGGCCCACTAAAATCACATTATTACCGATAGCTCATATGATTGGAAGACTTTTGATGATCCTAGCCAAAATTAGAAGACATTCATTGATCCTATGGATGGCTATGATCATCAAACTGGTTTGATATTAGGGGAGATACTCATTCATGGTAGCAAATGGACATTTCACCGCTTGTCAGGCATATATGGATGGACGGCCTGGACAAAACACGTCCATCAACGTGTGGCCCACAGATGTAGTGGTTCCAAATGACCGAATGCAATTCGGTATCATCTAATATGTCTATTTAGTTGTGCATGTGGGGCACACTTGCCATCAGAAAAATTCAAATGGGATGGGATTTTATCATTTTTTAAGCCGGTCGAAGCAGGACTGGTCCCAACCATTTTTTTGGTCAGGCTCAAGCTGGGCTTGAGCTGAACTTGAGTGTCTCAATGGGCCTGGAGTTAGACTCGCCCAGTCCAAACCAGACCCATTGCTACTCCCACCCTGGACTTAGGCCTCAGTTCATACGCTAGAGTTGAACATGGGCTGGCCCATTTAGAACGGGACTCATTTTTCACGTATGGGCTTTTAAAGCTACAAATGAAACGGGCAGCCTACAGTAGCCCAGTCCAATCTTTCACCTTTTGTTTTTTTTTCGTTTTCCAGTTAAGTGTCGTGTCCCACTCAACATAGCATAGACGTAGCACTTACAAACATCAATCTAGAATGTCCAAATTTCAGGCCCAGTTGAAGACGAACCAGCAATTATCTCAACACCCTCCAATTAGCTGCCTGGGATTATTCAATTAGTGTGTGTAATCTTTGAACCATGATCCATGGGCAATCTGAGCACAAATGGTGTTATGTGTATTTCAATAAATATAAAGTAATGAGTTTTGGAAAAAAAAATGCAAAAGCCACTTTGTTTTGGTTTTTGTCTTTTGGTGAAAAATTTTAATCTCATATAAGGTAAAATGGGAATTGTAAATGAGTGTAGAAGCTTGTCTTTCATAGACTTTTATAAAATGTATTCTATTATGCCCAAGCCCGTATACAAGCATAAGCTGGCCTAGTGAGGAAACTTGGCCCAAGAACCTTTAACCGAGCGTGTGTGCACACGTACACACGCTCATAAACTTGAACGTGGGGGGAATCGGGCCACGATACGCATGCTTGGGTGCAAAGAAAATCGAAGTCTATGGAGATCCATTTGTTATATAGTGTTGTATCATGGGAGATATCGCATTGTGTGTTAGGAGAGAGCGCATTAACTAACCAGACTATTTCAAAGATAGTAACCATGTACGGATATAAATTGCTTGCAGCACCTCTCACCGTAAGACCCACCGTGATGAATGTGTTTTATCCAGAGTCCATTGATTTTTCCCCATCATTTTAGGGCATGAGCAGGAAAATGAGGTAGATCGAAGTGCAAAGGGACCACACCACATAAAAAGTAAGGATTGAATGCCCACCATTCAACGCATTTGTTTTACTTATGTCGTGACTCAGGTTGGGCCTACATGCTAAATGGTCCGATGATCTAAACCATTTTTGTTATTGTTACTACCATAAATAAGCTAGTATCTCTAATTATCGTCGAATATTTATTTGAATGTAGGTAGGAGCTCCAAGTATGAGGGTTTTGGGGAGTTTATGGCAGGCCTACTGGCTCCATGAGCATTAGAGAGATTCAAATCATGTCTTTGTTCAGCTCGAGTTTCATTTGGATCGAATTGGAAAGAAGATTTGATGATTTTCTTCAACAGTTGGATGGATCCGCTGATATTTGTGTTTTCCTTTCATCCAGTTTTGTTTGATCTTATGAACAAGTTGGATGGCAAATAAACATCCTAGTGAGCCTTGGGAAGGTTTCAATGGTGGGTATCATTGTCCATAATGCTTTTTGTGTAGTTATTATTATTATTATTATTATTATTACACACCCCCACACACTCATGCCACTCGCCACTCACGCCATAGTGGAATTTCACCACCTATGGGTACTTGAACCCTTGAGAGTCCATGATGCTTTTTTTTTTTTTGTGGTGTAGCTCACTTGAGCATTGGATTTTTCTTATTTTGGGGAACATGCCCTGAAATGATATTGCAAAATGGATGAACAATATGGATATAACACATATTGATGAAATTACTTTCAAGTGTATCTAATTAAGAAAAGTATTTTACTTGTCGGAGGTGGAGTCACGAGAGTTATATTACATATGCCATTACCTCATTAGCTTCCAACCACTATGGTAATAATCATTATTCATTTTCCACACATTACATCACATTACTGTTGTCATCCGTAATTCAAATATGCCCTTACAACAACACCCCAGCTCTGAGGGGCCACCATAATGTATATGTGTAGAAATACATTGTCATTGTCCATCAGGTAAGAACCCTTATATTCGTTGTGCAAATAAAAGGACTTGCGTGAGGAACAAGTTAAGTGGGCCACACCAATGGGAACAGGGTTAAATTGCACCTAAAACCTCTAAGTTGGATGTCTGATTTTTTGTACATCACTTCATCACGATCAGTCACCCTGATGGACGGGTTTGACGAAAGGCACACTCTATGGTGGCTCCACACACAAGAATATGGTTTGCGTCCCTTCCCCACTGTTTCATTGGAAAGAATGATACCTGCAATAGGTAGTATTCACTTCACGATTTGAGTTGTTGAAGACATTTGATTGCCATCCAATCCTTCCATTAGATGCAACCCCACATGTAGAGCCTAGATCCCACAATTCAGTTTGATCCATAACTCAAGTGGGCCACACACAATTTGGTAACAATGGAGACAATGGGAGAGGAAACCAGATAAGGCAGAAGAAAGGTGAAGAAGTGGGGAGATTTATTTTTTTAGAAAAAAATTCTTTAATATTTAATTTTTTAAAGAGTTAAGGACAATTAAACTTAAATCACCTCATAAATCTTACATTTAGAAATTGTTGATTGATACTCAAGTAGGGCTTACTATACCAAAGGTTCTTGGGCTTTCAATGGCTTGGGTTTCGGACCACTTTTTGCAAGAACAAGCCCAGCTCATTGACAACCCTTAAAAGGTTTGGAAGTGTAGAGCCACATACAAATTTCTCCAAGATCCCGTAGTGCCTTGAGAGCGCTATAAAATGCATCTGTCCACTTGGACAGGACCGTCCATTTAGATTCAATAGCTACTGTGTAAAAATCTCACAACTGGATGATTCTATGGATCTTATTAGTATTATAAAAGAGGAAATAAGATAAAGAGAAATAGATGTCCATCATTCAATGGTTAGGATTTTCCAATCAATTTGGTTTTGCGATCATAATTAATCTATAGATATTCTTGTTTGCATACATAACCTGTGACCTGACCCGACCCAAACCCAATTTGACATCTAAGCAATGCATGACTCTAATGGGGTGCAACGTGGTCAGGTGCAATTAAAACTCATACATTGCCTAGATGTCCGAGTCATGTACCAGGTTGGTCCTTGGGACTATGGACGTAAATGGGAGGAATTGAGCGTAAATGGAGATAAATGGCAGGAGTCGGGAGTAAATAGATGTAAATTGGGAGGGATTGGGAGGAAATTGAGGTCAATGGGAATAAATTGAGGTAAATAGGAATAAATTGAGGTGAAGCAGATGGTGATAGGCTGATCCAGCTGGAGTAACTCCACCTGATTTGGGCCACATTTTGGCCAAGACACAGGACCTGTAGGTTGGACCTGGGTCTGAGTCTTAGCCCTGGAAATTAAATGTGGCAGAGCTAACATTTGAACTGCTTGACTAGCACAGCAAGTAGGCTTTTAATCACATTGGTGTTTGGATGTGGTAGACAAGATACAACACAAGCACAATTTGGGGTGGGAGGGACCTGTATTCAGGTTATTTGCTAATGGTCTGGACTTGGACAGTGTTGAGCCAGGCCTGGCCCATTTGCCCCTGTAGCATTCCTTTGTAATATGACAAAAGCACTGATTTTTAAGCTCATGGCTATTCCATTGCCAGTTCGGAAAATGCAATGCATCGGGCATCAATTTCTTAGGCAAGCATACCAAGCTGTGATGAACAAGATTTTTCAGTTTCTCCAAAAATGTAAAAGATGTTCAATAACTATCAAGACAAGCTCCTCCTACTTTGTTTGAGGAAATATCTAAACAAAAAGAAGAATATGACAAGAGTAACCTCATCACTGCGGCATAGTGAGTATGATGAGTATGAAGATAACAGATAGCAATCAATTTCTTGGATATGCCAACTCATGATGATGTGTTTCTGAAACAATGTAAATAGGTTGTAAAGTAAAGAGGAAAAGGAAAACAAAGAAAAGAGAGTAAAATCACCTATTGTAATTCAACATTATCATTGCCACCCACAAGGGGGGAGATTTATCATCAAAATTTGACTACTGTGATGATTAACGTCTCTGAAAATTGAGCACCCTGACAGATGTTGCATAGATTGCAAAGAAAAAGAGAATGAAGCACACGAGCACTGCTGCAGAAACACCTATCATTCCCGAATCATAGCCAAGGCTCACTTCCAAAAACTCTTTCACAGACCCGTTGAATCCAGGCCCAATTATATGACTCTCTACATTGCCAAGTTGCGAGGTTATGATGCCACGTAGAGTCCAAGCCACTGGGCTGATATAATAACACCAGATCCACCATTCAGGGATATTCTGAAAAAAATAAAACCACAGTCATTTCAATGATAAGAATTGTACCAAGGAACCAAAAAACGTCGAGTGCATACCATATATTGATGGACAAAAAAACATTTATATAAACTACCATTTGTTGATGCACAGCTAGCTTTTTTGCCATGACATATGGCTGATAAGGGGAGTGGGCAGAAGTTAATTACTTACAGGTTTAGGAACAAGAAAACCTGACATTAAGTTCCATAACGAGTAAAATGCAGACGAAATGACTGCTGCAAAGTGCTGAGTAGGCGTCAGACCAACCGCCATCAACCCGTAGAATGCAAAGTATGTGAACGTGAGGAACATGAACAATAGGTAAAGCAGAAACTTCCCTGCAAAGAGTATAGAGCCCCCATCCTTTGTAAGATTTTGTAGTTTCATACAAATGAGTGATGTAAAACTAATGTAACAAGACAAGCCAAAAGCTTCATATGTTTTGTTTTATAGCTCCAATTGTGAGATAAAGATGATAAAAGTACCTATTGTCCTTTCAAAGCCAATCATGAAGTATGTAATGACACCGTATACAATTGTTTGCACTGCAATGTATGGAACCTCTATAATCCCCTGAACATTAAGACAGAACACATAATTTTGGCATGAAGCCAAATATAAATAAATAAATATATATATATATATATATATATATATATATATATATATATATATATATATATATATATAAATAAATAAATATATATATATATATATATATATATATATATATATATTATTCTTTGCCAAAGTAGATTCTTTTACCTGTGCTGCTGCATATGGAAATGGAGAGTACATCCCTGTCGCCTTCTCTCGATAGAAAACTGTCCTCTCAATGGAGACTACTGGCTGTATTGACGCAGCATTATTCACACCAAGAAATAAGCAAGCTGAATAAAGTGCCCCCATAACGGCAAACAAGTCCTTTGTTGTATCTCTAGAAACATTTAAAACATGTGGAATTGATCAGTAGAGGCTTCTCATCTGTAAAGGAAATAGGCTGATGGCAAATATAATCTCCATTATGAACAGAAAGCATGTAAACCATACCATCATTGCTTTTCACCCCTCCTTATATAATGATAGAGTGGAATGGCGGAATAGGATTCACGTAACCCCAATTGCTTGGGACTATGCTTAGATAAGGATGATGATAATGACTTGCATGATGATATCAAGATCCTACTCTGTAGAAGAGCGGGAGTGATTGCAAAATCGAGATCTCATGCAAAAAGACTCAACTACAGGGGTTCAATATTTACTCCAAATTTTTTTGAAACACTTCTTGCTCTGACGATTTTCTTATGATTGATTTTAATAAACACAAGATTCTTGGAAATAATCACAATAAATAGAAACTTTTTCATACTCCACAAAGCAAGAGGGAACATCAATTCATCGTAGAAAATCAGCTGTCAAGTGGTATTTTATAACAATAGATTAGTTCACCCCTTGAGTAGAGCATCGAAAGGAGTGGGGGGTAATCAAATAGGAAAAAGGGAGCAAGGGGAATCCTTCACAGCCTGATTGGGAAGATGAATCCAGCTGAGCAGATCTTACAGGCTTACCAATTGGCCATAGAAAGTTTTTAGTTTCGAGTCAATTCTTTGAATGCTACAAGACGAGGGGCAACTTCTCAGAGGGAAACATGGAGCTTTGCAAACTGGACTGAGGAGATCAATAAGGTTGAGTTAGGATACTCCGCTTGCATGTTCTCATTCCTTCCGAAAGGCTAGAGGGAGGATTTTCTGGATACAAAAGAGTGTATTGGCTTCAGCCAATAGGAAACAAGTTGTCTATTAATAAGAACGTGATCATATACAGAAAAATTACAAAAAGTATTTTCACATGTGACAGCTCGATACATGACTAACTGATTGAAATTATTGGAGTCGTTGTTCACTATCTAAATATTTGTCAGAAGGCCCTATTACTTGACACAGTTGAGCAAATCCATCTCGGCACAAGCTAAAGTTCACCGTACATAAAGTCTAGCAAAGCCCAATAGATCCCTCCCTTCCACCAAAGCACAGATATGATACATCGCAAAAATTAGCAACAATGTGTAAAAGAATGATAAAACTACCATTGGATGTAAATGCAACCATGAGAACAATGACCAAAATTACCTTTTCGAGCCAACCTTCCAAAATACCGAGCCAAGTATCACTCCACTGAGGGTAGTGAAGAACAATCTCACAACATTGTATTGGGGGCTTCTCCAGTAAACAAGATTTTGCTTCCAAAGGCAAATCTTAAACTGAGTCATACTGCTCTGTGAATACTTGGAATCAAACATTAGGGGCTCAGAACCAGCATCAGGAACACTCAATTGCTTAATTGAAGCTTCCACTTCCCTAAAGCAAAGTATTAAGAGCAATTAGCATTGCACAATCAAAACATAATTTCCTTTTTTTCTTTTAATCATACTTACATTCTTACAAACACCATAACATTATTAAATTACCTGTACTGATTTGAGTTTTGATATATGGTAGCAAAGTCTTGACCAATCCTCTCTTCACATGCTTGTGTAGTGACCTCAAGCATCCAAGTAGCTGGATTGTATCCTTCAGGAATAGGAGCAACTCCATCGATTCCCTGTGCTAGGAAAACAAATGCAAGCGTTAGTACTAAGTAGGCATTAGAAACAGTAAGCTAATGTAGTTGTAACACAATTTCTCCAGTCATATGAAACATTAATACTAATCATGCATACAGAATTTTTGATGTGAGCTAGTAAAAATATTTAATAATGAAAGCAAGAGGGAAAATTCATCAGTGTACAAACTGCTTATATTGTCGAATAATATGTAATGTTACTTCTTTTTAAGTGTATGTGCATAATTTATAGATTAGAACAAATTTCCTATATTAAGGGCCATTTACTTGCAATGCAACCAGTGAATGTTACTTCTTTTTAAGTGTATGTGCATAATTTATAGATAACAACAAATTTCATATATTTAGGACCATTTACCTCCATTTCTCCCAATTCCTCCCATTTACCTCCATTTACTCCCAATTCCTCCCATTTAATCCCATCAAGCAACCCATTTATGTAAAAAGGAATTGAGAAAACGAAATAAATTGATGCTACCTGGAAATAGTCAATCATAATTTGTGAGTTCACGCCAAGTTTGCCTCCGTATATAACTCGCCCTCCTCGTTTCATAAGCAGAAGCTACAGCAAACGAAAATGAAGATAACAAAATTGAAAGAAAATAAAGATAACAACTACAAAGTATAAAAGCTATTTAGGTCATAGAATATCCAAAAAGTAAGAGATTTTCACCTCATCAAATGCTTCAAATATATCAATACTTGGTTGATGTATGGTGCACACAACAGTTCTCCCAGTGTCAACAGTATTACGAACAGTACGCATAACGATCGCTGCAGCTCGTGCATCTAATCCAGATGTTGGTTCATCCATAAAGATAATAGAAGGATTTGCAACAAGCTCCACCGCAATTGTAAGGCGTTTTCTTTGCTCTGTTGACAAGCCAGAACTCCCAGGCAAACCAACCAAAGCATGTCTCAGAGTGTCAAGCTCTACTAGTGCCATCACTTCTTCAACAAATTCCTGTAGTGCTTGCATGAGAATTGTTTCAAAGAATGAAACCTAGAACCAAAAAATAAATAAATAAATAAATAAAAAGGATATCAGTAACTAACAAGTCGTTTCTCTTTGTCCACTTCTTTAGGTAGGCGTAAAGAGGCTGAGAACCAGAGGGATTCTTCAACTGTTACTTGAGGAGAATGAATATCATTTTGTTCAACATATCCTGAAATTCTGGCAAAAGTATTTTGCTCTTTTGGATATCCAGATATCCTAATATCACCTTCTATATATCCACCAGTCTTCCGACCAGCTAGAACATCCATCAGTGTGGTTTTCCCTGCACCACTCGATCCAACTAATGCAGTAAGGACGCCTGGCGTAAAAACCCCACTCACATTTGATAAAAGTTGCAGCTTCTTTTCTGGAATACCTTTCTGCTTCATTGCCTTCAATATATATAAAAGAAACATCTCATTAAGTTTCAATAAAGAAATTCCAAAGAATTAATTTTCGACAAATTACCTTTGGCATATCAACAAAGTATTTGAGATTATGGAATGTCATTGATAGCGGCTGGAATGGAAGAATCATTCCCCTATTTGATGTACGCCTTGGCACTGATGTTGGGACTTTTCCTGCAATGGCAAAGTCATTATCTGAGTTAGAAAAATATAGGGAGGAAAGGGTTATGGTTAGATATGTGCCAGCTAGAAGAACTTCACAATAACAAACACAATATTTGCAACCATATCTAAACAACTTATGGGGATTAAAGAATTAGTGCAATGACCATTGCCACCACCATTCTCTCCTATGACATCATCCAGAATAATGGCCTTGGCCTTCACTAGGGCTGTCAAATCAAGCATAGAACATTTGTTAGAAAAATAAATGGTACAGAGAGAGAGAGGGGGAGGGAAGGAAGTAGGGAGAGGGAGGGAAGGAGGGAAGGAGAGGGAGAGAGAGAGAGAGAGAGAGAGAGAGAGAGAGAGAGATGAATATGAAGTAGGGTGTCAAAAGTCCATCACAAGAAAAATAGAAGTCATGGAAAAGAAAATTGTCATTGTAACAGTAAAAAACAAGTATTCAAAGACTTACGCTGAAGGTAGGCCAATGAAATTGTCACCAAAATGTTGAAAAGGATAGAGTACGCAAATAGGACACCAATACCAATCCAGTACCAGTTATCACTGACAGGAAGGCCGTGAGAGTGGAGAACATTGTATCCAATTGTGGTGTTTCCATTCGTGGATTTCTACAGCAGGAATATAATCAAAAGCTTGATTCAATATTTATCAAAGACAACATGATTTGTGCAGTTAAAAATCAAAATGGAAGCACACAATTCTTTAACCAAAATATGACTATAAAGCCTAAACACCTTCATCCATCGTGTTGCACCAAACTCATTAACTGAAATTGCACGTTGTCCATAGGATAATGGCGAAACCCAGAAGGCCCAAATCCACCATGGCTTGATCATATCTGATAAACATGTCACTAACTTCTCATTAGGAAAGCATATCACATGGTAAATTTTGTTAGTTTGAAGTGCCAAGTTCAAGGCCTATTGAATGTCTTACGAGTACAAATTCATTCTACGTCATTCAATTTATCCGATAAAGAAAAGCTAACCTTTTGGAATAATGAATCCACCCATCAAGAATATAACAAATAATGCAGCAGACCCATAGGTATTTGCAATTGTCATATCTCGTGCAACAGCAGCTAACATCCGGAAGAGACCCAGGCCCATTTGGTGTAATGAAAAAAGTAAAAACATGAACCGAAAGAACCTATCGTAATTTGAAAAGAGTCAATTAAAATAGAGAAGATATACAGATTAAATGTGTAAATTGAAATGGTACATAAACATACCTCCCGGCACTAGGGGCAAAGCCAACTGAGTAATAGACAACTGAGGACCATACAACGGCTTCAATAACTGAGTAAGGCAAACGCAAAATCCAACTAGGTATGGAATATGCCCAAGCAGGATGAAAAAAGTTATTTCTCTGCTTATAGAATACTGGGAGTCGAGTTATCATGATCGGTAGCTCAGAAAATCCATTAAATAACATATGCACCAGCCCAAAAAATAAGCAAGATAGATAGAGGTTCCCATTAACCTCATCTGTTGGATGTATCCTTGTCCTGAGAAATACTGTGCAAGCAACACTTCCAATTAATGCAACCTGTGAAAGATTGAATAGAAATTTGAAATATAAAGTATGAGAAAATTAAATAATAAAAGAATAACTTAAAGCAAATAACAATGGAAGATCTTATGCAACCTCAACAAATAAAGAGACATGACACACTACTTTGTGCTATTGACTGGAAAGTTAGCATACTCGATTGTAAAAGAATTTTGAATTCTTCTGAGAAGGAAAGAAACTGTTTCTAGGGTGCTATGCATAAGAAACTTGGAACCTAAACCTCCCTCCCCCTCCCTCCCTCTCCCTCTCTAATCCGTGATCCTGCCTAATCATGTCACCAAATATTAGCACATGCAAGGCCATGTGCTAAAGTGACATAATCCATGTGCAAGGTAGGCCCCACAGTGAAGACGATTTGCCACAAAAATAGACTGATCACTAATCAGGTGAGCCCCATGTGTACATTGCATAAGACTATTTGTAGGTGTGACTTAGACCATCCATTATTTTAGTACGGGGTGACTGGTTGATGTGATCTTCTGGCGGGGCCACATTATGCATGGCACAAATGCGCTGCAGGTCTCAAGTTGGCACATAAACCAGGTTGCGTTTGTGTAGGTGGTTATTCCCCTCTTTGTATGAAAATCATAAAGATGACCATGGAAAAGGCATACTTGGCATGTTCTGAAAATGTAGAGGAAACGGTGCCTGCTCATTAGAAGAAGTTCCCGTGAAAAGCAAGCCTTAAAGAGCTCCAATTTTGGTACAGCAAACATTGCATTGGCAAGTGCAGAAGGGGGACTCTTCTTTTTATCATAAGGAACTGAAAGAGTAGACTCTATGGACCTTCCATATTTGGACTGTTTGAATGCATTTGCGATTTCAGAAACAGGAATAAACGCATATGGTTTTGAAGGATTAGACCAGTACTGAGCTTGATCCTTTTTTGATGTAACCTGAAAACACAAGTTAAATTGGTCAAGAAAGTTCACCAGAGGCAGATGCCTATGAATAAATAACCTCAAATACCAACAGAACCTCTTGGAGAAAGTCTGCAACCCCTTTGCGTGGGGGTAATGAGAATCCTAGAGATACAAAGAAATCAACAACATCTGCTCGGGGGCCATGATAAACGACGTGCCCTTCTGATAGTAATATAATATCATCAAAAAGATCAAACGTCTCAGGTGCAGGCTGCAAAAGAGCCATCAGCACAGTACCCTCCATTTGGTGAACAAAATTTCTGATGCACTTCACAATTTGAAATGTTGTTGAGCTATCAAGTCCCGTAGATATTTCATCCATGAAAAGAGTTTTTCTTGGTCCAACAATCATTTCTCCTGAATTCAGAAAAGAACAACACATCATTCAATTTAGTTGCCCATGATAAATATTGAAAACATGTTCACAAATCCTTCTAGAAAACATAGGTGCCAAATTAAAATATAGTTAAAGTAGGTACATGGGTTTCAATTGGTTCAAATAGGCAGAGAAAACAACATCATGCAAGGATGTGAAGGTGCCATAGTGGGAATATGTCTTCCACGGCATTTACACAATCAAATCGTACTTCAGTACTTAATCCGCAACATGCATGTGGACTTAAAAGAAATACTACAAGTGCAAGTGAATACAAATATAAATTTACAGGAATGAGTAATGTATACATGGAGTTTTCACTAAGGATAGAATATCTGGTAACCTGTAGTCACTCGCTTTCTTTGACCACCCGAAACACCTCTTAGCATATCATTACCAACTAGAATATCTGAACAGACGTCAAGACCAAGCTCTCTCAAGACGTAATCTGTTGCGAGGCTATGCTTCTTGCCTCCAACTGATGATGCCTATGCAGTGTTGTTTTAACAAAAAAAATGAAAAATTAGACAAATATATCAATATTTCTAAACATAACAAGGTGGTGGAGGTTTGCATGAAGACCTTCATAAATGCATCAATTGCTGGACTTGGTCGTATGTTCTTTTCCTTCTCCAATTTGGCCAGATCATCTAGGTATCCTGCTTAAGAGAACAAATGAACGACTTTTCAAAGGAAACCACAAAAATGCAACAAAAAAATTTCCTCAAAGAAAACTACCGCTGCAAGTTTCATTTGAAATGTTCAATTTTTACTCTGGTATTATTTGAAGCATTTCTATCTAATAGATCAATCCACATACAATTTTTTCCTGTATAAGTTCACTGTCCTACCACAATATAAATATAACCTCTTTCTACGCCCAACAATCAGGTAAATTCAACCTGACATGTACAAAAGGTCATAGAAAAAGGGTTAAGACTGCCTCAAGTAGCATTGGGGCGTTCTGTGAGTGCCCCACATGGAAGAGTGCTAAGGAGTTAGCCAGTCCATGAGATACAGCTAATCTAAGAAGTGATGACTCAATGGATTGTGTCGATCCAATGCCAAAGTGCGCCAATCAAAAGTTTGTAGGGTTGATACCATTTACTAAATCGCATCACATTAGAGGAAAAAAAACTAAAAAGAAACTATGAAGAGAATGAAGTGGTGGGACATGGGCCAAACCAAGATTTCCCACACTAAACCTGAAAATACATCATATACTACAAATTGTATCAACATCTCATAATGGGTATAGTCACAATAGTAGCCATGTTTTCTTGTATGAATGTATTGAGCATTGTTGTCATGTGCGACCGCACATTCGCATATGCCCACACTGGAGTGGAAATCACATATGAAACAATGGCATATGCAATTTTTGCACATATGCGATGTATGCAATTGCAAATTGGCCAACAGTCAGAAATCTGACCATTGGGAAAAAAAAAAATTCAAAAATCAGCCTTTTCCCTATAAAAAGGCATTCATAGCCTCCTATTTGCATACTACATGCACTCTCTCTCTCTCTCTCTCTCTCTCTCTCTCTCTCTCTCTCTCTCTCTCTCTCTCTCTCTCTCTCTCTCTCTCTCTCTCTCTCTCTCTCTCATACACTTTCAAAGTCTCAAATCTCTCATTCTCCCTTACAAAATTACATTCTCCATCATTCAACTCTCAAATTCGAAGCCTCCAAGGCCCAAGCTCCATATTTCTTTCAAGTTTCAATCAAGATTGAAGAAAGTAAAGCAAACAAGAATAAATCAAAATTGAATTCCAAATCAAGTCTCACATTTCATTTTCTACATCTATCTCTTTCTAGTTTCTTCTAGATAGCATTTCATTTTCTACATCTCATAATTCTCATTCATTTAATTTTCTACATTTTCTTATTTATTATATTCATTCTCTAGTTACATAATATTAATTCATAATCATACACACACTCACTCTTTATATCTCTCTTTCTTTACATTCAAGAGTCTAGACACTCAAAACATTTTATTTTTTTTTTAGTTTGTTACAACTTACAACTTACAACTTACAAGAAGATTCAAGATAAAAGTTGTGGCAAAAGGTTCATGCAAGCTGCCAACCCGGTGCAACTTGTTGGGGAACCACGAAAGCACACAAAGAAGAATTAAGCAAAGTACTACCAATCGCACAACCAAGTCTAAACACAAACAATTAGAATTTTACGTGGAAAAACCCTTTTAGGAAAAAACCACAGCACAAAACGATGAGTAATGCACTATGAAAGCAAAAATTACAAGAGATGGAGTGTTACCGATCCGAACAAGCCTCGAATCCACTTCACAAGCCCTAGCTATGCCCATGAAACCCTTAAAAATGAATTAGAAAGCCCTAGAACTCTTGGAGTCCTTTCCAAATCCTGATTATACGTGATATATATAGTATCATATACTATCACAATTGGAATAGGAAACAAATCCAGCACTTACCCAATTCTGCGGGCGCGCTCGATGGAACCTTCGAGGGGACTTCGATGGCATCGATGATCTGTCGATGGCATCGAACACCTTCGATAACATTGAGGAGAAACACCAAAACATTCCAACAACAAAACATGATTTTTTTGGAATTTTCCAATGGGACTTCAATGGCATTGACACCTGCTCGATGGCATAAACAGGCCCTATTGTTTACATATTTAAGACATCAACAACAATCTCCACCATGTCTTTAATCTTCATTCTTTATAACTCTTTACCATCATCTCTAATTCTGCTTTGCATCATAGCTCCACCATTGCTTCTCATGCACACTCCGTCTTCCATTTACACATTCGTCAAGCCTTGAATTTCTCTATGGGAACCACTTTAGTAAGCATGTCAGCCAGATTCATGCTCGTGTGAATCTTCTCTAGAGTCACACCTCCTTCCTCAAGTATCTTTCAAATAAAATGGTGACGCACATTAATATTTTTAGTACGTGAGTAATAAACGAAATTTTTTGCCAAATTGATCATGTTTTCGCTATCACAATTAACTGGTATGGCCTCCTGCTGAAGCCCCAACTGATTTATTATTCCCCTCAACCATACACCTTCCTTGAAGGCTTCTGTCACTGCCATATACTCAGACTCGGTCATGGAAAGGGACACCACGGGCTGAAGCTTCGACATCCAACTGATCGCTTCACCCGATACCACAAACGAGTAACCGGAAGTTGACCTTCTATTATCCACACTACCCACGTAATCAGAATCCACATAACCTAATAGCTTGACCCCTGATTTTTCAAATGTTAAGACGTAGTCCTACGTACCTCGAATATATCGAAGTAGTCATTTCACTGCTTTTCAGTGTTACTTGTCGAGGTTAGACATATATCTGCTAATAACACCCACCGTATGTGAAATATTCAGTCTTGTACAAACCATGGCATACATCAAATTGTCAATTGCATTCGAATAAGGCACACGAAACATAACTTACTTTTCTTCATCTGTTTGAGGAAATCGTTCAAAAGAAAGCTTAAAATGAGCTGCATGGGGAACATTGAATGGCTTTGCCTTGTACATCCCATACTTCATCAATACCTTCTAAAAGTATTCTACATGAGATAACCAGAGCATGCTTCTCTTTCTATCTATGTGTATATCAAGGCCTAGAACTCTCTTTGTAGCCCTCAGATCTTTCATCTCGAATGTCCCTGATAGTTGAGTCTTCAATACATCGATCTCAATCATGCTATGATAAATCTGAGGATTAAGCCTCATTTAGATTAGGGTGATCTAAGCTTTAAATTTACTAAACAATACATCACATGTTTAAAGTTTAGATTATCCTTGGTCCTTCCTGTTTTTATTGTATATCTATTTGAACGACCTAAATTTACATGCTCCTTGTTTTTAATGTTTATATGCATCCCTAACCCTTGTTAGTATAAGCTGTAATTGGTACATTCTTGACCTATAGAGTTGGTTCATATGTAATTTTTTATTGATATATCTTGTTTGGACTAACCCTTTGTCAAATACTAACAAAAAGGGATGCGGATTGCATCCTGCCCCGCCCAAACGGATTATCGTCCCAGCAGGGCTCTATGGGGCCCACCATGATGCAAGTGTTTTATCCACGCCGTGAATCGATTTTATCAGGTCATTCTAACGTAGGATATTAAAAATGAAGAATGTCCACAGCTCCAGTGGACCACACCAAAGGAAGCTGCAGTGGTAATCACACCCACCGTTGAAACCTTTCTAAGAGCCACCTTGATGTTTTTTAACCATATAACCTATTCATACGGTCATGTATACGTGGATGAAGTGAAAAAATAAATATTAATTTGATCATCCTTTAACCTTAGGATACCAAGAAAAACATAATAAAGAAGGCTAGAAGAGGTACGGATCTGTTGTGTAAAAGATAGCCCGAAAATAACAAATTCAAGGGTATGTTCGATGGCATCGATGGGATCTTCGATGGAATCGAAAGACCTTCAATTCTCAAGGAAATCCAACAACCAATCTGGAAATTTGACTGGAATTCTTCGAAGGCATCAACGGACCTTCGATGGCATCGACAGGACTCTTCGATGGCATCAAAGGACCTTTGATAGAATCAATAAGACCGTTTTCTGCATGTTTTTTTACCGTTGGAGCTCGAACTTTTTATATAAAGCAGTCGGTTCTTGAGCATTTTCATAAGTTTTTGAAGCAACCAAAGGTAGGGTGATTCCATATGCATATCCCCCATCCCTAGCCTCTACTCCATTGAGTTTGAAGCCATCTCCTTTGAGATTACAACTCTAATGAGGATTCCAACCTCAACATTGAGATGTGCTTGAACTCCTCTATTTCATAGAGATTGGACTTAAGTATTCTTGATATATCATTGTCCAACTCTTCTAGGAGACCCATCTAGTTGAATCCCCTAGAACAAAAAACTACCCATTAGTTGTGGGAGATTCAACCCACTCCCATCACCTTGGTCATCTTGAAGACACATCAAATGCAAGATAGATCGTGAAGCTAAAACCTTGGCAAAGCAGCGAAAACATGATCAGGGGAGCATCAGGGAGCTGATTGAAACACGGGAGAGCGGAGATCAAGCAACTTAAGAGGAGCTACAAAAAGGGACTCAATCCGACAAATAAGTGTCATTGTTAGGAGTCCATAGGTTAGCCTCCTTCCTTGTGAAGGATTGAGGCTAAGAGTTTGTTATCCACAAACTCGACTAGGTTCTTGTGTAGGACCTTGGCCTGTGTGTCCTAAATCTGTGGTTCTTGCGTAGGATCTAGGTTGTTGGTTAGCCAAAGGAAAAAACCAACTCAAGTCCTTGTGTAGGCCTTCGACGGGAGAATACATGTCAGGTTCTTGTGTAGGACCTTTGTCCTTATGTAGGACATAAACTTAGGTTCGGAATTAGGACCTTGGCCTATGTGGCCTAAACCTAGGTTCTTGTGTAGGACATAAACTATCAGGTTCTTGTGTAGAACCTTAGCCTGTGTGGCCTAAATTGTCGGGTTCGAGATTATAACATTTGTCCTTATGTAAGACATAAAGTTTAGGTTCTTATGTAGGGCCTTTGCTCTTGTATAGGGCACAAATTATAGAGTCCTTGTGTAGAGTTGTAAAGGTTTGAGGAAAACTTGATTTAAAACCTCTCATAGTGAAATTCGGTACACTCAAGGAGAGAGTGAGTCCGCCGGGAGTGGAGTAGGCACGTAGCCAAACCACTATACATGCTTGTGTTTGGGATTGCCATTTGCGCATCAGTTTAATTATGCTGGTGTGTTTGAATGCTTAATTATGTATGCATGATTAGATGAATGTCTAGGATTGATAGGTAACATATTCCATACACACATGTTCACTATGCTATAGGCTAGTTGCTTAATTTGCATATCTTGAGTAGCCTATGTGATTGGACCCTCTATTGGCTTGGAAGCCTTTAGAGTTGAATTGCCTTGCTTAGTTTAATTGCAAATTAATTTAAGTTAGGCAATTGGGATTTTTAATTGGCATAATTTTTAATTGGTCCTAATCACCCCCCTCTAGGACTCAATCTACATTCTAATAGCTCCATCAAGCTTCCGCACTTAGACGCATTGCGGCCCATTACCACAATTTCAGCCACTGGACATCACAAAAACCAGATGTTCAAACTCAAGAAATTGAAATTGACAATGAGTAGATAAGAGAAGTGGATGAACACATTCTATGCTTTTTTATCTGAGAAGAGAAAACAACGAAGGATAGCACATGAAGCAGTGAAGACACAAGAAGTACATACAGAAATGACAGCTGCAAGAGAATGTAATGTCTGATGAGCAATCAAGACATGTATATGCAGAAAGGAAAACGTGTCATTATTGTTACAGAAAAATAGAGAACAAATCTCTCTGAGATCACAAAGAAACAGGTTAGATCACAAAGAAACAGGTTATTCAAGAAAGCAGTTAATGGTATATAACAACTTCATTTTAAACTGATATATTTTGTGGTAGGATTGAGTAACAAACCTGCAAATCCATCACTTGCACCTTGAAATCTCGCAGCAAAGTCTAAAGTTTCTCGGACAGTCAGCTCTGCAATATGATTATCTGTCTGGCTAATGTATGCAGAAGTCCTTTGTACAAAAAATTCATCAAGCATATGGCCATTATATGTCACTTTCCCACTTGTCTGAAAACAATGAGTTAAATTAATAAGAACCAGAGATCAGTGTTGTTAATAACAGAAACATTTTCATGCAAAGAGTATGTCGTAGGGGGGTGAGCGGTTGGTTTTTCCACCTTTGTTACCTCCGGTGGCTAGCCTCTGGTTTGCCGGAAACAGGGACTATGTCCTCTGAAACTGCCCCCATCCCAAGATTACGTGCTGAGAGGTTAAGCTTCACTTACTCCTAACCACTAAGTGGCTTGCCCAAGGTACAATGATTTCTTTGCCTTAGCCATCCACTTAGCGAGCTGTTCAAGGTAGCTAGGGAAGTACATCACAAAGTCCCTCAGCTAGCAGTTCAAGGACATGCTTAGGTCCCGCAAAGAGCATGTCATGTATCTCCTAGCAATCAACATGTGAAAATAAAAACAGCACAGCTTCTCTAATGTGTGTCACGTGTGTGTATATGGAAAAGGTTCTATGAGGTCAAGCTTTGTGGGCCCCATTGTAATGGGCCGTGGGACATCCACACCATCAATTAGATGAACCGCTACAGGGTGGACGATGGGCCTAAAAATCAGGCTAATCCATGATTTAGATGGGGCCACACCAGAGACAAAATTTGAGTGTGGATGACCTTCCTGATTGTTTATAGGGCCCACAGAGATGAGGTTCAGACACCCAACCCATCCATTGTGGGTGTCCCATTTGGATGAGGGGTTACACCAAATTAAAGGTCATTCCAAATCTCAGGTGTGGCCCACGTGAGTTCTAAATAAGAGTGATTTTGAGCATATCCCATAACCTAGAGGGGACCTACCAAATGCACGGTGTGGATGCCAACACACATGACAGATGAGCCATAGAGCGTAATCTCATGAGAAGCTCATGTGGAAAAATGTACGATGAGCTCGACCTCACACAAAGCTTTCCATGAGGTTGAGACCTATTTCCGTTGTGTGTGAGTAACAGAGATGTTGAAAGAGAATGGCAGCTTACCTTCAAGTCATTACCTAGCTTCCCGGCTAGGGCCAAAAGCAACGTAGATTTTCCAGAGCCAGGGGGTCCCAAGAGCAGCGTCATTCTACCACCACAGAGACAACCACATTACCAACTCCACAATCACTTTTGCATTATACATCTACTCCATGAAAACATGAACTTAGAACGTAAACATGTATCTTGGTTACTAAATAAACAGGAAAATTCCTACAGCTTTGGGACCGGGTGATATTAATGATGTTCCATCTCACCAAAGTGGGGCAACTTAAGTGCCTACCCAATTAAAAAGTAGGTCCCACCAATTGGATGGTTTAATTCCAGTGAAATGTATCTGACATGAATGATTTACAGAGTGCGTGTGTATGAAGCGTCACATTATACCACAGCATCAAAAGTTTTGCTTTTTAACTAACAGCATGTTTTGGAAGTGGATTGCATCGCCGGCGTGGAGCATAATCCGACCAAGCAGGGACTACGTGGGGCTCACCATGATGTATGGGTTTTATCCACACCGTTTGTCTATTTCTCCATATCATTTTAAGAAATCTGCCTAAAAATAAGGCAGATCCAATGCTCAAGTGGACCACACAACCACAGAAAGCAGCAGTGATAATGACACCCTCCTACGGGGCACCGTGGTGTTCATTTGCTATCCAACCTGTTCATAAGGTCACATGGACATGGATGAAGGAAAATACAAATATCAGCTCGATCCAAAACTTCTGTCGTTTCAGGAAGTTTTTAATGGTGGGTGTTCAATCCCCACTGCGTAGTCCAATTGAGCCTTGGATGTGCCTCGTTTTTTTACTCATAGTCTAAAATGATCTGGAAAAATGGATGGATGGCGTGGACAAAATCTGTACATCGAGGTGAGCCCCACATAGCCCTACCCAGATGGATTATCATCCACACGGGAGAAGGATGCAATACGCCTCTGCATGTTTTCATGCATGAACGCTTGTGTTGAGTAATGAATGGCATTAAGGCTCAAGTGGATTCATAGTCCACTTGAGCCTTGGATCTGCCTCGTTTTTGGATTCATAGTCTAAAATGATCTGAAAAAATGGATGGATGGCATGGACAAAATCTGTACATCGAGGTGGGTCCCATATAGCCCTACCCGGATGGATTATCGTCCACACGGGGGCAGGATGCAATATGCTTCCGCATGTTTTCATGCATGAACGCCTGTGTTGAGTAATGAATGGCATTAATGCTCCGGTGATTTACCTTCTGTGCAAGAAAAACTTGTGTGGCTCACCTAGATGTGTGCATGTGACATCCACTCCGGCCATCAGTTGCACCAGCTCATGTTACACATGATAAGGAAGCTAACGTCGATAGCTTAGTCAAGTGGGCCGCACAATAGGGAACAGCAGTATTGAGAACACACACACCATTGAAAGCCTTCTGGCCCACCGTGATGCCTGTATTCCAGCCGAAGATTCCAACCGGATGAAGTGAGTGCAACCGGGAAGAAAGGAAAATCCAAATATCAGAATGATACAAACTTTAGTGGGACCCAATGGTGTCCTTCTCCATCCCCACTTTTCCTTGTGGTGTGGCCTACTAGAGTGTTAGATTGACCTGATTTTTTTTATCAGGTCCAGATATAAAACGTCTCAAATAGTGGACTGAGTGGATGTCAAACAAACATCGCCTTCGTCACGTGGGTGGTTTGCTCAAATACATCACCACGTATTGCAATAAGTTACATCGAGAGCGTAGCAGGTCGAGATGATCCAAACCATATGACTTCCATTGGATTGGAGAAGACCACAATAACTCTTAGATTGAACATTCCAATGCTTTGATCATAAAGAGTCTGTAGTGACCGTCCAAATTATCAAAGGGTTGAGATATTCCCTTCGATAGCTTTTACCTGTTGTCTATTTCACCATAGAAAGTGAAAGAACCCCGATTTTTGTATCTATCTTAAGGGAGACATGCCTATTCCGGAGTGAAGAAAAATAACCCCCCATTTTTGGAAATTTCTAATCCCCATAGAATTCTCAAAAAGTCATGAAACAACACTCTTATGGACAATAAAAAAGAGCAATTTCTTTCTAATCCTACAAAAAGTGCCCCAGTTTGGAGATTTCTTGAAATTAGTTTAAGAGTAGAAATTCCAAAATCCCAAAAAATGTTTATGAACTCAATGGCCATGAGCCAAATGCAGCCAAAACATTTCACTTATTTTGAACAATAATATAAGGGAAGAATTGTGGGGACAAGAGTATCACCTGCCGGGTTTCACAAACCCACTGATGTTATTTAATATGGTCAGTGAATGCCTCTTTGTACGAAATATCGCTAAACTAGCTGCCAGCTCCTGCATTGCCCCATCCAGATAATAATAAATTAAATTAAATTAAAAGTCCCAAAAAAGAAATTGGGAAAAAAAAAACATAAAAAGCATATTCATTCTGAAGAGAATATATTGTAAAGAGAATACCAACCTCAATGGTATCGCGGACGTAATTAATAAGAGTAGGCAAAGCTCTGTTTCCAACCTGAACATCTGCAGTGACATTCAGACCTTCGAATCTCACTTCTACCTTTGGAACTTGCAAACCCACCCTGTTTAAGGACGAATTTAGGATAGTGAAAAAGAAAAAAGAATACAATGTTTTCGTACTTCCGCAGCCAGTTTCCGGGATTCAGTTCGTTCGTTTCATGGGACCCACTTTCGATGGACAATGGATCAAAAACTTCACTTTTTACTGTATAGATGGATGGCTAAAATTGTTAAATGTCATCACCACCTCTCTTGAATATTTTGGAGTCTTCCGGAAACTTCCAGACATTTTCAGAAAATTTTAGAATTTTCTAAAACCCTCCGGAAACTTCTAGAGTTTGATAGAGCTTTCTCGACTCTTCCGAAATGTTCCGGACTATGTTAGAACCTTTCCGATTCTCTTAAAATGTTCCGGAATATAATAGAACCTTATAGAATATTTGAAAACTTTTAGAACTCTTTATAGTTATATTGATTCTAGAATCTTCCATAGCTTTCTATAAATATGGGGAGAGCCTCATTATGTAAAACACACATAAACAACAAAAAGAGTGAGTTCAAGAATAAAAGCAAGGTGTCCAAGTATTAAGAGTTTAAAAGAGTTTTTCCTTATGTGTGAGAGTTGTCATTCAAGAGTGATAGTTTGTGAGTGTTGTAAAGCATACCCTTGTTGTGTACAAGTATTTGTAATAAATAAAATTACATTTACTTGTCGTCTTCAACTCTTCAATTTGATATCAAAGCAAGGTTTGGTCGAGATCTGTTTTCTAAGGAGATCGTGCACAGTTTGGAGACCGTGAAGTTTGTTGGCTTGCTTGGTAAAGGGAGTGATAATCACACCAAGTCATGATGGCGGATCTTGTGAACACAATAAGCGAAGTTACGAGGCTTAACAACCACAATTATCAAAGTTGGAGGAGTTGTATTAAGTCTTACCTTGAAAGGCAGGACTTGTGGGAAGTTGTTAATGAGAATGAGATCACCCACCTCCTAAGGAAAATGCTGAAGCACTCCGAAAGTAAAAGATTAAGGTCGGAAAGGCAATGTACGTGCTCAAGTCAACCATTGAGGATGAGTTGATCGGACGAATCAAGGATAACGACACACCTAAGATGGCATGGGACACCTTTGTATCATTATTTTCAAAAACAAATGATGCTCGACTTCAATATTTGGAGAATGAGTTAATGTCCACCACCCAAGGAGATTGTTCAGAGAAGGAGATAGATTTTGATGAACCACTCAAGCATTTTAAGACAGTCACTGACGAAGTAGCTGCTTCCTCAATAGTGACAGAGACGGGTAAAATAGCCCTTGTCGCAGTTTCCAATCAATGAGCTATCAACTACAGTGATGATTAGATCGTTGATTCAGGGTGCTCAAATCACATGACAAGTGATAAGAAGAAACTGTCAAGTTTATCTGCCCACAAAGGAGATCGAGTGGTGGTAACAGCTAATAATTCAAGGTTGTCGATAACTCACGTAGGCACGACTACTATCACACCTCGATTTAGCCCTAATCAAGTAAAGTTGCAAGATGTTTATCACGTGCCAGAGATGAACAAAAACTTGTTGTCAGTATCACAACTGACATCTTCTAGTAATTATGTGGTATTTGGACCGGAGGATGTTAAGGTGTACCGAAACCTTAAACCATTAGGTACACCTATCATGGAAGGACGACGCTTGGAGTCAATCTACGTAATGTCAGCCGAATCAGCTTATGTAGATAAGACGCGGAAAAATGAGACTGCAGACTCTGGCATGCACATTTAAGGCACGTGAGTTATCATAAGCTGAAGATAATGATGAAAAAGGCTATGCTCAAAGGTCTTCCCCACCTGGATGTTCGAGAAGATATAATTTGTGCTGGGTGTCAATATGGCAAAGCACACCAATTGCCATATGAAGAGTCAAAGTTTAGAGCTAAAGAACCCTTGGAGCTTGTCCACTCAGACGTGTTCGGAAGGGTAAAACAGGCATCGGATAGTGGCATGCGTTACATGGTGACCTTCATTGACGACTTCTCAAGATACGTTTGGGTTTACTTCATGAAAGAGAAGTCAGAAACTTTATTAAAATTTAAAGAATTTCAGGAGACGGTCGAAAGTGAGTTCGACAGAAGGATCCGATGCTTGCGAACGGATAATGGTGGAGAGTATACGTTGAAAGAGTTCTCAAATTATCTAAAGGAGTGTAGAATCCGACGACAATTGACTTGTTCAGGCACTCCACAACAAAACGGCATTACTGAAAGAAAAATTATCACCTTACAGAGATATGTCGAAGCATGCTACATGCTAAGAATGTGCCCAGCCAATTCTGGGCAGAGTGCATGCAAACGGCAGCTTATGTGATCAATAGGCTACCACAGGCAAAACTAGGATTTGTCTCACCCTTCGAGAAGCTATGGAATATAAAGCCCAAGGTGAGTCACTTCCTAGTCTTCGGATGTGTATGTTATATGTTTGTGCCTGATCACCTGCGTAGCAAGTTTGATAAGAAGGCGATTCGTTGCATTTTTTTGGGCTATAGCAGTGAAAAGAAAGGGTGAAAATGTTGCAATCCTGCAACTGGTTGGTGCTACATATCTAGAAATGTTGTCTTTAATGAAGCCTCATCATGGTGGTTGCCACTGAAGGAGGAGCTGCCAAACTCTCAAGACTTAGAAGATGAACTACATAAGAAGATGGGGGAGACAAGCGAAGGAGAAGAATCTCCTAGTTCAACTAAGGAGTTGATGCTTACAACACGAGATGGTGAGCAAGTGACTAATCTGTCTGGAACACCAAATAAATCTATGAGTCCATGGCAAACTGGAGTACATCAAAGTAGTCCAGAAGAGCTTCGCCCGAGTCAACAGGAGGTTGCGGTAAACAACCCACCACTCAGGAGGTCGACTAGACAGAGAAAGCCTAACCCAAGATATGTGGATGCTGCCTTAGCAGAAGAAGAGACCGTGAAAGAGCCAATGACATTTGAAGAAGCATCCCGAGACATAAAATGGAAGAAGGCGATGGAAGAAGAGATTAAAGCATTGAACCAAAATCAGACTTGGGAACTAGTTCCAAAACCCAAGGATGTGAAGTCGATATCATGCAAATGGGTGTACAAAGTCAAGACTCGCCCCGATGGATTAATAGAAAAGTACAAAGCTCGACTAGTGGCTTGAGGATTCAACCAAAAATATGTGTTGGACTATGATGAGACTTTTAGCCCAGTAGCAAAAATTACAACGGTGCGAGTACTACTAGCACTTGCAGCGAATAAATCTTGAAAACTGTGGCAGATGGATGTAAAGAATGCTTTTCTACATGGAGAAATTGATCGAGATATCTACATGGAGCAACCAAGTGGTTTCCAGAGTAAAAGGCATCAGGATTATGTCTGCAAACTAAAGAAGGCCTTGTATGGGCTTAAACAAGTATCGAGAGCATGGTACGGCAAGATAGGGAAATTCCTAGTGCAAAGCGGGTTCTCGGTGGCACCTACGGACTCCAGTCTCTTTGTAAAAATCCAAGAAGGTAAACTAGGAATAGTGCTAGTGTACGTGGATGACTTGATCATCACTGGAGATGATGACAGTGAGATTGAAAGGACAAGAGAGAACTTCTCCGTGCGATTCCAAATAAAGGAACTTGGAGAACTGAAGCATTTTCTTGGACTGGAGATTGACCGAAGCAAAGAAGGCATATTCCTCTGTCAGCAGAAGTATGCCAAAGACTATAAAGAAATATGTGATGCTCGAATGCAAGCCAATTGCCACACCTATGGAGGCTAATGTCAGGCTATGTTCAGAAGAAGGAAAAGACTTGAAAGATGTAACTATCTACCGACAAATAGTTGGTAGTTTAATCTACCTTACATTATCGCAACCAGATATTGCTTACGCAGTTGGTGTGGTTAGCCGGTTCATGCCAACACCAAAGAAGCCGCACCTTGAAGCAGTACATCGAATACTGAAGTATGTGAAGGGTACGATAGACCTTGGTTTATTGTACAAGAAAGGTGAAGCATATAAGATAGTTGGGTACTGCGATGCTGACTATGGTAGTGATCATGACACACGACGATCAACTACTGGATACGTATTCAACCTTGGCTCAGGAGCAATCTCTTAGTGTAACAAGAGACAACCTACAGTATCTTTATCAACCACGGAGGCTGAATGCAGAGCAATGGCAATGGCAGCACAAGAAAGCACATGGCTTATGCAGTTAATGAGGGATCTTCATCAACCAGATGATTATCCAATGATATTGCGCTGCGACAATCAATCAACAATCTGCTTGGCTGAGAATCCAGTATTTCATGTCAGGACCAAGCATGTGGAGGTACACTATCAATTCGTGAGAGAAGGTACTTCAAGGAGAAATCGAGATGAGTCATGTGAAGACCGACAATCAAGTTGTAGACATACTCACGAAAGGACTTAGCAATACTAAGTTCACGGAATTCAGAAAACAACTTGGCATGATGACCAAGGCAGAATTGTGAGAGTTGGTGCTGATGGGGAGTGTTAAATATCATCATCACGTCTCTTGAATATTTTGGAGTCTTCCGAAAACTTTCAGACATTTCTGAAAAATTTTAGAATTTTTTAAAACCTTCCGGAAACTTCTAGAGTTTGAGAGAGTTTTCTCGACTCTTCCGGAATGTTCCGGACTATGCTAGAACCTTTCGGATTCTCTTAGAATGTTCCGAAATATAATAGAACCTTATATGATATTTGGAAGCTCATAGAGCTCTTTAGAGTTATATTGATTCTAGAATCTTCCATAGCTCTCTATAAATATGGGGAGAGCCTCATTATGTAAAATATACATAAACAACAAAAAGAGTGAGTTCAAGAGTGAAAGAAAGGTGTCCAAGTATTAAGAGTTCAAAAGAGTTTTTCTTTATGTGTGAGAGTTGTCATTCAAGAATGATAGTTTGTGAGTGTTGTAAAGCATACCGTTGTTGTGTATAAGTATTTGTAATAAATAAAATTATATTTACTTGCTGTCTTCAACTCTTCAATTAATTAGACATTGCATTTCTTGCATGATTGCCGGTCCCACTAGACAAACAGCCTGGATCACTGGAAGGTGGGCCCCTCTTCTAAGAATAGTAGGGCGTTTGGATTAAGTTCGGAAGTAGACAAGGAAATCATAGCTCAAAGGAAAAGGAAAAAAAGAAAAATTAAAATTAAAAAAATCAAGATTATCAATTGTTGAATGAACCGTTTGACAATCCGAATACGAAACGTCCCTGATAAATAAACCATAAACCATGATTTTAGGGAATTTCTGGTTGAGATCTTCAGCTCTAAAATAGCAAATTTCCAAATCTCTACGGAACATGAGATTATTCGCAGCAATCTTCACATTTAAATCCTTCAAATCGAATTTATTATTCTAAAATCCAAGAAAGCATGCATACATTGCCAATAAAAATCAACAAAAATAGATAGATAATGAAATCAATCGGACTGACGAAATTTCAATAAAGAACCGATCAAGCTTCCTTCAGCAATCTTTCTAAACAACGAAATCCTTGAAATTCCACTAAAAAGGAAAAAAAGCATGCAAACCTCACTGATCCAGAAAAATAAAATAAAATAATTCCAAGCAATGGATGGCTAAAATTTCGACAAGTGTAGATCAAGAATCCTTCAGCGATCTATCTTGAAAAAATAATAATAAAAATAAATAAATAACTCGAAATTCACTCACAGAAATCCGGAGACAGACAGAGAGGGAGGGAGGGAGAGAGAGAGAGAGAGAGAGAGAGAGAGAGAGAGAGAGAGAGAGAGAGATCACGTTTGGGTTGAGAAGAGCACGAGCACGTGATTTCCATTAGTTTACCTGTCAAGGCGCTCCTTGACGCCGGATAGGAGAATGTAGTTGTCTTGCTCGTTCGTGGCCATTGCGTTCCGTACGAGCTCCTCCCGGCCGATCCGGTCGAGCTTCCGGACATCAAAAGCCTCAGTCACGGGATGTTTGCCATCTTTGGAGGCGTTTCGCTTCATGATGGCGAAATTCGAGCGCTTTTGGGACGGCAATCTCTCGATCGCCGCCCAAAGGAGCTCCTCTTCGTCCTCATGCAACGCTTCCGCATTCGATGGCCTGGGAAATGCATCGTTGAGTTGATCAATTTCGATCTCGAAAAATTCGCTTACACTCGAAACAGCCATGAATGAAACTTCGATCTTCTTCTTCTTCTTCCTCTTCTTCTTCTTCTTCTTCTTCTCTCTCTCTCTCTCTCTCTCTCTCTCTCTCTCTCTGATGGATTCTCTGCAAAAGAAAGAAACACGAGAGCGATTCAGTTTTTTAGAGATTAGCACGCGTTTCTGTTTATAAAGTTGCCTGTCGACAGCGGGCGCGGATTACGTACTACCCCCGCCTGTTCGTAGCTCGGGACAGGTGGAGGCCCCGAGAGCCACTGAGGGGCCAACGTATTGTATTAATTTTATCCACACCGTCCATATATTTTTAAATATCAATTTATATTACTGACCAAAAAATAAATAAGATCCAATCCTTAAATGGACCACAAAGTAGGGATTAAATTCCTACGGTTGAAAAATTCTTAGAAGCCACATAAGTTTTGAATCAAGATGATATTTGTTTTTGTTTCGCTTCAAATAGGTGTATATGACTATATAAACAGTTTGGATGGAAAGTAAACAACGACGTAGACCAAAAAAGGTTTCATTGATGGATATCCATAGCAATGTTACTTCCTGTAGTGTGGTCCAGTTGAGAATTGTATCTGCCACATATTTTTGGTCCAATATTCTAAAATATATGTAAATATGGATGGACGAGGTGGATGAAATTCATACATCACAGTTGCCACTCAGAGGCCATCGTTGCAAAGGTCCTGCGCAAGGATGCAAGGTGGGCCCCAAAGAGATATTTGCGAGAAATACACCCGGTTCATCACCCGCTTTGACGTATCATTGTAGACGTGCGACAAAAAATTATATGTATCATACGAGAGGAAATAACCGATATTCAGTGTGAATCGTTGAAACATTCTTCAAGCTATGAAACTTTTATGTCAGGTAATATTTTTTGATATTTTTACTTAATCCCAATGGTAATGACCTTATAAACAGTTTAGATGGTATATGAACATCAAGGTGGGGCCCAGGAATGTTTCAACGGTAAGAATTTCTTTTCCCAATTTTTCCTATCGTCTGTCCAACTTAAGTTTTGAATCCATCTCGTTTTTAGTTTAATTTTCTAAAATAATCTCTCAAAAAGGATGGACAGTGTGGATTTAGCAAAAACATCCAGGTGAGCCCCACCCCGTATCCCTGCGTAGCAACTTCCTCAGGAAGTCCGAGTCTCGGGCCGCCTAATCCGCGCGCATGGACCGCTAAATTTAAAGACGCGTAATGACGCTTCTGTCCTGCATTTAACGCGCCATTTTGCCTTTTTCTCCTCCCCTTGGCTTGCCTCACACTTTATATGATACGTGTGGCTTGCATCTTTTCACGCTGTATACGCGTTTGTAATTCTGATATTGGAAGTATTAGTTGATAATCCAGACCATTGGTCTGCTGTAACACGTTACAGATGTGGAAATATTCAGAAAATGAAGTAGGTTGGAGACCGTTTTTGGTTGAACGTGGACTATTTTCTTCATTTCTCTTATTAACCGTCTGTCTATCTATAGGCTACAAATAGATAGGTTATGATTGTCAGTGTTGCAAAAATATTGATTTTAATAAAAATATATTTTAATAATAAAAATAATATATGATATATAAAAAGTTGTTTGAAAAAATACCGTTTTGTGGGTTTTTAGGAATAGTCTCACATGGGAGGAAAGGGAAGAGAATAAAAAAATGGTTTAAATGAAAATAGTGGAATATTATAATATTTACTCACGTAGTCCAAGGACTATGGACCTTGCGTGTTCCAGTGCCTACGCTTGGGCACGGGCACGGGCACAGGCACGGGTTCGGTCTCGGTCTCGGATTCGGACTCGGTCATGGTCACGAGTTCGGTATGAAGGCGTGGGCATGTGAGGCAGTGTGGCTGTAGAGGCGCTAGTGGTGCACTTTGCACTTAAGTGGCTAAGACGGGTGACTGGTTGGCAGAAAGACTAGAGGACTGGGAGAGATATCCCTCAGTATATATAGAGGGACTGAAAAGAACTATTGCAGCAGAAACTGTAACAGTTGTGCCATTAGTAGAGAAACCAGATGTAACTGTTGCATGGCTAACCCAATAGCTAGAAAACGGCTAGCTGCTGTCTCACAACAGTCAGCATGCAGCAGATTAATGGTCATGCACAACAGTAAAAAACGGCCATAAAACTGCTAGTTTTTCAACAGCCAGAAATGGCTTAATGGAATTTATGTCTCTAGACCATAACCCCCTAGCCACCATAGCCTATAAAAGGAGGGTTTGGATGGGTTTCCAAACCATCTCTCAACCCACTCCAGCAGACCCATACGAATTGAGACATAACTCATTACTTCTCTCCAATACTCCAATGGTTTCAGCAAGACAGCAAGGGTTGAACCTTTGCTAGAAGAACAGACCAATGGTATGGTCTAGAACGGTTCATCTGAACCAGTGGCTGAAGAACTGACTAGTGCAGTGGTGTAAATCAAAAGAAATTTTTTCTCTTTCTTTCTCTTTTGAGATTTTTTTTATATTATAATTCTGCCAGATATAGTATATAAGAGTTTTATTTGGTGGGCCTTCGTGTTTGCTAAACACGAGGCTCGTCATATCCTAGAAGCAGTTTGCGTGTAACCTATCAGCATACTCAATTCACTTGAGTAGGGGCAAATAACGCTTTAAGGATAGCGTTTCAGACGTGCTTCAACCTGTCTTGATTTCAAATTATTTTGTAAATTTTTGATTTCCATATTATACAGAAATATATTAATCTGTATAATTTTCAATAGTCAAATGAAAAATACTTATGTTCAATAATTAATCCTCTATGGGACACAACAGACCAGTGGTCTGGATTATCTATCCATGGAACTACTTTTCGTGATCTAAAACGTGTTTTTCGTGATTTAAAACATGCATGCGCCGTGGAAAGATGCGAGAGGATTGCTATGATACGTCGCCCGTATATACACATGGCGTGGATTTCCCGCGAAATCCTTTTGCAAGAGGTTCGTGCCCAGAGAAGCTATGTGGGTTCGACTATGATGTTTGTGATAAATCTACACCATCCATCCCTTTTAATAGATCATTCTAGGTCATATGACCAAAATTCAGGTGGATAAAAAAATTTTAAGGAGGTCATGCGAGAGGGAAAAAATGAGGAAATAAATGACTACCGTTGGAACCTTCATTTGTCCACCTTAATGTTTATAAGCCATCCAAACCGTTTATAACGTCATTCCCACTCAAATGAACTCATCAAAACACAAAATTCTTAGCCTGATTAAATAATTTTATGGCCGCACAAACGTTTAAACGGTGGTCGTTCGGTCCCCACTCTTTACTCTCGTGTGGCTCACTTGAGTCTTGGATTGGCCTAATTTTTTTTACCAAAGTAGTAAAATGAGCTCGCAAAACCTACGGACAGAGTGGATTTCTCACAAACATCTAGTGGAACTTCAACATCATACCCATTTTTTCGTAAACCAGGCGAAATGTGTTAAAGACACGTGTTATAACTACTAACATTTGTACGGTTAATATAAGTTAGTTAGGGTTGTATGCGAAATATACTGACTGTCCGGACTCCGGAGTCTTCTCTTACCAAGTCTTTGGCCGCAGTAATCGGAAGAGGAGGTTCAATTTCCAATAACTCCTGCGTCTATAAAGGAAAGGGCCTTCGGAGGAGTACGTGCGCATCGAGGTTACGGGTGCGGATTTCACGAGTGAGAGGCCCACCTTGATGCATGTGTTGTGTATCCAGGCCATCCATCCATTTTTCCACCTCATGTTAAGCTTACACCTGAAAATGAAGCATATCAAAATTGTTGGTGCTCGGCTTATTTGCTGCCATGTGTAATGACCGTTAGCATGTCAGAATCAATTAAAGGCTTATTTTAAAATGGAGAGACCCAAAAGAGGAAAAAAAAAAAAAATAACCGTGTCTCTTGTATGGAGAAAGATGCAATCAAAGAGGACGACTTCAATCGTATCTACTATCCCATCCCTAACACCAATAAACTTAGCTGTTAGCCATACTTTCTTTTACGTAAATAAGAGTAGTTGAATCAGCTCAACCTGAATTGAAGTATCATAAGACCATAGTTCGAGGTTCAGTTACGGTGGTTCCAACAAGTGGTTCAACCCCTACACTTATAGCTCTTCTAACATTTTGATGAGTTCTTATTTCTTTTGAAGAAAAAAAGTTTTATGTCTCTACTTAATAGAGTATGTATATTGTCAAATCACATCAACCATTATGTCTTTTGTCTCTTGTTTTGATTTGGATTTTTAGCTTTTGCTTGATAACTTTTTCTTTTCTTATTTTATACTGCACTTACATTGATCACAATCATGCTTTTTTTCATAACAATATATACTGAAAGAATAAAAATCCAATGCAAATATTTCAGAATTTAAGAGGTTTGCTCGAGTGCATTTCGCTGCATTATGCCAAAGTTTCAGCCACTGGTGCTAAGTTCTCTTCTACCAACTACTGATGTGATAATGTTTTTCTTAAATAAGAAATGGTAAAAAAAAAACCTCCTGCTGAATAAGTTAACTCTTTGATTTTACAAAGGTTAAATGTATATACTTTTTGAAGCAAATGAGCCAAATTTAAAAAGATTGGAACAAACTATTTTAAATATTGTGTTAGATTTTTTTTAAATATAAAATTATTTGTCACTGGATGTTTTTTTTTTTTTTTTTTGAATTGAATTGAATTGAATGACTTCAAAAAAGAAGTTTTCTTTTTTGCTTTAAAAATGGTTATTTATTTATTTATTTATTTATTTTAAAGTTTAAAAGAGTAGTGACTTAACTAAAGGAGTAAGCTTCCGAAGGTTCGAGCTGCAGGCATAGTAGGGACCATATTTCCAGTGTCTACACATGCAAGCCACGGGTAAGGGTTACTTAGGCACCTTAATTGGTATAATTAACTCTTATTATGTTTGCAATGAAGCAGTGTTGCCTAAAAATTTGTTAATTTTTAACTTGTGTCAAACTAAGGGGTGTTTAAGGGTTTCAGTCCTTGCCCAAGCGGTAGACTCGAAGGAGTTTCAACACGAGGTCTTGGGTTCGAAACCCATTGGTGGTGAAATTCCACTACCGCGTGCATGGGTGTATGGCGGATGCATGTGTGTAAAAAAAATAATAATAAAATTTTAAAAAGCTAAATAAGAAAAAAAATTAAAAAAAAAACTAAGGGGTGTTTAAATGCTTGTAATATTCCTAAGATATAAGGGAATTACGTACAATTAGATAGTAAGGCCTGTTTAGATGCGTGCATTTGCCTATAAAGCCAAGCCCTGCATAATGGATATGGTACATCTAATCTATACAACATGTGCTTCCCTTAATACTCTACTATAACAAAAAGATAAATAAATAGATAAATAAGATAAAATAAACAGTTTGATTGATAATTAAATGAATCACACCAGAGGAAAGGATAAGATGTCCACCATTAAAAACTTCTAGAATGCATTTGGAGACCATTGTGATGGGTGGAGGACATTCAATCTATCCAATGCATGTGTGCTTTGATGCTTTCCTAGGGCTCAGAAAAAATCAAGCCTTTTTTATGTGATTTGCAAATTTTTTGAGGATTTATTGCCCCAAGCTCATATGGTATGAATGCCTACTTGATGCATTGAAACACTTTCCAAACACACAATTTGTTTACTGTTGTAGACACCTCCACCCTAGACGGATCAAAATTACTTTTGGACTTCGGTTTAAGCTTCCAGGAAGAAAATATGTGTACAACTCAACACTCACCGTATGACTGTACAAGCTGGATAGGGTACAGCTTAGGGAAAAAAATTTTAAGTAGCCAATGGACTGGATAAGTCGATTGGAGGGCCCACTGATCTGTTTTCTTAGTCCATAAAGTCCGCCAACACGACCTGAAAACAATGAATGGGAGAGATCGATAGGACCGCAACCCGTTTTGTTAGATATCAGCCACTCACCAAAGGATATTAGCAAGTCGCAGGTTAGTTAAATGCATTTCTCCCATTCCAACAGTACCAACAACTCATGAAAACCTAGCCAAAAAGATTATTGACACCTCATAGAAATAACTAACACAAAAGCTTTGGATCCGCCTCATTTTCTTACTCATGTCCTAAAAAGTAAATGAATAGCCTAAATAAAACACATACATCCTGGTGGGTCCATATAATTTTAGCTTGAAAATACATGTTGCGGGATGAAATATTCTCAAATTTTCTAGAAAGGTGCCACTTTTTTCCAAACAAGAGAAAATATCACAATTATGCTTTACCATAAATTCATCTACCGATGAATTTCAACAAAATAAATAGGCCCTAAAAATATTCTCGAGAACAAAATATTTATAACTTAAAACTTTACAAGCATCCAAACCACCACTAGCAAGAGCCTAAGGTCAAACCATGGGTGTGCTCTTGTGGCAATTATGAACAGGTTAGATAATGAAAAAACCTCAATGTGGGCCCAATGAAGGAAACAAGTTTCAATTGTGGACGAATTAAGACCACTGTTTCCTCTCGTGTGAGCCATTTGAGTGTTGAATCTATCTCATTTTTTGGTTCATCTCTCAAAATGTTCTAATAAAATAGATGGACGGTGCGGATATATCATATACATTATGGTGGGGTCCACATATTTAAGTCAACATTTTTGTATCGATTTTCGAGGTGGAATTACTCTCACATTTTCAAACCAAATGAAAAAGCAATAATTACTTTACTTATTTACCATGATTTACATATATCATGGAAAATCAAACAGGCCCTTAATTCAAATTGAAAGGAATGGAAGTTTCTATTGCCAACCCATCAAGTGACACTTCAAGGCACCCTCTCACCTCCCTTTCAGCAAACATTTGAAATCTATATATAGGATATGGGAGAACCACAAAATACAGAGAAAAAGAAAAAGGAAAAAAAAAAAAACTCTTATCTCATGTTCTCATAAGCTCTTTCTCAAGCTAGCTCTATGTCCTTGTGTAATTTTAGGTTGTTTTGGAAAAGTGTTCGGGATCTGCAATATTCTACAAGAACAATTTTAGGACTGAACTAACCTGAAAATTGAGTTGGGTTGAATCGGTCAGACTCAAATAGACCACCGCTCAAATGGACCCACACCTTAGAAGTAATGGTGGGCATTCAATCTCCACCGTGTGGTCCACTTGGGCCTTGGATCTGCTTATTTTTGGACTCGTGCCCTAAAATGATCTGCCGAAACAGATGGACGTCAACAAAACACATGTATCATGGTGGGCCCCACAGAACCCCTACCTAGACCAAGTCCATCTAGGCAGGGCTGGGATGCAATCCGCCTCCCATGATAAGATGGTCTGATGATTTGCTACTACCAGACATTATCCCATAATTACATTTCATCAATGATCTTAGAATTTGATTTTTAAAGTTGAATGCAAACCGTTGAAAAATATCTTTTCATTGTTCTGATTTCGTCTTCAGCAGTGCTGGTCACAATCATCTGTAAAGTGTAAATGGGCCTTGTAGCATAGACTCCACACATTGGACGGTTGAGATCATTGAACCACTCAGCAGGTGGGCTTTAGTGTCTGGCGCCACATGCTGCATCCTGTGTCAATGGAGAGGCAAATAGGAAACCAGAGCTGGGCATCGAATCGAGTCAGGCCTGATCCGAACTCGACTCGACTCAGTACCGAGTCCAGCATGCCTGAACCGATCCGAATTCAGGTCTGGCCTTGACTGATTCGGACCGAGTTCGACCCGATCAAAAGTACAGAGTCGGTTCGAATTGGCACCAATTCGGATCTAGAGATGAGGGCGGAGGGAGGGAGTGGAGAGGAGGAGGGTGGTGATGGTGGTGGGTGGCTTCCAAGCTTGGAAGAGGAGGAGGAGAGAAAGAGAAAGGGAGCGGTGATGGTGGTGGGTGGTTGCCGGGCTTGAAAGAGGAGGATGAGGGAGGGAGAGAGGGGGTTTAGCATCAAGTCAAGGTCAAGTGCGGCATATAGGGTTAGATATACTTAAAAATTAGGATTTTTTTATTATATATAACCTGAATCTGACCCGAATCCGAGTCGAGTCGATTTCGGATCGAGTCAAAAGTCTGACCGGATCGGGTTTCGGGTCGAGTTACTCGGTAACTCGAACTTGACTCGATTTGAATTCGGATTAGGTGAAGCCTAATCAGTTTGGACCGACTCACCCATTCAATTCAGGTCAAGTCGAATCTAAACGAGGCAGGCGAGTCGAGTCGAGCTGTCCCGTGCCCAGCTTGTTGAGGGTCAAATATTGCATATCAGACCCAGTTGTTGCATAGATTTACACGCATGATACCGCTTAATGGCCTGATTAATCGTGTTTGTAATGCAGAGTGTATGCACGAGCCTGGACCGAAAAGGGTGCTTAAAGCATGGACTTAACGCTCTAATGACACCAAAGCATGGGACGGACTCCAGAGATCCAAGATCAACAAGATTACACATCAGTGACCCGGAAAAATCGAGAAACCGAAGCTCAAACGGCCTGAAAGTCAGCCAGAATGCAAGATCACAGGGTTTCTACCATCCGTTCGGTTCGAAACTTCACATTTGGCCTAAAAACTAAAAACTAACCGAACATGTCAAATTTCAGCCATTGGATCCCCCTGGAAGTGGCCCAACGGACAGATCAGCCCATAAATCAATGAACTGGGGCCCGCCTGGTGTCTGAAAGTGCTTCAATCTTGGGCTCAACGATTCAAATGAGCTGACAAAACGGATAGACGGATCAGATCTCTCAAAAAAACATCATAATGGACCCTATGGGAAGCAGCAGTGCATAGTGCAAAAGTGCACTCTCGTGCACCGAATCAAGCCGATCGGGTCAGCGCCGCTGACCCGATCCTTCTCGCAGACGGAAACAGCGGGCGGACGCTGTTCGTCCGTTTTCACATAGTGGGCCCCATCAATCACAGTTCTCGACGATCAGAACCGTCCATATGCTCTGAAAGGTGACTAACACCGTCGCCTAGCTTTCCTTTTTGGCCCATGCACACACACAAAGGCAGATTACCTGATAAACGTCAGATGGACGGCAGAGTAAGCAAGCTTATGGACCACACCGATTTTCTCCAAAAAAATACTCATTTTCGGAGGGTTTTTTGTCCTGAACCTAGTGGGCGGAATGGATTTCTCAAAATACATCACTGTGGGGTCCACCGACCATCACAGCGCTCAAACGCGCAGGCTCTGTTTCGCAACAGAGCCTGCGGCAGATCGTTGTGGGCCACTCTCTGAGGCGATCGGTTCAATCTGGACCATCTAGTGGATTCCAAAGAGGCCTGTAACCATCACCTAGGTGGAATTTTTCTAGGAATCAACGTGTAGCGGATTTCGACCGCCGAAACTCATGATGGACGGCGGAATACAATATCCAGTTGGCCATACAAGAACCTGCCAAAATCACTCTTTCCTGACTGGATATCCACGAGGATTCCAATGAACGGCGTGGATTTCGTTAACAAAACCGATTATGGGCCCCATCAGCAGCTCAGCGCAAGTTTTGCGCAGACAAAGTATCCAAGGAGAACACGGACGCTGCCGTGCGTAAATGGGTCTTTGGCACTCTCCGTCTGCAGGAAGGATAAAAGGAGAGAGGAAGTTTGGAGGGCTGGCATCGAGAGAGAGCAGGGTGAGGATCCACGGCCTGAAACGGGAGGAAGAAAAGAAGGCAGCGGCTGAAACGTGGTGGGACTGGCGCATGTGAAGCAGCAGGGAGAAAGAGTAACAGTTTTTTTTCTACTGGTTTCCTTATTTATTCTTTTAAGATGTATAGCCTATCCATGCTAGGCTAAACCTCTTAATTAGGGCTAAGAGGTGAAGCTTATAGTGAGATGGGGGATTTTATTCATTGCCTTTAATTTGATTCATGAACTGAATTTGATTTTTGTTTAATTAAAGGAATACTTTCAGTTTTTAATGGTGTGTTGTGACTGAAATTACAATAGATCTGCAATGGCTTTGAGTATTTCCTCCCCTTTTTATGATTATGAAGTCAGAAAGCCCTGTTATTCACCATCGTCTCCTGGGCATGGTTGGATGATAGTACTCTTCCTAACTTTCATGTACTTTTGATTGGTTGGTAATTAGTTTAATCCTGTTATTTGCTTTGTCCCCTGGGCATGGTTAGATGATGGAATCCATTCTAATTCATATACCTTTCATCTCTTGAAAACCAGATCAAGTAAGTTCAGTGTGAATTCCATAATCCTTGATGCAGGCATAAGATCTCCCTGATCTCTACAAGTGGATCCTCTGAATCCCTAGTTTCCCTTCCTCTAAATTCCTTAAGTTTTCGATAATTATTCCACCATTATTCATTAAATTCTATTTGATTGAGATTACATCTTTTGCTAGTTCTAGATCTAGTTAGTTCCAGATCACGTACAAGTTTCAGTCCCTGTGGATTCGACCTCGGTCTTACCGAGTTTATTACTACATCACAACCCTGCACTTGGGGTGTGAACAAGTTTTTGGGGCCGTTGCCGGGGACTGACAGTTACGATTCTCTGAAATTAATTAGTTTCAGAATTAGGTTAGGATTAGGATTTTATTAACTTTAGTTTTAGATTTTTATTTCTATTTGATTTTTAGAACTAACTTGTTTCCTGTTTTGTAGGATCGTGACATAAACTTCTAAATTGGTAATTCTTTCCTAAATTCTTTACTTGTTCTACCTTTTAGAATTAAGGTTTAAATCTTAGAAATTTTCTAATTATAGTATCCTCTCATCTGTAGGAAATAGAAACTAGGTTATTTCTTATTTAACTTTCTATTCTTATTTTAGTAACTTTCTAATTTTAACTCTTTTAAATCTAATTTGTCTCCTAGTTTATTTTTAGAATTTTTGTTTAGAAACTAACCTTCCTATTTTGTAGGCCTTTAAGATAGAAATCTCTAATTCGGTAAGCTCCTTCCCTACTTTCTATTTTTCAATTCTCTTTTAGTAATTTACTTTCTAGTTTAGGACTCTCCTAATTTATCTTAGAAATTTTCATTTTCTTTTAGGAATTCTTTCTTTTAGAAGCTAGTTCACTTCTATCTTTCTTTTAAGGGATTGTTCTTCTCTTTTTAAAAATCTAACTTATTTTATTTTATTTTGCAGGTTTTAACTCAGGACTCCAATTTGGTAATTTCTTTCCAACTCTCTCTTTCTTTCTAGATTTTCTTTTCCTTTCTTAGGATTAGGTTTTTAATTGAGGGCTGCGAGTGTTTTCATACCCAAGTGGGCCCGTGACAACACTCGACGTCTCTTGACTGAAGGAGGATTGGTTGAGGGGTTGACTATCCATCGCAGGATTAGACACCGCTCGAAATCCCATGAGTTAACTGAGGTTATGGCTGAAGACCAACCTCCTCTACTTCCACCCAGGGTGGAGGATACCCAAGATGAAAATGAGGTGCAACAGGCACCCCCGCCTCGTACTTTACGAGATTATTTACAACCGGCGGGAGTGAGTATGCCCTCATGCATGATTTTTCCTGAAAACACGGGACAAATGGACATCAAGCCAGGAGTTATCCAACTCCTTCCCAAATTCCATGGACTTGAATCAGAAAGTCCATATTTACATTTGAAAGAGTTCGATGAGATTATAGCTACATTATATTTTCCTAATGTATCTGAGGATACAATTAGGCTGAAACTCTTTCCTTTTTCCTTAAAAGAAAAAGCTAAGACGTGGTTACATTCACTGCGTCGTAGATCCATTGGCACATGGAACGATATGCAGAGGGAATTCATAAAAAAATTCTTCCCACATCATAAAACGATTACCCTCAGAAAAGTGATCATGAACTTTACCCAAAAGGAAGATGAAACATTCTTCCAATGTTGGGAAAGGTTCAAAGATTTGGTCAGTTCATGCCCACAACACGGATTTGAAACGTGGCGCATTACAAATTTTTTCTATGATGGATTGACATCTTCCATGCGCCAAATGGTCGAGACAATGTGTAATGGAGAGTTCATCAACAAAGATGTTGACGAGGTATGGGATTACCTCGATAGTCTCGCTGAAAAAACACAATCATGGGACTATTACCCAATGGCGAACACCACGTCTAGGCCGACTCAATTAAAGGAGAAAGGTGGATTATATCTCTTGAAAGAAGAGGATGATCTCAAGTGTAAAGTGACCACGCTCATAAGGAAAGTTGAAGCCATGGAAGGAAAGAAGGATAAGGTCAATGAAATTGTTTGCGGCATCTGTGATTGCAACATTTACACAACTGAAAACTGTCCTACAATACCCGCCTTTCGAGAAGTGTTGAATGAACAAGCCAATGCCGTAAACAACTATCAAAGACCTTTTACTGGACCTAACTCCAACACATACAATCCTGGCTGGAAAAATCATCCAAACTTTAGTTGGAGCAATGGACAAACGGCGACTCCTCCAGGTTTCTTCAATCAAAATCCAAATCAAGTGAAACCTCAAGAGGAACCGGTTCAAAATCCCATATAAGAGCTGGCTCAGGCAATGCGGGAAATCACAGATTTTATGCAAAAGATAGATTCTCGTATGACGGTTATAGAAAAGGGGATGCTTCCTGCACAACCTCTCCCCAATCCTAAACCGCAGTACGAGAATAATGATCCCAGCTCTTCAAATCAGATGGGGCATGCTAAATCCATCACCACTCTTAGGAGTGGGAAGATCATTGATAAAACTCTTCCGGTTAGGCCCGAAAAACCTCAAGAACCAAAAGAGGACAACAATGATGGATCCAGTGATGCCCCACAAAAAGTAGAACCGGAACTTCTAGAGAAGCCAGTTGCTCCATTCCCCCAACGGTTGGTTTCACCAAAACCTCTCCCTAACTCTCAGGATATCCTAGAGGTGTTGAAACAGGTGAAAGTCAACATTCCTCTACTTGATGTCGTTAAACAGATACCTTCATATGCCAAATTCCTGAAAGACTTATGCACGACCAAAAGACAGAAAATTATTCAAAAGAAAATCTTCTTGACTGAGAAAGTGAGTGTCATCCTGAAGCAAGACGTGCCACAGAAATTCAAGGATCCCGGTAGCCCAACCATATCATGTGTAATCGGGAACCATCGAATTGATCACGCAGTTCTTGACCTAGGAGCGAGCGTCAATCTGATTCCCTACTCGGTATACAAACAGTTAGGTTTGGGTGAATTAAAACCCACCCTAACCACACTACAACTTGCTGATCGCTCTGTTCGTGTACCAAGAGGGATAATTGAGGATGTGTTAGTCCAGGTCGATAGATTTTACTACCCTGTAGATTTTATCATCCTAGACACCGAACCCATCAATAACATGAGCACTCAGATTCCTGTCATTCTTGGTCGCCCATTCCTTGCCACGTCAAATGCAATTATCAATTGCAGGAATGGTATCATGACTATGTCTTTTGGAAATTTGACATTGGAGTCAAACATTTTTTTCAATAACGGCAGCAACTCAGAGGATGATGACGATTTCCACGATATTAATATGATTGACTCTTTCGTGGAAGATACGACACCGCTGACCTTATCCTCCGACCATCTGGAGACGTGCCTGGCCCACTCCCATGATTTTGATGATGACATGATTAGGGAGACGTGTGCTTTACTTGATACTGTACCGGTACTTGAAGTTAACCGGTGGAGGCCACAATTTGAAGAATTGCCACAAACCGATGTAGTGCCTCTACCGTCTAACCTCAAGCCGCCGAAGCTTGACCTAAAACCTTTGCCCTCTGATTTGAAATATGCCTATTTAGGTCAAGATGAGACATACCCGGTGGTGATCTCTGCCCACCTGGAGAAAGAACGGGAGAGTATGCTTATATCTACTCTCATTGAGCATAAAGGAGCCCTGGGATGAACGATGGCGGACCTCAAGGGAATCGATCCCTCGATTTGTACTCACCGCATATATCTTGAGGATAATGCAAAAACCGCTCGGCAACCACAACGTAGACTAAATCCAAATATGAAGGAAGTGGTTAAGGCCGAGGTTCTTAAACTAGTGGATGTGGGTATTATATACCCTATATCTGATAGTCAATGGGTGAGTCCAACTCAAGTGGTCCCTAAGAAGTCCGGATCACCATCGTAGCCAATGCTAATAATGAACTCGTACCAACTACAGTCACTACTGGTTGGAGAATGTGCATTGACTACAGGAAGTTGAATACCGTCACGAGGAAAGACCACTTTCCTTTACCATTCATTTATCAGATCCTGGAAAGGTTAGCTGGTCATTCCTATTACAGTTTCCTTGACGGGTATTCGGGCTACAACCAGATAGAGATAGCCCCTGAAGACCAGGAAAAGACTACATTTACATGTCCCTGCGGCACCTTTGCCAATCGAAGGATGCCATTCGGACTATGTAATGCCCCTGTCACCTTTCAGCGATGTATGCTTAGTATCTTTTCTAATATGGTAGGGCAATATTTAGAGGTCTTCATGGACGATTTCTCTGTTTACGGTCCATCTTTCAGCAAGTGCTTGGAAAGTCTTAAATGTGTGCTGAAAAGATGTGAAGAAAAGAACTTGGTACTTAATTGGGAGAAGTGTCATTTCATGATTCAAAAGGGAATTGTCCTTGGGCATATCATCTCGTCCAAAAGAATCGAGGTAGATAAGGCAAAAATCGATCTTATCTCTAACCTACCTCCACCCAAGAACATCAGAGACGTGCGATCCTTCTTAGGACACGCAGGATTTTACAGGCGATTCATAAATGACTTTAGTCTTCTCTCTCGTCATTTATGTAATCTTCTTCAAAAGGATGCTCCGTACGAGTGGACTGAGCAATGTCAGGAAGCTTTCACCAAGCTTAAGGGCACGTTAACCACTGCACCTATCATGCAACCACCCGACTGGAGCTTTCCTTTTGAGCTTATGTGCGACGCTTCTGATTATGCTCTTGGGGCGGTCCTAGGCCAGAGAAAAGATAAGAAGCCCTACGTCATTCATTACGCAAGTAGGACTCTAAATCCTGCCCAAGTGAACTACTCGACTACGGAAAAGGAACTCTTAGCCGTAGTGTTCGCCTTGGACAAATTTAGGTCCTACCTGATCGGATCCAAGATCATTATCTATACAGATCATGCGGCACTGAAGTATCTTCTTTCTAAGAATGATTCTAAGCCCCGCTTGATACGATGGATCCTTCTACTCCAAGAATTTGATTTGAAAATTAAAGATAAAAAGGGAGTAGAGAACGTAGTAGCCGATCACCTTTCTCGCCTTAATACCTCTGATTCCCTTGAGGCGACCCATATCAATGATATGTTCCCTGATGAACAACTGTTCAGAGTCTCCCATTCACCTTGGTTCGCTGATATTGCTAATTATCTTGCTACAGGTGCCATACCGACACAGTGGACTGCGCAAGATAAGAAGAAATTTTTCACCGAGGTGCGCAACTTTTTCTGGGATGATCCTTATTTATTTAAATACTGCCCAGACCAAATTCTAAGGAGATGTGTACCAGACGATGAGCATCAGAGTGTCATCTCCTTCTGTCACTCAGAGGCCTGTGGTGGTCACTTTTCTCCTAAAAAGACCACGGCCAAGATTCTGCAGTGTGGCTTTTACTGGCTCACTATGTTTAGGGACACTCATGAGTTTTACAAAGCTTGTGAGCGTTGTCAGAAATTGGGAGCATTGTCCCGTCGAAATATGATGCCTTTGAATCCCATTCTTATCATTGAAGCATTTGATTGCTGGGGCATCGATTTCATGGGACCATTCCCCCAATCGTTTGGAAATCTGTATATTTTGCTCGCCGTGGATTATGTCACTAAATGGGTCGAAGCGATTCCATGTCGAACTAATGACCATCGCACGGTCATTAAATTCCTAAAAGAAAACATCCTTTCTCGATTCGGAACATCTCGAGCCATCATTAGTGATGGGGGCTCACACTTTTGTAATAAACCATTTGAGAGCTTAATGAAGAAAAACGGTATCTCTCATAAGGTGAGCACCCCATACCATCCACAGACAAGTGGACAAGCTGAGATTTTCAATAGGGAGATCAAACACATTTTGGAGAAAACGGTTAACCCAGATCGTAAGGATTGGTCAATCCGATTGACCGATGCCTTATGGGCATACCGTACTACCTTTAAAACCCCTATTAGAATGTCTCCCTTTAGACTTGTCTATGGGAAAGCTTGTCACTTGCCTGTGGAACTGGAACATAAAGCGTACTGGGCGATCAAAAATCTTAATTTCAATCTGGACAACGCTGGCTCGCTACGCAAACTTCAATTAAATGAACTTAAAAAAATTCGGAATGATGCATACGATAATTCGAGAATTTACAAGGACAAGATGAAAGCATTTCATGACCAACAAATTTTACGAAAATCATTCACGCCTGGTCAGAAGGTCCTTTTGTACAATTCTCGATTACATCTCTTTCCGGGTAAGCTTCGATCTCGTTGGACCGGCCCTTACATTGTTGTCACTATTTTTCCATATGGGGCCGTTGAGATAAGAGATCCCGACAATGGCAAGGAGTTTAAAGTCAATGGACATCGATTGAAACCATTTTTCGAGAAATTTGATTCAGAGGACATGTCCATGCCTCTGACTGATCCTGTTTACCAGGATTGATCTCCTAGTCTGATGGAGGTATATGTAGGTTTCCTGTTTTCTTAGAACTAGGGTAGTTGCTTTATTTGTCTGGCTGAAGACGGTAAACTTAGCGCTCCTGGGAGGCAACCTAGCTCTTCATTTCATTTCGTTTATATCATTAGTTAGTCTAATGTTTGTGGGTAACATTACTGCAAACCCTCACGAGACTACAACTCGTCCACTAGGGGTAACCTAGGGGTTTAAAGGCTTGTTGCATATGCTAAATGCAATCGAGAGCACCTACGAAAGTGGTATAGGTAGGATTTTATTTTGTGTTATTTTTGTTGCCTTTTCTCTCGTACTGACCGACGCCCATGCTGTGATCTCTTGGAAAGTGTTTCTCTATGCATCATCTAGGTACTATCTTCCCATCACTTCTCATTTACTCATTTTATCCCATGTGCATTGCATGCTTATTTCTTTTACATTGAGGACAATGTAGATTTTTGGTTGGGGGTGGGAGATTAGGTTTCCTAATCAGTATTTTCTTTTTAGTCTTGAGCAGAAATTGTGAAAATTTTTAAATTTTTCTAGAATTTCATATGAATTCGAAGCGATTTTGACGGCCATCTTGGATTTAGAACTACAAGATGCGTGATGTTGGTACTTTATGACTCTTGAATTCAGTTATCTATCAAATTTCACAGCTAAGTTTGAATCGTTAATCCATTACTAGAAATTGTAAACATTGATTGAGACATGAATTCGCAGGACACATCTCGCGTGCATATTAAGGTTTTAGTTTGATATTGAAAGATTAACTTGGTAATCACTAAACATGAAAGGAACCAACTTGGAAAATTGAATGAATTGGACGAACAGTCTTTACCATAGGTTTGCTCCCTATAGGTGAGGATTCGATTCCCCATGAATGATATGTGAAAAAGTTGGGTGTACAGTCTTTACCTTAGGTTTGCTCCCTATAGGTGAGGATCTGATCCCTCTTCTTGGCGTTACTTCTAATGAAAAAATCAAAAAAAAATTAAAAGAATAAAAAGATAATGTGTAAGCCAAGTTGAGTTATCGTGAATTCTCTTAATTGTTACCAATGATATCCTTAAATATCGAGGTGAATCTTAATGTTGACAAGTCGAGATTAGACTATACATTCATAGATCTCAATGGTTAGAATTTTTCTAATTAATGGAATAATACTTTGAACTTGATTATGAAGTTTACCGTGCGCTGGAGTCTAGGAGAAAGTAATATCCAACAGTCATGAATCTAAAAATTCTCATATCTGGATTACTCTGCAAAAATCACTCGAGTTTATAAATTGTTCTGTAATTCTTAACTTATTTTTCGCATACTTTGCTCGGGACTAGCAAAATGCTGGTTGGGGGTTGTGTTGAGGGTCAAATATTGCATATCAGACCCAGTTGTTGCATAGATTTACACGCATGATACCGCTTAATGGCCTGATTAATCGTGTTTGTAATGCAGAGTGTATGCACGAGCCTGGACCGAAAAGGGTGCTTAAAGCATGGACTTAACGCTCTAATGACACCAAAGCATGGGACGGACTCCAGAGATCCAAGATCAACAAGATTACACATCAGGGACCCAGAAAAATCGAGAAACCGAAGCTCAAACGGCCTGAAAGTCAGCCAGAATGCAAGATCACAGGGTTTCTACCATCCGTTCGGTTCGAAACTTCACATGTGGCCTAAAAACTAAAAACTAACCGAACATGTCAAATTTCAGCCATTGGATCCCCCTGGAAGTGGCCCAACGGATAGATCAGCCCATAAATCAGTGAACTGAGGCCCGCCTGGTGTTTGAAAGTGCTTCAATCTTGGGCTCAACGATTCAAATGAGCTGACAAAACGAATAGACGATCAGATCTCTCAAAAAAATATCATAATGGACCCTATGGGAAGCAGCAGTGCATAGTGCAAAAGTGCACTCTCATGCACCGAATCAAGCCGATCGGGTCAGCGCCGACGAAAACAGCGGGCGGACGCTGTTCGTCCGTTTTCACGTAGTGGGCCCCATCAATCACAGTTCTCGACGATCAGAACCGTTCATATGCTCTGAAAGATGACTAACACCGTCGCCTAGCTTTCCTTTTTGGCCCATGCACACACACAAAGGCAGATTACCTGATAAACGTCAGATAGACGGCGGAGTAAGCAAGCTTATGGACCACACCGATTTTCTCCAAAAAAAATACTCATTTTCGGAGGGTTTTTCGTCCTGAACCTAGTGGGCGGAATGGATTTCTCAAAATACATCACTGTGGGGTCCACCGACCATCACAGCGCTCAAACGCGCAGGCTCTGTTTCGCAACAGAGCCTGCGGCGGATCGTTGTGGGCCACTCTCTGAGGCGATCGGTTCAATCTAGACCATCTAATGGATTCCAAAGAGGCCTGGAACCATCACCTAGGTGGAATTTTTCTAGGAATCAACGTGTAGCGGATTTCGACCGCCGAAACTCATGATGGATGGCGGAATACAATATCCAGTGGGCCATACAAGAACCTGCCAAAATCACTCTTTCCTGACTGGATTTCCACGAGGATTCCAATGGACGGCGTGGATTTCGTTGACAAAACCGATTATGGGCCCCATCAGCAGCTCAGCGCAAGTTTTGCGCAGACAAAGTATCCAAGGAGAACACGGACGCTGCTGTGCGTAAATGGGTCTTTGGCACTCTCCGTCTGCAGGAAGGATAAAAGGAGAGAGGAAGTTTGGAGGGCTGGCATCGAGAGAGAGCAGGGTGAGGATCCACGGCCTGAAACGGGAGGAAGAAAAGAAGGCAGCGGCTGAAACGTGGTGGGACTGGCGCATGTGAAGCAGCAGGGAGAAAGAGTAACAGTTTTTTTTCTACTGGTTTCCTTATTTATTCTTTTAAGATGTATAGCCTATCCATGCTAGGCTAAACCTCTTAGCTAGGGCTAAGAGGTGAAGCTTGTAGTGAGATGGGGGATTTTATTCATTGCCTTTAATTTGATTCATGAACTGAATTTGATTTTCGTTTAATTAAAGGAATACTTTCAGTTTTTAATGGTGTGTTGTGACTGAAATTACAATAGATCTGCAATGGCTTTGAGTATTTCCTCCACTTTTTATGATTATGAAGTCAGAAAGCCCTGTTATTCACCATCGTCTCCTGGGCATGGTTGGATGATAGTACTCTTCCTAACTTTCATGTACTTTTGATTGGTTGGTAATTAGTTTAATCCTGTTATTTGCTTTGTCCTCTGGGCATGGTTAGATGATGGAATCCATTCTAATTCATATACCTTTCATCTCTTGAAAACCAGATCAAGTAAGTTCAGTTTGAATTCCATAATCCTTGATGCAGGCATAAGATCTCCCTGATCTCTACAAGTGGATCCTCTGAATCCCTAGTTTCCCTTCCTCTAAATTCCTTAAGTTTTCGATAATTATTCCACCATTATTCATTAAATTCTATTTGATTGAGATTACATCTTTTGCTAGTTCTAGATCTAGTTAGTTCCAGATCACGTACAAGTTTCAGTCCCTGTGGATTCGACCTCGGTCTTACCGAGTTTATTACTACATCACAACCCTGCACTTGGGGTGTGAACACAGCTCTAAACCGGACGTCTTCTTCTCATCTTCCGAATCTCCCTCAAGACCCAATCCTAGATCGGTTAGGATTGAAGGTATGATAACGGGACGGGTCTGGTTGACACATTTTGCAGTTGGGTTTGGATTGGGTTGACCCGACCTGACCCGATCAATTCGTGAACCAGGTTGGCAAATGCACTGCTCGAGAGGGACGGTGCTTGGGCTTTCCAAGAATCTGTCTTACAGTAATGGTTTCACACGGGTGGTTGGGTGAGTCATCAGGTTTCCATGAATGTGTCACTGATTCTCAAGTCGTTGCAAGTGTCTATCTATTTCATACACTTTTGGCCCACCTGATTACTAAACTGCTCTGATTCTCTCGCCCATACATGTTTGGATCCTCACATGTATGACTTCTATTAGGTGGGCCCCACAAAAATTATAATTGATGCATAAAGAGTGGTACATGTGTGTATTTATTTCAAATAGACATGAATTCTATGAATGTGGAGAATTCCCAAGTAATTGTGTAGAAATCCGAAATGGCTTTAGTAATGCATGGATTAATCCATTATTCTGCAATTTTTAAGTAATATCATATGCTTGTTGGGCCTAGCCCACCTACAGACATGATAGGGTACTTGAAGTATGTTGACGGCTGTGATATGCTAGACATTCCCAAGATGGAAGGGCGTTGGTTTGTCATGATCTTGGGCTTACGTGGACACAAAGAATGACATGTGTAAGCGTGGACACATTCAAACGATGTGTACATTAGAAGAACAGAGAATCTTTGGAAAGTGGAAAAATGGAAGGTTGTTGCATGCATTTACGAAAGGAGATGCCTTCCTCTTCTTGTTTCTTTCCGTCTTTTAAGTAGTATAACACCCCTATTAGATAAGTGAAGTCCCGAGAAGGCCACGTCATGTTAAACCGTCCATCTGATGGGCCACATTGTGAATGATTCACAGTAGATAATAAGCACTTCATGTGCAAATTTTTTTCTAACTTTTTAATATTTAATTTATAACCATTCAATAAATGATAATGAAATAAGGATAGAATTTGGCTCATGATAACAAGATTTGAATGATTTCATTTGAGTTACTTTTATGCCATGTATGCAATTTCTAAGTAATTTTGGAAAGGGTAGTAAATGAAGGAAGGGAAACTCTCCAACCACGGTCAATAGACTATGTAAAGAAGTTATTTAAGTAAGTCCACTATGTTAGAATTTGTGTTGGATATACCGAAAAATAAGAAATAAAATAAGGTTTAATTATTTTGTTTCACTATGTTGAATCACGTGAAATATACGCTATCTTTAAAGCATGATTCCCCTCCTTATCAATTGTTGATAGGTTACAAGCAAATTGCTTTTAGGATAAGACAAGTCTGTCTGGATCTGGCATGCAGCAATCATGATAGGTTTACTTAGGAACAATTTAATGCAGCAGATCTTCTAACAGAATTTTAAATTTTTTTTTTTTTTTTTTTTTTAAAAAAACCCTAAAGATGTGTTTACAATATTTTACGAAGGAAATGCTATTTGGAGGATCTGATGGAATGAAAGAGATATGAGTTCAAGTTGATGGAATTTGGACTGGAATTGTCTAGTTTATATAGGCACCAGAGAGTGGAACATTGCTAGGTGACATTAAGAGCCTGTTTGGTCGGGTGAATTAAGAGGGATTAGGAGGGATGGGATGGTAAAATCCCGGGATATACCAAACAAACCAAACATTTGAGAGATATTGTATTAGTTTTATATAAACTCATTTGATGAAGTGATAAATGCAATCCCATGATTTGAGTAGTTTACTTGGGAGTTATCAATCATAAACATTGAATTACCATTGACGTGAAAAGTACATAGTATTAAACAATTCGTGACTGAAACAGCAGTATCATCAAACAATTTAACTTATGAAAAGCAAAGAGAAAATACTCCTTTATTTTTTTATTTTTATGTTGTTTTTGGGGGTTATATAGCTTGTTAGTATACACCCCACTGTCAGCATATACTCCACTGTTAGCCACCCCCACTAGGGAATCAATACCAAGACCTTAGTGTTGAAACAAGGTATCTTCACTCTATCTACCACTTGAGATATGGATTAGGGTGTATACTATACTCCTTAATTTGCAGCCAACGATGAGAAAATAATTGAGAAATTTTTTATGAAAAAAAAATAATTAAAAAAAAAAAAAAAAAAACATCCGATACATAAGACATGTGTTTCATTTGAATCACTGTTATCCAATGTATGTAATTTCTAACTAATTTTAAAAGGGAAGACGCTAGGGGAAGGGAAATTTTCTAGCCACATTCAAAAGACTGTTTAAAGAAGTGCTCTCTCTCACTCTCTCTCAGACACGCACAACTTCATTTCTATGCACTACCCACAGGGGTGCAATATCGTGTCCGATTTTGGCATCGACGACGAGACACAGCCAGGTGATCACTAACCAAGCCTCATCATGTAGATGCTTTGATCCAATACTTGGGCTGGTACCATCATTTGATGGGCCATAGTTGCATGTCAAATTTTAAATGCCAACGCTCCCAATGCTTTTCTATGTTACCCGTACTTTTTGCACATGTATGGCCCACCAAATGGGTAGGCCTGCCTAATTTTTTAGTTAGGGTATCTGCACGTTGGCCACATGCTAAGACAATTAATTTAAATTGTTCTCATACCATCCTTACTTCCAAATAAGGTATTATCCCATAATCATGCTTCTTGTTAAACTCCTTGGATTTTTTAGAGTTAATATGCAAGCCACCAACAACTTCATATAAAGATAGTGATGGTCACAATCATCCATTCAAAGTTCCTTAGCCTGGCCTATGTAGTATAGCCACCAAGAACTTCATATAAAGATAGTGATGATCACAATCACCCATTCAAAGTTCCTTAATCTGGCCTATGTAGTATAAGGTCCAAAACATATATAGACAGTTGTGACCATCAGGCCACTCCGCATAAATGTTGTATACTGAGTAGTGAATGATGTAAATGAACTCATGACACATGCAAGTGTGGGGGGCATATATAGTAAGGTTTGTACAGGCTGGCATTGTATGATTAGCTATAGCCTACAAAACCACGTGCAACTCTCAATGTACTTACACGGGCCAAAACTAATAGGCCTGTAGGGATGTCAATGGGCTAGGCCTAGTACGGCGTGCGCCCAAGGGACAAAATACAAGTCTGGGCCTCAATCAGCATTAGTTAGGCCCAACCATTACATGACATTGCCCAAAATTCAAAATCACCAATCCTCTCTCTTTTTTTCTTTTTTTGTCTTGTCTTTTTTTATCTTTTTTCTTTTTTTTTTCACACCCAATGACACCATATGAGCACTTGAACCCATGATCCCAATGTTAAAACACATTTTTTTTACATTCAAAATTTTCTTTTATAAGACATCTGGAAAGGTGATGATTTTACCCCCACAATTAGTTTTATAAGAGAAGTGAACCTTGAATATTCATATATATGAAAAGGGATTTTTTTATTTTTTTATTTTAAAAAAAAAAGGAAAAAAGAAAAGTTAAAGATATTTTAACCACTTAAAACTATGCTACTTGCTAACAAACAATCCAGAATGCCCTCAACCCATAAAAGGCTCTCTAGACATATGTTGCACATGCCATGCCCCTAATTTATATCTATATTGCTTATAAAAGTCAAAATACTTTTTTAGGATTTTTTTATTTTTGTAAATCACCAAATTTTTCATCACTTTTGCTTGCCTAAAATACCCTTTGCTATTTGTTTTGATCACTTTGTTTTTCACCCTTGAATGAGTTCCCTTTTACTTATGCATACCTTATAAATCAATCTCTAACTTATAAATCAATCTCTAATCCGCAATATCGAGCTCATGTTAAGACATGAGTTCAAATATGAGGCATATCCAAAACTCACATGACAGGAAACAATAACCATTGAAACCTTCTCGAGGCCATCCGGATGTCTATATACCATCCAAACCTTTCATAATGTTTCAAAAGATTAGCCTGTTGAACCACCAAGATTTTAATGGTGGGCATTCAACTTCTACTATTTCATATGACATGTACCACTTAAATTTTGAATTTATCATATTGTAGTACGTTGACATGCATTTTAGCAAGCTCTCAATATGCTTAAGTAGGAATTTTCTATAATTCACTTATTTTTTTTCACCACTTCTACTTTACTAAAATACCCCTATTATTTGTTTTAATTACTTATTTTTAATACTAATGAAATTTTATCTCCAAAATTAGAAAACAACTGTCATAAGGTTCTATTTGTTATTTGTCTCCAATCGAAAACAGTTGTTATAAGGCTATTCCTATTGGGATGAGTTTTAATAGTGAGTGTTCAATCCCTATTGAAAGAGAACTTAGGTAGAATAAGTCCCATTAGGTTTTGTGGAAGATGGATCGAAGCATTCTACCAAAGCTCTAACTCTTTTTATTACATTAAGTTCTTGTGTTGGACTAGAATTCTCTTACCTTAAGATGCCCAAGCATTTCTCCGTACTCAGGTTTTATTCATGATTCTAGTACATGCTAAAAGAATCAGTGAGATACATAGCTCAGGTGGGCCACATCTTACGAAAGAGTGGGGATGGGATACCAACCACAGGTCTATGTGTAGGACTAGCATAGTTTGTATCTTTCATCAAAACCAATTGGCCAGGTGTAACTCACCACGATGAAATGAAAGTACAGAAATCAGATGGATACAAATATCAGGCAGGCCACACCATATAGAGGTTTTAGGATTAGTTTTACATTGATCATGTTATGTTAGTGTGGCCCGTTAGAGTTTTTCTTAGATAGGCTGATCTTTTGTATATATGTACGATCGAGATCAAAATAATGGCTCTCAAATGAGGGGATATATATATAAAATATGATGGCTGTGGGGCCCACCATGTTGTATGCGTTAAACCTAATTCATATTCCAACAGGTGCACTCCCTTACTCTAGGCCTCGCAACTGAAATTCAGCTACAACCACGACTCAGGTGGGCGATACTAAAGGGACCCAGGTCATTTACAACACGGAAAACGGATTGGCTACTGGTCTGTGCTCTGTGGGCCCCATCAAGTCGTATGTGTTTCGTCCATTCCATTCATCCATTTTTACAGATAATTTTAGGGCTTGATCCTAAAAATGAGAGGGACGTAAATCTCAGGTGAACCACACCACATGAAAACAATAGTGATTGGATATCCACCACTAAAATCCTCCGAAGGCCCACTGTACTGTTTATTTGACATCCAATCTGTTGATTAGGTCATACAGACCCAGATGAAGGGGAAAAAAAAAAAACTTTTATAGCCCCGAAAAAGTTTTTAATAGCCGACCTTCATTCAACACTGCTTTCTGTAATGTGGTCCATTTAAGATAGGGATATACCTCAATTTAGGTCTAATAACATAAAATAATCTATAAAAATAGATGGAAAAGTCAGGTGAACCACGCCAATTGAACATTGTAAAATCGATGCGGCCCACCTTAGATTTCGAATTTCCGAGCACTTGGATATATCACTTCATCCTGATAAAACGAGTTTTATGAAATGTGCACGTTTTGGTTGCTCCACAAACAAATCGCTGATTTTCCAACCCAAGGCCTATCAACTGTTCTCCACACAGACAACATGGTGGGGTGGGTCCACAGAAATTGATTAGAAATTATTGATTGACGATCCAGTAGGGCCTACTATACCAAAGGTTGTAGGGATGTCAATAGGCGGGCTTCTAGCTCTAGCCCGGCCCATTGACAGCCCTAAAATGCTTGAATCACCAACGACTATTTAGATCCAATAGCTACAATGTAAGAATCACATGACTGATTCTATGCATCAAATCAATAGACTATGGAATGGACGGTGGAAATTTTTTCAACAGTGGCCCATGGCCATTTGACATCCTCCAGGTTGGGCAGGTGGCCCATTTGACACCCTTATTCCTTAGTTGCTTGGGTTGGGTGGTAGCAAGGCCTTACTATGTAGGCCCGTGAGCTGGGCCTGACCCTCGATTGCCCTATCATTTTTGGGTGGGTCTGGGCTCAAGTTATTTTAGCTCCATCAAGACCATAGACCAGTCCGGGCCTACCTGACTTTATATCTACATGTGTTACATCTTAAAATTTATGCCATTCTAATCCTGGGCAAGGTGACCCATCTCTTATAATACATAGGCCGTCCGTTCATTCTCCAAGAATGAGGGGCCACTGTGATTTATGGATTTTATTCACACCATCCATCCATTTTTCCATATCATTTTAAGGTCTAAGTGGACCACACAGTGAGGAATAAAATTTACGGTTGAAAACTTTTCACTTTTCCGATCAAGCTATTTTTGTGTTTTCACTTCATCCAGAGTCTATGTGACTTTATGAACAGGTTGGATGGATATTAACCACCATCAATGTGGACCCCAGGAAAGTTTCAACGGTGGTTGTCATTATCACCGCTTCTTCCTATGCTGTGGTCCACTTGAGCTTTGGATCTGTGTCATTCTTAGGTTTATGCCCTAAAATAATATGGAAAAAAGGATGGATGGTGTGGATAAAACCTATGCGTCATGTTGGCCCTTCGGAACCCTATCCATTCCAAACTAACGGAATAGGATTTTATCAATTAACAGGCCGGGGCGGGTTGAGCCATGCTGACCTTGGGCTGAACTAATACGTCGGGTCTGTCAGAGTGGGCCTAATACTACCCTCGCACAATCGAAACCCGGCCCATTTCCACCCCAACCCAGGAGGACTATGGTCCTCAGCTCATAGGGTAGAGTTGAGAAAAAATTAGCATACTAGACGAGTCCGTATCAAACCTTTTTTAAATTTTTATCTTTTTTCGCTGCTTGAAAAGTATTTCACCAATTAAAATTTTTAAAGTATAAAGGTTGATTTTTTGACAAAAATACCTTTACCAATTAAGATAAAATAACTGAAAAAAATAGAAATATTTTTATCTTTCTAAGTCTATCAATCATAACAATAGTGTAGTTTGTTAATTTAAGTTTTTTCGGGTTAAATAAAAAAACGTAAGTAGTACATCAGGTCCATAGTAAAAAAGTAACCGTTGCCTTAGAGTTGAACATTTGCTGGCCCACTGAGAATTGGACTTTGTTTTTACGCGCACGGGCTTTTAAAGCTACAACTGAAATGGACAGCCTACGGTAGCCGCCTTGAAAATTCACCCGTTTTTTTTTTTTTAAATTTAATCATTAAGTATCGTACCCCACTCAACATAAACGTGCCCTTTACGAACATCAATCTAGAATGCCCAAATTTTAAAATTCACTGATTGATCTTACCCGTCTAATGTTGATGGTTGATGATGGGCCATGAATCATTTTATTTTAACCGTTCATCTCGACACCCTCCAATTAGATGGTTAGGATTGTTTGATCAGTAGGAGTAATCTCTGGGCCACGATCCATGCACAATATGGAGAGACGTGCGGTTGCGCCACGTTTACCATGGATGAGGTCTCACCACTATAAAAAAGTAGAAAACTATCTATCAGCTAAAAATCTATTGACTTTAGGACCAACCAGGCGTGCTTTCTTATGGTGATGTTGACCTGATGGACCCGACGCGGATTTCCTGCGGCCCATATCATCAGGGATCTCCTAGTCTCTGTGGGGCCCACCGAGATGTATATGTTTTATCCCACCGTCCATCCGTTTTTTCATCTCATTTTAATGCATTAGACCAAAAATGAAGCAGATCCAAAGCTCGAGTGGACCACACACAGGAAACAGTGGGGATTGAACGCCCACCATTCAAAACTACTTGGGGACGATAAAGTTTTGGATGAGTTTGATATTTGTGTTGTCACTTCATTTAGGTCTGTGTGACGTTATGAACAGGTTGGATGGCAAATAAACAACGAGGTGGGCCTTAGAAAAGTTTCAACGGTGATCCCACACTTTTTCCTTTGGTGTGGTCCACTTGAGTTTTGATTCTCCCTCATCTTTCTGCTCATGCACTAAAATGAACTGGAAAAACGGATGGACGGCGTGGATAAAACACATACATCACGGTGGGCCACATGTGCTGCATGGATATCCTTGTGACAGGCACTGCCGGCAATCCGCGTCCTGATGGCCCACCGCATATGATTGTTTTGTTTGTCATTCGATGATGAATTATACGATACAACTCACGTCCTTGCACAAAAGACACGACTTTTTCTATTCTGATAAGTGGGGCCCATAGTTCGGTAATCCAATCGATCGTCTGTGGCCACCCACAGTGGATAGACTATAACCCAAAAAATCCCCTCAATCGATCAGTGCTAACCGTTCGATTTGTGACCTACGTTTATACGGTTAGGAAGAGAAAACAACTACCATCCACAAGCAACTGAAGAAGTCCCAAAACTAGGAGTTTGGGTCTTCCAAAATGATAAAAATTTTGGTATGGTTCCATCCAAGGTAAGACACCACCAATATCAATGGTCTGGATTACATAATCGTATATCCCACTTATGAAAACTAAAAAGACGTGTATGATGAAAATACATGGCTGCATGCTGTATATTCAGTCATCCTTTCAAGCCTCCCGTGTGAAATAAAAAGCCAAAAAATCCCAACGTGGAACCCCAATGGCAGATTTATAAGTGGCATCATCTTATCCAATCTTACCATTCTATCATCATTTCAACGCGTTCGTTTCCCTTATGTCGCGACTAAGATCCCTACGTGTGTCGCCAGCCATTTGGGCTCACGTGATATGATAATCCGATGATCTGAACCGTCCATGTTATTATCACTGCCATAAATAATCTAAACATTATTTTAGAGTTGAATGCAAGCCATCGAAAGTTTTGTTTTGAATTCATCAACAGATAGAATTGCTCAGTATATGGTGGGTTCCTTTCATCGGCCAAATTCTGACAAGTGGGGTCCATAGTCCAGGGGCCTAGGTTCAATCCTAACCTTCCAATGCGATATAAAAATAGAGGACTGAAGAAGAGAAATACAGCAACGGTCCGTAGTTAACTAAAAATGAGGTTAATAAAGTAACAATGGTCCATCAACGGTGGAGAGCTGAGGAGCTGAATCTTTTAAATCCGTACATAGGTTTCATGAAAGGATAAAGGTTACAAGTCTAATAATTAACCTTATCTAAAACCATCCAAATCTATGGGTTGAGCTGTTTGCCATAAATAATAATAATAAAAACAAACAAAGGAAAAGGTGGGATTTATTTACAAAACAGCTGTACAAAAGGCCGATTAAAGAGAAAACATATCATTGCCTTATCTCCTTTCTTGATTATCATACATTTTACACGATTTCCACAAGTAGTCCCTTTTTCTTAGATGAACAGAACCAAACAAAAGGGCCCACTAATATGAGGTTCTCACATTGAATGGTCCATGCCCCACTTTGGCCTTTCTCTGTTGAATGGTTGGCTATTTCTGTGGGTGTAAATCCATCCTCTATAGAAAGCATGTGGAATTTCAATCTAAATATCATTTAACCTTCTTAATCTTGTGATGGGATAGATGCATGAATGTCACCATCTTCTTCTTCTCATTAAAAAGTGTTTTGGTCTTCCTCAACCTATCAAAGGCATCCTTCAATATGCCTACATGGTTGGGCGTAAGAATAACTCAATGCCAACGGTAAAGGAGCGGATTAGGTGAGACTCGAGATGGGTGGGACCCTTGATTGTGGGGCTCACAGTTAGAGGTGTACACGAGTCGAACTGTGTCAAGCTTGGCATAGCTCGCCCACTAGCAGACCTCAGCTTGAACTCGGCTCGGCTCGGTTCAGTCCTCGATCCTAATTGGCCAGCTCGGTTTGGTTTGGTCGGCAGCTCGAGCTGAGTTTGAGCCAAGATTGAGTCGAGTTTGCCTATGCAACATTTTCACAAATATATACTGCACTTTCGAATTCTCATTGTATGTAAAACACCAGCAATGGTTTTATAGGTATTTCATCAACCACCTTGCAGGCAATATCAAAATCAAGAAAAAAGAGTATTTGTTTGATGAAACATACCTTCCTTGCCACCAGCCGACACTTCGTTGAGTCATTTCATCGAACATTTGGTGGGCAACATCAATATCAAAGTAACCGAGTAACCAAACTAGTTCGATCCGAGTTTGATTCGAGTTGGGTTTGATCTGAGTTGAGTCGAGCTTGAGCAAGCTCAGACTCGGTTCGAAATTTTTTAGAGTTCAAAAAATCTACTCGACTTGGCTTGAACTCAGTTTCGAATCGAGCTTTTTCGAGTCGAGTCGAGCTAACTGACCTTACTTGGTTTGTGTACAGCCCTACTCACGGTAATGCATGTGCCTTAAATTCACGGCTAACCGCTTTGAAAGCTCATACTAGGAAATGATCTAAAGAATGAAGCAGATTCAAATCTTATGTAGACCATCCCACATGAAACACTAGTGATTGAATCCTCGCTATTAAAAACTTCACGCGTGCCACCAGAATATTTATTTTTTATCCAACTTGTTGATAAAGTCACAAAATTTAGATGAAAAGATCACACAAATAGCTTGATCCAAAAATTTCGTGGCCCATTAGAAGTTTTTAATGATTGATTACCATTGTTTCCTAAATTATGGTCTACTTAAGATTTGGCTCTATAACATTTTTTGGATCATGCCTTAAAACGAGCTTTCAATACGGATGGACCATGTGGATGTAGTCACGTACAACAAAGTGGGGCCCACAGTTGGGGCCAAGAGTTGGGGTCCCACCCACCTTGGTGGATTCAGGTTTTTATATAATCCGCTTGAACAGTTTTGCAAAATTCAATTAGTTTAGGGTTATACAAATTTGAAGTTAATTTTATCAAATAATACCTCATTAATATGATATTTATATGTTAAGATTTGTGGTTTTTTTTTTTTGAAAAAATCAAATATTCAAAATTTCAGGATTTTATCACCAAAATATTTTTTGGGAATTTCAAATAAAAAAGTGTGGTGTGTGCTTTTGTCTCACATCGGAAATGAAAAGAAGAAAATCGCGGTTTATATGACGAGGGCATTGGAGATTGTGACGCTCGGGTTACGTTACACATTGGAACACACGCACGCGCACAGGCACGGGTGAGGACGAGGGCATAAGCAGTGTGGTTGTAATGGCGCTACTAGACACACTTTGCACTTTCCATCGTATCGTAGAGGGGTCTCTCCCTTGCGACCTTATGCGAACCGTCGAGAGACTGTGCGATCGCGGTGCGAGTGATTTAGTATAAGTCTAGGTGTGATGGGTCTAAAATGAGCCAGGGCTTTATAGGCGACTAAGAATGGTCAGATTATTAATCTGAAATGGTCAGCCGTTTCTAAAAACGGCTAGTTGCCTTGAAAGCTACAACGGTTATATACGTTCACATTGGCACTTGTTTTACCTGTTCAAATTCCGCCTTCGCTTGTGTCTTCGGTCTTCACTTTTCAAAGGTTCAACCGACTACTTGACATAATGACTCACATGGTTGACAAATCAGGGTGCAAAAATGAGTGCACTAACAATTTCTTTATTTATCAATTACATGATAAAAACCTAACTTAAGACCATGTCATGGTTCTTACCAATGACATATCAAAACAGCGAAAAATATTACACGTCAAATATAAATGATTTATAACTCAATATACTAAAACATGTAACACTTACATTGCTCCTCCATAGTTACTTCCCCGACTAAACCTGCAACAACAAATAAACCCCACACAAGAGAATGTATGTTTTGGTGGGCTTGATCTTTCTCTCCCTTTTTGTTAGTATTTGACAAAGGGTTAGTCCAAAACAAATATACTAATAAAATCATATGTGAACTAACAACTCTATAAGTCAAGGATATACCAATTAAAAAGATTATAATAACAAGGGTTAGGGATGCATATTATCATAAAATTATAGAGCATGTAAATAAAAGTCATTCAAAGTGTATATCGTTGAAAACAGAAATGACCAATGATAATTTAAGATGTAAACATGTGATATTAAGTTCAACAACTTTAAAGCTTAGATTACCAAAATAAGTAAGGCTAAATTTCAGATTTTACAATAAAGCACAAAATGAAGATAGATTCCTCTGATTTAACTATTAGTACATGTATGAGGCTGAAATCCTCAAATTCAACAATAAAACTCATGTAGGAGGCTTGGTCCGCTGATTTGCCATTTCAGCTCGAATAGACAACTAAGGTTGCCTTCTTGTGGAGTTATGATCTTCCAAATTTCTTAAAAGGAATAGTGTGATGTGAGCAGACAAAATGCACATGTGACTCTTATCCTCTGCACTAAATGAGTCTTCTTAAGTGGATTCAGACTCCTCCGTATCATCCTATGTTGCTTCCATTGTCTTGTCTTTAGATTTTGTTTTTCAAGGGCAATCAGGAGTAAAATGTCTATAATCTCTATAGTTGTAACATTAGACATTTTTATATGGTTTAGTATATTTCATTTATGCTTGTTTACATTCTTGTTCTTCTTATCACAACTCTTTCCTCTAGTAAATTTGAGAAATTTCTTAAGTGTATTAGCTATTCTCTTTACGAGTACACTAACACTATCAAATTCGATCAAGAAGGCCAAATTTCCTGTTTTTAGACCAAAATGGCCGAGTTTGGTCAAGTTAGTCAACTTTTGATATTTTCTAATTAGGATGGCAAAAATTGATATTTTTACATGACTGAGCAATTAATTATATTTACTACGCCAAACAAATTAACATCGTATTCACCTTTTACTAAAAGCGAAGCAACGTGAGGAGACAATGTCGTACCCTTCTTTTTTCTTTTTTCTTTTTTTTTTTTTTTTTTTACTGTTATTGAAAAATCTAATTGAAAAGTACACATGTTATAACAACCGAAAGACATAGCATGTTAAAGATATCTAAGAATACTTAGAGTGATTTTTACTAAATCACTGCGAACATGATAATATGATAGGGAGCCGTTGAAGGTATTTAAAAGCAAACCAAATGACTAAGAGGTATCAAAGAAGTGCAATCGAGAGGGCAGTCAAAACAAAATCTTAGCCAACAAAGTGAAATAAGCAGCTAATAGGCGTACAAAAGCAAATAGAGCAACCAATAGGCATTCATAAACAAACCGAGCAGTTAAGGGAAGCCAAAAAGGAAATGCAGCTGAGAAAGTCAAGTAATTGAAACAAAAAGATGCAGAGAGCATTTGAGTGGAGCGCAAGTGAGCAACCAACAAAAATAATGCAGTCGATGTGTGGTCGAAGGGTGAGTGACAATCAAAATAAACAAAGCTTGACTAAGCAAAAGAGAAACCGTTATAAAGAGAAAATGATAAAAGAAGAATTTATAAAGGCTTTTCAACTTCTGTAACTGATGCAGTATTGGAAGAAGGATAGGGAAGAAAAAGCTATTGCAAAATCTATAAATAACATACGAATGTAATTGATATAATTAACAATAACCAATTCAATATGACAAACAAATCAAACTTATCTTTTCAATTTATTTTTATCTCAACTTATTCTAAGCAGTGGTAGAAATAATTAACCATGATCTTTAACTATTAGTCATAATTCAAGCCCAAGCTACTGATGCTAGATTATCCTGTATCTAATATCAATTAATTCTTTTAAAAGATAATCAGCAGGATAGATGTCTTGACTGCTGAGCCATCTGTCACGTGTCAAACAGACGGATAGCTCTTCTGTATTTCGGTGCATCAGCACCCACCCGAATATCACCTTCTATCTGTTTCTTCTTATACGAGGGACAGACCAGCAGACTAGTGTGGAGGGTGGGCCCTGTTTTTGTTAGGACGCTAGTTTCCAGCAACCCTTCCACACAATGCCCTAGGGGGCCTAACGCTTTGTCAATGTGAAATCTACTCCGTACATCAGTGTTGCCATTTTATGTTATCATGAGATCCTAAAAAAGAACCACATCCGATATTCCAGAGGGCCACACCATCATAAACAGTGGTTGATGAACGCTCACCATGAAACCTTATTGTGGCCTACTGAAGTTTTGTATCAGGCTGATATTTCTATTTTCCCTTCATCCAACTAGGGATCACCTTATGAACGGGTTGGATGGCATATAACATCATGGTGATCACAAGGAAGGTTTCAATGGTGTGGATGTTTTCATCCTTACTATTTCCTGTGGTGGGCCCACTTGGGTTTTGTATTTGCCTCTTTTTTGGCTCTCGTACTAAGTTGAGCTGGAGAAACAGATTGACGGAGTAGATTTCACACGCACATCACGTTCGACCACAAAGGTCTTTGTGTTGCCTAATCTTTCTAGAAGTTGGTACTAAATGGAAAATTTCGGGAAGGATCGTGGTTCAACGAGTCACCCCTGTCCAAAAACGTGGCTGATGCACGCGTGTCATAGATCCAGGCCATTCATCATCACATAGGTTGGCTGATGAGAAAGATAAACTTATAAAGCCCTTTAATGGTCCAGATTCAATGTACATGTGACTGACTAATGAATGGCCTCGATGTCCTACGCGTGTAACATTGGCGGTATTATCTGGTACGTGTTAGATCCTCTCACATGAAGGCTTCCCTTAAAAACGATGGCAGTGTAGTCGGTCGGCAGATGAACTACAGACGTTCCAGGATGCCATGGCAGTGTAAACACATGACCATTCACATCACCGTACACGTGGCGTACATACAATCATACGTATAATCCAAATCATGGGTCCTAATGCAGATGGGGATAGAGCGCGGCTTCGGTGGTCCGGGGATACACGGAGGTGGGTGGGACCCCTTATGGTGAGCCCACCGTACTATCATGTATGTGACCACATCACACCGTCCAGCTATTTTGACAGCTCATTTTAGGCATGATCCTGAAAATGAAGTAGATCCAAATCTCTGATGGACCATAGTACACGATCCAAATCTCCAATGGACCATAATGACTATTGAAATCTTCTTATGGGCCACAAAAGATAATATTCGTGGGTCTCTTCATTTAGGTCCTTGTGACCTTATCAACGGGTTAGATGGCAATTAAGGGGTCGCTTGGCATCGTGGATTGGACGGGATTGGAGTGGGTTTCCAATCCCTGGTTGTTTGGCGATAAATCCAAAGGCCAAGGTTTCCTCTTTAGGGGGTTTGCAATATGTGGTAAGAACTTGGATTACATTTAAAATTATTTCAATAGCTGCAGGTCTAATATGTATGTCACTATACACTATTATTCTATTGGGCATGTGACCCACTAACGATGATCAACACCGTCCAAATATTGTTCATGTAAATCAACGATTAAAAATCATTGATTAGTCACTCAGACATGATCTTGTGCTTGTGGCCCATTCGGGACTTCAAATTTTATCATTTTTAGGCAAAGCATATATTTCGGCAGGCTCATTACAACCATTGTATCAAAAATTATATATCTTACTAATTAAAGATATTAAAGTTGAATTAGTAATTAAATTCAAATCTCCGTAAATATACTATAGATGGGTACTTTTGGATTAAACTTGATTCACACTTAGACCACCAAACACGCTGGGAGAATTGCAAATAAAGGGGTTTTCTAATCCAGGGGGTTCCAAATCCAGGAGTTACAGATCCATGCTCCCAAACAGCCCTTATTTCAAAAGATTCCGGTGGATTTTGTGAAGTTTTTAATGGTGGGGATTCATTCAGGACTCTTTCCTGGTCCACCTAAGATATGGGTCAGCTTCATTTTTGGGATTATTCCCTGAAATGAGTTGTCAAAATGGTTGGACGGTGTGGATTCAAGATACATACATCACTAGAAAGTATAACTTGGAACTTTGATAACTTGCATCTCAACCGTCCATTTTATGGCCACCGATCTGGAAGATAAATCATCTACTCCGTATAAATCTCCGATTATGAGCAACCTAAAGTAGATCACAGTATTTGGAAGGTTGAGATTGAGGCAATTATCTTCCACCGGCAGGGTTATGGTATGCGATAGTACGAAGTAATTAGCTGCGGTGATGTATCTTGTTTTTTTCCTATATTTCCTCAATGAAGTTAGAAACTTAGAACGGCACCTGGTTTTGCTAGCCTGTTTTGTAACAGAATTACATTGTTCTTAAATAATTCCACCCCTAATATCAGAAGAAACTACGTAAATACCCCGCTGCCGAGAGGCCCGTGGTTCTAACTTTCATGAGATCCACACCATCCATCAAGTCCTCTGCCTTATTTTCACCTCACGACCATCCAGTAGTAACTCGGGAAAGAAATCAGGTGGGCCAAACCATGTTTCTAGGTATACTTTTATGGGTGGACCACATAAGTGTTGAATCGGATTTATTTGTGGCATCAAAACCAAACAAGTGGTGACCTAACTGATGGACAGTATGGATTTCATGCACGTCAAGTCGTTTCTACCGGCTGGGGATTGCATAACACTGGCAGTTGCTACGTAGCTTATAGATGGTGCTCTGTGGGACCCACCGCCTATGTCTTATATCTACGCTATCTATCCACTTTGGAACATTTTTTTGGGGAATGATCCAAAAAAATAAAAATTGAGGCAGATCCAAATGCTGGACCACACCAAAGGAAAACAGCGGTGATTGAATGACTACCATTAAAAACTACCTAGGGCCGCTGTAATGTTTATTGGCCAATTACAACAAAAAGCTACCTAGGGCTATTCGAATTGAGACATGCAACCAAAGTTAAGCCACATCCAAGATTCAAGTAAGCCATGCATGAGGAAACAACGGAGATTGAACGGCTACCATGGAAATATTCATAAAGTCACAAAAGTTTTATATTGTTGGTCCTTTGTTATGCTTTTTTATTTATTTATTATGTGGGTGTGCTAGAATCAATACAATAAATTAATTTAAGCCAATTAACTTAAATTCTAAGAAGATCGATTGCTTACTGAACTGTTTACAAATGTTTATAACAATTAAGTGATGAGTGGAGGGTGAGGTTCTTCGTTCAAAAGTATATTACTTTCACAATAAATAACTTTAAAATACTAGTACAAATATAATAAATATAATAAAAGGAAAAACTCAAAATTGACCACTAAAAGTAATTGTAAAAATGCGTCAACTAAAGATTTTGACTAAAAATTACTAATACTCTTAAAATAAATTGAGATAAAATATTAAATTAATAGATTTAATAGATTGATGTTGGTTGAGTATGTTTTTAAGATTTCCTCTACTATTTACAGATCTTTGTTAAAAAGTCTTTCTTTATATACTTTTTTTGAAAATTTATAGTATGTTATATATTTTTCTTACTATAAGATGTATCCTTTTAAATTTAGTTTGGTCAAAAATTATAACATACATTAAACTAAAATATTTTGTACTTTTAATTTTAGTTTGAATGGCATATAAACATTAAAATAGAGCCAATGTAATCATTTCTTATCCGTTTTCTTGTGTGGCGCACTTGAATATTGGGTTACACTTTTTTTTAGTCTTATATTGCTCATCAAATAAATGAGCAGAAATGATTTCTCGCAGACATTACGACATTCCCACTAACGCGTATTCATGAAATCCAGGTACCATGACGTAATCAGTTTTGTCCAACTTAGTTCATTCGTTTTTCCTTTGAAAGGCTTTCTCATGAACTCCAGTAGGGCTCCGTGGGCCACCATGACGTATAGGTTTTATCCAACCTAATTCATCTATTTTAGATCGTGTTATAGTTTAAACCCAAAAATATATAAAATTAATGTTGAAGTGGATTAGAGAGTGGAGATTAAACTCCCACCACTAAAAATATCTTGGGGTGGGATAAGCTGATATTTGTGTTTTGTGACCTCATTAAGAGGTCCCATGGCAAATAAACATCAGGACAGGTCCCTATCAACCAACGGCAGTTGTCATAATCACAGCTGCTTTCTGTGATGTGGTCCACTTGAACCTTGCATATGATTGATCATAATCTAAAATGATCTGAAAAGATGGATGAACGGCTTGGATAAAACCCACGCATTACACCCTTGCCTCCACGGAAGCAGATTGCCAGTAAACTATGTGGGGTCCACTGTGATTTACTCCTTCTATCCATTTTATAAGATAATTTTATAGCCTTAGCCAAAAAATGAAGCATATAAAAATCTGAAATGGACCACACCACTGGAAACAGTGTGAATTGAACGTATACGGTTGAAAATTTCTTGAGGGCCACTAAAGTTTTGGATCAAGCTTATATTTGTGTTTTCCCTTCATCCATGTTTTTGTGATCTCATGAACAGGCTGGATGACAAATAAACATCACTGTGTTGGCTAGAAACGTTTCAACAGTGGAAATCGTTATTCCCACTGTTTCCTGTGGTATGGTACACTTGAGCTTTTCATATGCTTTAATGTTGGTTTCAACCACTTAAATGTTCTGAAAAAACGGATGGACGGTGTGGATTAACCACATAAATTCAAGGTGGACCCGACAGAGTTTACTCAGCACGATAAAAAGCGTACTGAGTAACTCAGTATTCAATCCCATGTCGGAAACGGATTGGCTACTCCCCCTGACACCATCCAATGGCTGGCGGTCGGGGATTTCCGTCCCGGAGCGGGCAGTACGGAATCCGCTTCAGATACGCCCGCGCAATTCGAGAAATATCCGCTTTCTTCTTTCGAAACATCGCGAATTTACCGATCTGCGCAATTTCGCGGAAAAAGCAAGGGTATTTAAGTAATTTAGCCGATGTGTGCAGTCAAAGTGAGACACGTAAATTCCGTTCCCATAAGTCACTGTACGTGCACTTTACAGCAGCCGTTTATGAATAGATGAGTCTGAAATAGAGGTAACCTCTATCTTCACTGTACACGTGGCAATCATCAGGGTCATCAGAACTGTTCGTCTTTTGAGACAGTCCATGGCCCAATCACTATATATCTGTGTCAACGGTGGACGATCACATATATGCATGGTTGGCCCACTGGATGGACTGTTCTCAGTCACTAGGAAATCGGATTGCGTACTGAGTTACTCTGTTGGGCCCACTGTGAATGTACGTGTCTTATCCACACCGTCCAACCGTTTTTCCAGATCATTTTAGTGGTTGATCCTAAAATTGAATCTAATCCAAATCTCAAGTGGATCATATCACAGGAAACAGTGGAAATAATGATTTCCACCGTTGTCACCTTGCTAGGCCCCACAGTGATGTTTATTTATCATCCAATCTGTTCATAAGATCACACAAATATGGATGAAGGGAAGAAACAAATATAAGATTGATCCAAAACTTCTGTGGCCATCAAGAATTTTTCAACGGTAGGCATTCAATTCAAACGGTTTCCTGTGATGTGGTCCATTTTAGGTTTGTATGTGTTTCATTTTTGGTAAAAGGCCCTAAAATTATCAGATAAAATGGATGGACTGATTGGATAAAATACAGTGGACCCCACAGACTTTACTCCGTACGAAATCAGCTTCCGCGCATTAGAGTGCGTAAGCGAGCCACGGCAACCCGTCTGAAAAAAAAAAAAAAAGAACTCGCGGGCGTGATCTGACCGACACGATGGTGAGATGTTCATTAGATCTTAGCCGTTCATCAGCTAGGCTGCCTCTCATTCAACCTTTCAAACAAAAACCATTAGGATCCAAAATCAGACGGGCGAAAACATAAGAAAACAGCTGGGGATGGAATGCACACCATTGGCAAGTGTAGGGCTAACTGTCCAGTCTATATTTGATCTAAGCCGTTCATCTAACTTTGTCTCATCGGGATGTAAGGATTCCTAACAAATCACTCCATTCCAAAACTCAGGTGAGCCATAACACATGAGTTTAGAGGTTTTACGTATGATTACCTAAGGGGTGGCCCACCTCAGTCAGTTTAATTTTTGAAATCAAGGACAAATAATGGGTGCTGTAGCTGATGGACGGCGTGGATCTGATGAAAGTAAAGTCTTCCCCCCCTCTTAGAAGGAGTTTGCACGCTCCCCGCGTACCTTTACAAAGGCAAGAATTTTCGGAAAAAAAAAGAGGTAAGGGAGGAAACATCCGGCAAGCTGGATATAATTCCGGTACAGTAGCTATTCCAGTACACACGTGGCATAAGTTCATCCTAATCTGAACCGTTAAAATCCTGTCCCCCAGGGTGGATGGAACAATAACCTTAAATTGCAATAAAAAACAATTCTAACCTATAATATTTTGGCTAGCATATGGACGGATGAAATTAAAGTATCAGTAAGCGAATTTTAATCGGAAAGATCATATAATCAGAGGTCAAATCAGTGTAAATTTCAATTCAAGTAGAATCCATATGGGATTAGCCAAAGTTTCAACGATCCATAACTGTCGTTCCTTATGCCAAGTATACATAGATGAGTTGCTGAATCGGAGAGAAGTCCAGCTGCGAGATACCATCCTACCGAGAAGAAAACCCTTTCTTTTTTTGAAACCACCTTCATCACTCCTCCTTTTGCTCAACCACCACCAGTAGAGAGAGAGAGAGAGAGAGAGAGAGAGAGATTTCTAGGGTTATTTTTTTTTTCAGCTTGTCTTGTGGCTAAGAGGGTTTTCATGAGAAAGAAGAGAGGAGATTTCTAGGTTTTTCTCTGTCCCAAGCTCTCTCTCTCTCTCTCTCTCTCTCTCTCTCTCATTCTCTTGGTTTTATTGTAGGTGGAGATTTTGAGGGTTTTCTGTGGGAAGGGAAGATATCTAGGTTTTTTCTTTTCGTTTTTGGAATTTTGAATTTGCTTTGGAGAATATTGAATGGGGATATAAGTTAGGCAGAGGAAGAAGAAACGGCGATGCGAAAATCATTCAAGGATTCTCTGAAAGCCCTCGAAGCGGATATCCAGCATGCCAATACTCTGTAATTCTTTCTCCTTCTCATATTTTCCTCTTTTTCTGCTACTGTTGATTTCTTCTTCTTTTCTTCTTCTTTTTTTTTTTTTAAAAAAGAAAAAATGCAATTTTTATTTTGTAATTGGGATTGATTTTACTTGAAGTCTGTTTGATTTTATTGAATTCTTTGTTTGGGATTTGGATGGAATGCTTTGTTTGTGGATTTTATAGGAATTATTCGAAGATATTGGAATTTCATGGCAATCTCTTTAATTTTCTACTTTTTCTTAACTCTCTCTCTCTCTCTCTCTCTCTCTCTCTCTTTTCTTTTTCTTATTTTAAATAAAAATTTGAGCTGGTATTTAGACCAAACCCTGATTGATTTGCATGCAACCTACTTATACCTTTTCAATTCCAAACTTTTGGAATTGGATGTATGCAAATCAATCCACTTGCGTGTAGTTATCAATTCCTTTTTTTTATTATAAATTATATGGGCTTATCTTATACGACTGGAAATTGTGACTTCTGGTGTTATTTTTGAGTTGGTATCTCTATCTCTCTCCCTTCCCCCATTATCTTTTGTTTTCTGTGGTTCTGTTTTCTTTCACCCTCTTTTTTTTTTCCCCATATATCTGTTATTGTCTGATGAATTAGGATGTGCTTTTGTTGAATAAAATCAGAGTTTTTATTGTATTTCTGGCAATTCTTTCTTCTCCACTGACGGCTTCTGTGGGGTTCTTTGAATCTGGGATTTTTAGCTATGTCCTGAGATTTTCTTTGAATTGTAATAAATTAGAATTGGTTTGACTGTCTATTGCGTCTTAGGGGCTGTTTGATAGAACTTAAATTCAGCACTTGTCACTGAAATTTTATATTTTCAGTGATTTTCATTGATTCAGATCATTTGGCAAATCCAACTTATTAATTGCATAAATTAATTTTCACTGAAAATTTGGGACTTTCTTTCGGCTCCCCTCTCTTCACTTAATGCTGAAGGCTGAACGCTGAAAGTGGCAGTGCATTAAAATTTCCTTTCACATTTGACTAAAATAACCCTAAAATTATTTCAAAATTATTATTAGGCACTTAAATTAATTTCCAAAGCTTATTTTTTTAGTTTATCAAAGGGCTTCTTAGTGGTAAATATTATTACTGAGTAGTGCAAGCTACCTGATGTGGCAGGATTAAGCTTCAATATTTGTGTGTTTAATAATTTGATTGCAAATCTCTTGGCTTGTGACTCATCACGATTCCTCGTATGCTTTCTAAATCCATATTCCAAGCATTTCAAGTTAAACCTTTAGTTATAACGATGTATTTTCAAGACCCAATTTGTATTTTTCAAATAAGCTTAATCAATTGATATGTTAATGTTAGCCGACCCCACTTATTTGGGATAAGGTTCCATGATGATGGATTGGTTGATACATTGTTTCTTTTACCGGCCTTCCCCTTCTCTCTTTATGTTGTGTTATCTCTATTGCTGCTTTTGATTTTGTTTGCATCAGATTGCTATTTGATGAATGCATTCACTTACCAGGATTTGTCCTTTTAAAATAAGTTATGGTATGAGCGCTGGCACTTATCTCCTTTTTTTGTGGTCTTTCTCTTTTCGATACGAAATTCAGGGCTTCGGATTATCCAAGGGAATATGATGGCGCCTGCCTACAGATGAGATTATCGTACAGTCCTGCAGCCCACCTCTTCCTTTTTCTCGTGCAATGGGCTGATTGCAGCCTAGCTGGTCACCTTGGGTTGCTTAGAATCCTTATTTACCAGGTAATGGTTATTTTCTCTACTGTGTACTCTCAATGTATGTGTAGACCCCACTTGCTAATTCATTTTCCTGGATACCGGCTAATCCATTGAGTTGTGACAGGCTTATGCGGATGGGAAGACTACTATGTCTGTTCATGAAAGGAAAGCTAGTATCAGAGAATTTTATGGTAAGCTCATGCTGTGAAGTAATGAAAACCATCTTTAGTTTACATTTTCATGTGAAAATGTGATACTTTTCCACCGGTTGCTTTTTCTTTCTGCACTTTTTTATTTGAAAGAAAGTTGCCATGTTTTCATCTTGGGATGAGACATTTTCTTTTAGATGTTTAGAGATTTTCTTACTTAGAAGGTAGTTTTCACCATGGGCAGCTGTATTCAAAGAGGACTCACCAATGTGGAAGATTGGAAACAGAGAAGTCTGTTTTTCTTTAATTATTTTTTCTTTGAAAGAAAGTTGCCTTGTTTTCATCTTGGGTTGGGACATGTTTTGTTTACATGTTAAGGTACCTGCATAGTTAGAAGTTTAGTTTTCTTCACGATGGGGAGCTGTGATATTTCCCTTTTTACTGGGACCTCAAAGAGGAATCATCATGTGGAAGATTGGAAACAGAAAGAAGTCTGTCTTTTATTTCTCTAGTTTTTCATGTGAGAGAAGTTGCCTTGTTTTTATCATGGGTTGGGACATGTTTTGTTTAAATGTTTAGAGATTTACTTAGAAGGTAGTTTTCATTGTGCAGCTGTAATATTTCCCTCATTACTGCAACTTCAAAGAGGAATCACCGATGTGGAAGATCGGAAACAGAGAGAAGTCTGTTTTGAGAAATATAAGAAAAGGGCTGAAGAAAGGAGGGGCAAACTTTCAGAACTGGAAGCAGAGAGAGAGGAAGAGTGTGGGATTTGTATGGAGCTGAATAGCAAGGTCGTCCTGCCCAATTGCAACCACACATTGTGTATGAAGTGCTATCGAGATTGGTATGCATTTACTGTTTTAATAAATTTAGATTTGTTTTTAGGAGTCAATTTTACTTCTGTTCTATCTTCCATCATTAAAGATTACCATTACCCAATAAAATAACTGCATGGTTTGGTCATTTCAAGCTTGTAGGTGTTGGATTCTTTCACTTTAGGGGATATCAAAAATATTTAGAGAGGAATTGATGATGTTGTGTTATGTTTCAGGCGAGCACGTTCTCAGTCATGCCCCTTCTGTCGAGATTGTCTCAAGAGAGTGAACTCATGCGACCTCTGGATATATGCAGACAACCGGGAAGTCATCGACATGGCCTCAATCTCCAGGGAGAACATAAAGAGGTTGTTCATGTTCATAGATAAATTACCTCTCGTCATACCTGATACCGTTTTTCTTACCTATGATACTCATATCAGATGAGTATATCAATTGGGGAGTTTGCCTTTGGCAGGCTTCATGCTTTGTTTATGTGGTTGGACTGAGTTGTGTAACTGGAGCAGGTATGGTCCCCACAATCAGGAAGCCACTTTTTGTATATATATGGATTAAATATCATGATAGTTGAAATTGTAAATACAGTTTACATCATGCCTTGTCAGGCTTCCAAGTTGATGTTGCTGATTTATGAATCTTGCTTCATTGAATACATGTTGCTGATTTGTGAAATCTTGCTTCATTGAATATGAAGATGATGATATTGTGTTTGGTTGTTCTCTGTGGTTCTTGCATATGGCACTTGTAATTTAGGTTGGATCCTAGGTGTGAGTAGTACAGGGTGCTGCTAAACATCCTCTGAGAGAGAGAGAGAGAGAGAGAGAGAGAGAGAGAGCTTGAATGGTGAATCGGTGCGCATTCCAACAATAATAATCTTTTGTTGCTTGTTTCGAGGTGATGTTTCGTTGAAAAAGAAGGCAGCAGAATCCCTAAAGGTGCGATTGGCTTTCCTCTCTTTACCTTGGAAAGCGATTTGATCCCAAAAGAACAATGAGGGCGTGTTTGGATTAGAGGGCATATTTGGATTAGTGATTCTGACAGTTATGTGCTGTAAACTGTGGTAAAAAGTCATGATTATCGTTATTATGGTAGTCCAAAGGACAGTAAAATGGTGACAGTATGTAATACTAACATGGTATCTTCAGTTTCACATATAAAGTAATTTCGCTGGTTAGATACACTTGGATGTGATCCTTTTCATATGTGTTATATTTAATGTGTTACATTCACACCATCCATTCATTTTGCACAATCATTTTAGGGTGTGTCCTCAAAAATGAGCTTGATCCAACACCTCTATGACCCTGAGAAGTTTTCAATGGCAGGCATTTAATTCCCATTTTAGCTAGGTTGCGGTCCATGTCTTCTTTAGACTTCTCATTTTTATCTCATTTCATTAAATGATCGTGCAAGAGGGATGGATGGTGTGGATATAGCATATACATTATGATGGGGCCCACTAAGGTATACCATGGCAACACACACCTGCTGATTTGTATCATGGGGTGATTTTAGAGGATTAGCTTGATTTGACAAGCAAGCAATATCCAATTAGAGGAAAAGAGTAATGAAAAGAATAATGATGTGAGTTTTACACTACAGTAATCCATTATTTAAACAAGCTATGATATCCACCCGTTTTCTTTTCTTTTTTATATATTTATTAACTTTTTTGGAAGAAATATATCACTTTCATGCTGGTTTTATCCGTCATTGGAAGAAAATTGCACTGTACTTGGCTGATCATAAGTGGCAAAAGCTGCTGGAATCCTCATCCTTTGTTCACCGGCGCAGATGATTGCCCCTAAAGCACTGATGGACCAACGCGATGTGTGAGGTTCTTGTGCAACTATTTAATTGCCGTTGTATGAGGTTCCCTTGCAACTATATAATTGCCCTTAAGAGTCCTGGAACTATCCTAGAAGAGAGGGACATCTTCTTCATTTTCTCCCTCTTGTATGAAAGAAAGGAGAAGATATGATTCATGCACTTTCCCTTCTCTTCTAAATTATCTAAGGGCCCGTTTGGCCGGGTGGATTGGAAGTGTTTGAATGGTATTAAGGTGGATGGCATGGATTTCTAGGTAATAATGGTGCTGTCGGTGGATTGTCTGGAGATCCATGGGATTGATATATCCCTGGATTGCTATATCCAGTCTGTTTGGCGCGCCCGGCCAATCCCGGTTTTAAACTTTCTCATCCCTTCTAATCCCTCCAACCAAACACGTCCCAGGCAAATTTGAAGGATTAGGGTGGATTTGATGGGATTTAAATGTAATGATGGTGATGTCAGCGGATTGTCTTGAGATTCCTGGGATTGGGATCAGATTACCGGCTCTGTTTGGCACGCCAGGGCAATCCCAGGATTTGACTTCCAATCCCTTCCAATACCATCCAATCCCTTCCAATCCGACCGGCCAAACGGGCCCTAAGATGGACTACTTCTAGCTCTGCCCAGCCCTATTCGAGTGAATTGATCAATCACCACTCTGTCCCTTTTCTGCTCCAAACCTGAAAGAGTTTAATCTCTACCACTTGCCCTAGCTACTGAAAAGGAAGAAACAGCTTGATTCTTGGGGGGAAAGGAAGACTTTTGACTGATAGGGAGGTCAACTACTAATGAGTCCAGATCCTCTGTTTGCTAAAACCACGAATTTCATGCTTTTTTCCTCTAGTGATTGGTCCGTCTCAGTCAGCGATGCAAATTCAATGCATTCGGCAATCAAATGGTCCAATTACATTGCAACAATCACAATTTTCCTGCTTGGCGCAAACAGATGATCCGTTTTCTAGATAAAATTAGGATGAAAACAGGTTATAGGTATTGAAATGTCAAGAGGAGCAGATCCAATCAAATCAACTACTTGGTAAACCGTATCTCTTAAAGAGGGACTGGATCAATCAAATCAATAGGATCTCTAATGGGCGACTGGATCAATCAAATCAACCGGATCTTTAGCCGGGGCTAGATCAATCAAATCAAATCAAATCCAACAAATGGGTAAACCAGATCTCTACTTTAGCAGAGACTGGATCAATCAAATCAAATCAAATCCAACTGGCTAGAGCCATATATGTAACAGGCACTGGAATTGGACAAGATAGTTGCTGCTATTTATCTTCATTTGCAATTGTGGGAGGATTTTCAGCTAGATTCAGAATTGGTACTGCCATCCTTGCTCATTTTCATTTCATTGATACCATTTATCAATTGTCAAATTACTTTGGGAATTAAGGAAATGATTGAAACTGGAATTTTCTTCTCTTGAAAATTTAAAGAGCTTGTGGTTTTCGTTTTTCATCAAAACCGGTTTCCTTGACGACTCTCTCTCTCTCTCTCTCTCTCTCTCATCTCTTGAGACTCCACCCTTCAACATGGCTGTATTACTAAAGCTGCAACTTCCTGATGGTGGGTGGGTCCCATGCCAAACCATGAACAAAGATCCTGGATCATCCTCACGAGTAGGCATTCCATAACCAGTTGGGAGACCCACCCTAGCTTAAACAAAAATATCGTGTATGGAATCCTCAAATGTCTCTGCCATATTTAAGGATGGGTGCATGACATGAGTGTACGTCTCCTTACAAAAAAAGGTAAGCTTTTTCTTTATAGGAGCATATTGCATTATTTCCTCCCACAAGCTGTGCTCCCGATGGTTACTTGCCCTACATCCTACTGTTACCGGTAAATGATACAGTAGGTCGTTACCTGCCATATTAGGGTAGACATCCAATGGCAAGATGACAGCTCATCTCCAACGTGGGTCTCAAAACTCACCAATTCCCTCTCTTTGATTGGGTATCTGCTCTACCCCAGTAGGAAGCGCTTTGGGTTCGACCCCCGATCCACTGAGGTCTCGCAGTGATGTACGTGCCTTACATCAACACCGACCGTCCATTTTAACAGCTCATTTTAGGGCCTGATTCCAAAACGAAAGCATATCCAAATCTTAGGTGGACCATACCACAGGAAACAGTCGTGATTGAATCCCCACCATTAAAAACTTCATGGGGGCCACGGGAATGTTTATTTTCCATTCAACCTGTATATAGACCACACAAATATCAGCTTGATCAAAAAACTTTTGTGACCCATGAAAAAAGGTTTTTAATGGTCTATTACCACTGTTTCCTGTATTATGGTCCACCTGAGATTTGGATCTGCTTCACATTTTTTGGGATCATGCCCTAAAATAAGCTTTCAAAATGGATGGATGTCCAATGCAAGGCACATACATACATCACAGCGGGCCCCACTGTCAGGGATCCAACCCACCTCGGTGGATCTGAAGCCGTGCCTAACCCAGTAAAGGTTATGGTATTATCCCCCAACAGAACAGTCGTTGATCCCTGGACCAACACAAGCACTCTGCTGAGTATGCTACAGTCGCTGAACCACCAACTCTCTAGCCTGGCTAACCAATTCCAATTTAGGCCTCTCTCTTTCTAGTTTCAAGAGCAAGGAATTTATTCATTGGGATCCACCTTGGGTCTTAATCATGAACTCCAGATGGGGTGGGTCTTAATCAAGAACTCCAGATGGGATCCACCTTGGGTCTTAATCAAGAACTCCAGATGGGATACACACATGCAACTGAATGATTCTCCATAAGTAAACCATCTAACTTAAATCATTCATGTTGAGGAAGCATCCCTGAAATGGCACTCAAATCTTCTTTTCCACTCCCAATTTTAGTGCCCATACACTTTTCATCACATCACCATAGCCCATAGCCACAGGCCCTCCTGTCCACAACTGCAAGTATTTGGGATGAAATGTATGTGGTAATTCTCTCTCTCTCTCTCTCTCTCTCTCTCTCTCTCTCTCACCTGCCTGATCTTTTTGCCCCCACACAGTTGTCAGGTTGGCACAGCTACATTGACTTTTCCCAAAGGAATAGACATGCATTTCTTGCAGAAACAGAAGAATATGAGAATGCTTAAACTCTCATGTTAAAAGCCCAAGGCGTGTTGTGAGAGCACATGATATTATACCAACTTGATAAGGGAAGCAGAAAACAGAAATAAATATACAGGTAATTCTAATAGGGATATATAGCAACACTCTGGGAGCTGCATTCTTTCCCATTTTGAAAGGCAACCACTTGTATCCTAAGGTAAGATCATACACATTTCAGAATCAACGGTTTGCATTGATTATACTCCCCCAAGCCACATAGGCCATCATCTTCAATCATCATCTTCATCATCATCATCTTCCTCCTACAGAGAATCATGCCCCCTATCATTAGTACTCGATAAGTAAAAAGGACTTTGATATAGGTAAGAAAAACAATGTTAAAAATGTCAATAAACCTCCTATGTTGATGTATTTCCTAGAATAACACAGGATTTACGGATCTTACAGTTCTCCCAGAAACACTCTTCAGAATCATCAATTACCCATGACTCTAGATTGTATATTATGATTGCAAGTGATTCTTGCTGAAACTAGAGTGGTCAACAGGCCAGCCTGGGGTTAGGTTTGGCCCCAATTTGAACGGTTCCGGTCAGGCATATTAAAAAAATTGATTTTTCCTTGGTCCGAGGCAGGCCCATTGACAGCCCAAAGCCAAAACAGTAGCAGTTTTGGGAATTTCCTCGATGTGGAAAAACCAAAACTGCAGTGAGTGTGAATTCCCACAGCATGATTGATGGTGAGGTCACCAGAACTTGAGCATCTCGGAAGCAGAGATTTTCGAAATTTGACCTTGCAGTGAGGAGGTGAACGGGGAACATCTTCAACCTAGAATGCAAATTTTTTTTAATGACCAAGGACATTGAACTCCAACAAACTCAAATGGGAACTCGAAGCCATGACTGGGCCACGATCACATGCTGGTTCTGAAGCTAAAAACTTGCTGGATGGGTAGATGGTTTCTTTAAAAATGATAGGCAAGTCTCCTCTTTTCAGAAGTTTACAGTAAGTTGTTCAGTTACAAAGTGCTACACAAAACCATTATAGTAGACCCATTTGCTCAGACAGAAGTCTCGGCATCTTTTATGAAGCATGTGCAAGTGTTTGTGCACGTGCAAGAACGTGGACGGGCACCAGCAAAGACAACTCAACCAACAGGGAACTTTAGGAAATTTACCTCCTCACTTTCCTCATCATCATCATGAACTTCCGATTTCGACCTATCGGACTCCTCATCACCATCATCAGCCATACTTTCCTGTCAGAAAGAATACCAAAAAATGATTAAACAGACCAGCCAAGAGGATTTCATCATGGTTCTAAAACTCACTCTCAACTTGAAACTCAGCCAAGTCACTTGGAAACATGAATAATGAGTCACAGCAAGACACAGCAAGACTCGCTGCTTTGTCCTTTTTTAATTAAAAAGTAAAAAAGAACAAGGGCTAAATTGGAACCCATGATTTCTTGGGAGATGCTAGAGTACCCAACCACCAAGCTATGCACTATCTGCTTTCTTACTTATTCTATAATAAATATTATCATCATCAAGTATCAATTATCGCATCAAGTCAGGTCAAATCTTCGAGTTGGCCCGGCCTGAATTAACATTGAGTCAAGTTTTTGGGTTTTTTAAATATAGATTTCATCGGATATGATAGAAAGGCTCTCTATTATGTGCTTGCCTGTTTCTTGTTGTAGGCTGAAATAAGCTTTTCATACTCGCCCTTCTTCTTTGCAGCTTTGGCTTCAAAAGGAGCTTTCTCCTGTTGACCATCACATAAAACAAAAGGCACATGTAAATATTACATATTGCATAACTATCATTTACATACAATAACAAGGTAGGGGCAGGGACAAAAGGACGAATATTTGTTCTGAGAACAGTTGTTTCTAGGACAGCACCAATTATGTTTCCAACAAAATGTTGCCTTCAAAAGTTAAATCTTAAGCTCAACAAAGAGATCCAGAGAGATCCAAAGCAGTCAGGAACTCACCAAGATGACCCAACTTGATAAGGATAACAAGAAATCATGCAAGAGCATCAATTATAATATCAATTCACTAAGTACAGTTTCTTGACAGATTCCAATAACTTGCCATGGCTTTCAAGGGTACCAAGGTATTCAATAATGGTAATGACAGCCATAACAGGCATTTTTTTAATTTTAATTTTATTTTTTTTATTTATTTATTTTTGCAATTAACAGTAAGTTATGGAAAAATATCCCTATACAGGGTTACGGGCCATTTTTTCCATAACGGCAGCTACGACCCCATAAGGTGTAATGGTGCCCTCTGTTACCTTTACATTACAGCCGTTACGTAACTGTTTTTGGATATAATGGATTCTACGTAACTCGACATAACAGATTCAATCCCTACTGATTGCTTTAAAATCTCCCAGAATCAACTTTGACTTGATAAAGACTCAAGGCCAAGCTAAAGGGTAGGCTTTTTTATAACCCTGTAAGAATTTGACCAAGTTGACCAAATTGTTAAAAAGTCCAAATGAGAATTCAAGAAACTCCAATACATAATCGAAACTTGACAAATCAGGCTCCAAATAAGTTTCTAAACAAGAAGACTCGTCAAGTACTCAATAGGGCTTTCTGCCAACTTGAGATGGGCCCTTGTCAAGTCTAACTCATGCTCCAAGGTTTTAAACCTTATAGTCTAGGCCCAAATTTTCACCCTCACCTGGCTTGGGCAGACAACTAGATATTCAAAATCACAATACAATCGGCCTACACAGACTGGTTGGTGCATATGCTAAATTGAGTGGGAGAAACACGTCAATGAATTTGGCAACGACTTCACAAAAATGAAAGATCACTTGAATTTTCTATGCTAAATTACATCATCAGATTTCAAAGACCTGTCATCTAATCTTTCATTACCTTTAACAAATTTCAAGGTTTTAATTACTTCCAGCAAACGTCAGAACACTTACAGCATCAGACATTGACTTCCACTTCTCTCCCCCAGCCTTCCCAACCTTCAGTTGCAGCATCCAACCTCCAAATTAATTAGTCAATCCAAAACCCAAATCAACTAAATTGCAATAGGAAATCACCTTAAAACCCCTTCAATACTTACAGCTGAGACAGCCTTCACATTAGGATGCTCTTGTTTGTAAATCTTTCTAAACTCTTCTCTGTATGATACAATATAAAAAAGAGAAGATAAAATAAAAATGCAAACTGCTTACATAATTCACCATCTTAAACACACACACACACACACACACAATTCACCATCTTAAACACACACACACACACACACACACACACACACACACAGGGAGAGAGAGGGAGAGACTTACAGAAAAACAAAGAAGGCGCTTGGGGGCCTTTTTGGTTTGTTAGGATCCTTTTTGGCTGTTTTTTCTTTCTTGCCCCGTTTTGTACTACTCTTATCAACTTTAATAGCAGCTTTGCGCTTCCCAACCTTTCTGAAATGAAGAAAGGTACATGACCATCACCAAATACGTTCAGGTAGTAATCATTTTAAGCGATATACAGTGTAGTGAGTTTAACTCTGGAATTAGCGGTTAAAATGTCTGGGAAAAAGTTCCCTGATCTTGTCCTTGTGGGCCCATTTCAGCTGAAACTGCCTGTTTACGTTATTTTTGCCAGATTGGACGAAAGTGGAATGCAATTTCAGCAAAATAAAAAATGGGGGTATTTTGCTTCTGGAATAGGGACCAAAATGAAACATTTCAGCTGAAACATGAGTGACTGCTAAGATATAGAGAAATTTTCCATATCTTATCCTTCTATAGACCAGTATCTCTACAATAATGTATTTTCAATAAAGTCCGGGTTCTCTGTTAGCAACCGACAGTAAACTTCCCTATTGCACATGAAGTTGGTGATGTGGCATGGAGCAATGGTTGGGTTATCCATCCCATGGCTCCCATCATAAAAACCATGCCCCCGAAATATCCCAAATTGGAAGATCCTAGCCATCAATCTCTAGCCTTCTTACCATCGACCATTCAAGTATGGACTGTTGGGGTACTTCTTAACCATCTACTTACAAGCCAATCATTTAAAGGTTTGGATGATTTGATTGAAGAGATTTTGAGGAAATGGTCTATGATGGGGACCATCAGCTCAATACTTCAATGGTCTAGATCACCAAACCATGGACACCACATGACCAAACACAGTGAATGTGCTATATAAACCACTAATACATAACCCAACCTCTTTTCTCAACATCATCTATTGGGACCGGCATGTCACTGCAACAGGCTTCATAGACCTCATGTCTATGTCCATGTCACGTGCAATCATATGAGAACCGAAACATGAAACAATGTCCCTCAACTACAGATCCAAAAGATAAATGCTGATTGTAAAATATGAAACAACACCATCACTGTCTCGAAGCATACGGGAAAAAAGAAGGAGAAGGATTAACAACAATAAACATGAGCTTTTAATCAACCTGTCTTCAACTGGCTTCAAAGCTTCCTTGGTTTCCTTCTTCGTAGCCCCCTTTCCCTTTGCTGCCTTCATTTTAAGGAAAATTTTTCCTACAATAATGAAAATATAAATTAACAGCAGTCGATAAAATAGCAGAGCCCAAACAAGAACTCCAATTTAATGACTAGCTGATCAACTAGGACAAGTTCAATGAATTTGCTGCAGTGTTCAAACATCGTACTATACAAGCTGGATTCAGTTGGGACCTGAATGAGTTGCCAGATTGAAATCAAATGTGTCAAGCGAGTAGTAACAGTTTCGGTCTTTAGGTGAGAGATACTCTGAACTGCTATTTAAAACCATGATTTGGTGGGGCCCCAAGCAGGCAAACATAGAATCCAGACTCCAAATCAATAAATTTAGCTAAGTTTCTCATTGACATAGCAATGCTGAATTGAAGAGATGGATTTGGGAGTGTGTCCAAGATTTTGAACATTGATTCACAATGAAATACATTGGCATAAAACCAAGCATTTTCACAGCACAATTAAATGTAAATGCGGACCTAACTTTCCCGCGGTCCAAATTGCTCTAATGGCAGCTGAATAGTGGGTGGTGAATATCACAAAAAGCTCCCTATGGGATGAACCAAAACATCCAATTGCCCCCCTGATGATTGTGGAACACTACTCATCATTGTCAATTTCATTGGACGACTAGGATTATCTGATAGAAGACCCCCATCACAAAATGGAACCATTCGATAAAACTGGTAAGCTTATTGAAACGTAATCTCCAGTAGTACCAGCGTTCCGTTTCTTTTGATCGAGCTTACACAAAAAAATTCTGATAAAACCACTTAAAAAAAAAAAAATCTAAACTGCAGCGTCAGGGAACCTCAAACAACGAATTAAGAATTAACAAATCTAAGAGATTTATCAGAAGCTAACGTTTCAAAATCAAAGTCAAAACATGAAAAGAAAAATGCATAAGAAGATATATATGCTCGATAACCCTAAACCTACAAACCCTGTCAACCCAAACACAGTATCAGTAAACAGAGAAAGACCCATTAGCAACAATCCATAACACTCACGAATTCATCTACAACAAGCAATACAATTGGGCACGGCACGACACAAATGAAGATCAGATCAATATAAAATATTTTATATCAAGGACATGCTATACAGAGATCAACAAAAAAAAAGAAGAGAAATTTCAGGAAAAAAGAATTCTTTTCTTCAAATTCCAATTAAATTTCTTCCTTCCATGAACCAAAAAAATAGAGAGAGAGGAATCGAAAGGAGATTAAACTGATCTCAGGGTTAGAGAAATCCAGAAAAAATAATATAAAAGCCAAAATGAGATTTAAAAAAAAAAAGAAAAGAAAATGAAAATATCTCAGATACCAGAGAAGAAAAAGATGGATTACTAAGTAATGAAATTCACAAAAACATAGAAAAATAGTAGGAGAATCAGTTCCTGAAAATAAACAATTTAAAAAGAAAAAGGAGGAGGAGGAGGAAGAACATACCCAATGAAAAAAAACCAATAAATAATAAAAATCAAAAGAAAAATTCAACAAAAGCTCATCAAAAACCAAGGTCAGATCTACCAGCAAATGAGAAAAATATATATATAATTAAAAAAGAAAAAAGAAAAAAAGAAGAAGGAATATATACCTTTGGAGGTGGGAAGCGTCTGCAATCCCACAGCAGAGAGAGAAGTAATCAAAAAAGAAGAGAGAAAGCGAAGCTAAAGCCAGGCATGAGAGGTGAGAAAGAGAGGCATATGAGTACGTACGACCGACTCCCTTGGAATTCTTTCACTGACTTCTCCACCCGGTAACTCTCTCCCATTTGTTGCCACACAGCTAGCTCGTGATAATGTGGTAACTGGCTATCACCGGTTCCCTCGATTGGCATCTGCCCAGGTTCTCTCTTTCCAGGGAGGAAACGACAAAGGAGATATTTTTCTTTTGGGGATACAATGCTTGTACACGTGTCAGGTTCGATCTACTTCCCACGACCTGAAACTGATGGTGGAAAATAGAGTTGTTTGATGGTGGAAACGGAATGGAAACAAGTGAATATGGGCCATCCGTTGTGGGTCCGACTAGATAGACGGTTAAGATTGAGAAAAAGGTATGCCATATGTAATTTAGTGGGAGATGTCACTACCCTGTTTCTTTCTACAGCATCTTGCCTAAGATCTCAAGGGACACGTGGGGTGAATTGGGAGCGGTTGACGTGGACACGAGGAAACGGATGGACGGCGTGTTGTATAACACAAACATGGTGGTGCGCTCCAGAGCTTTGGAGGACTTTTGACGCGTTGTGATTTTAACGGGACTGCCGGCCTCTGCGAACGACCTGCACCGGCGGCCCCCATTCAAATAATGCCATAAAATAGAATTGGAAGCGGATAAGGGTGAGACCCCCTGCTTCTCGGTGCCCCCGCCGTCCAGGCAGTGGTTATGTGGGGCCAACCATAATATATGAGTTTTATTCACGCCGTCCATATAATTTTTTCTATATCATTTTATACCATGAGCCTAAGGCGCGTGCAAAGCTTAGCTGGACTACACTACATGTTTATTTGCCCTTCAATCTATTTATAAGGTTATATAAACATGGAATAAGGGAAAATGTTAAGCTGATTCCCACTGTTTACTTTATGGTATACTTGAGCTTTGTTTCTATCTCATTTTTTATTTTATACCTTAAAATAATATGAAAAAAATAGATGGACAATATAGATAAAATCCATTGTAGACATTTTATCCCAAATTGATAAGCTGATTAAGTTTGAACTGATGGATGGTTAACTAAATCTCAATCTTAAATCTTAAACCTATAATTCTAAACCTTAAAATTAGCCTATTCAACCTATTAAACCTAGTTAACCTAACCCAGTCAATTTAACCCTAAACCTAAAACCCTATAACCTTGAGTTAGCTCGATGAACCAAGTCTCTTAGTCAACTCACCTTATACAACAACCCAGTCAACTCACGTAGTTAAGCCCAAAACCAAGGCCGAACTCAAGACCAAAAGCAAGCCTAATCGAAGAAATAGGCAAAACCTCAAAGTAGCAACTATCATAACAGATCCTTAACATGCTTGGAGGAGGCTTTCTACAAAAGTATGGAGTCCAAATGGGGACTGACGATGACTAACTTCCCACCGACCACATGGACTCTCCTTCTCTGGGGTGACATCCCTCAAGCATGTGGAATCTCCCATTTTCAAACCCTAAGTCTGTGATTGAGGTGTATTTACTTCGATACCCACTTCCTTCTTCAAAATTACACTTTTATTACACCATTCAACTAATGAGATGACGCCATGTGGCAATATCCAATCCTAACCCTTCAACCACTTTTTGCCCTCAGAGTCACCGACAATTACCAGGAAACTAGGTTTGGAGGCTATAAATAGCCACATCCCCTTCTAATTTCAAATACCCACTACACCCAGAAGCATCAGGAATTTAGAGGGATTTCCTCACTACATCCTGTAGATCTTGATTCATTCCTCCACCAAGGAGACTAAGAGTGAGAGTGAGAGAGAAAGTCCATCCCTCGTCTAACTTAGCCTAGCCATAGTCTAAACCTCCAGCGCCACCTAAGTTTAACTCCGAGCCACTCGATTTAGCCACGCGATACTACCATTTATCTAACCATTCAAGTTTTAATCAATTTTATCAAATCAGAGCATTAGCATCGTGTAGTATTCATTCCCTTCTCAACTCCCTTGCACCACGTATATATCAATATTACATTGCATTTCATCGTTTTCTCGCATCTAACTGGCGGGCGTATGCTCTGAGGCTTGTTGATATAATTGAAACAGGTCCAACAAAAACCTTAGCTAGTTAGCTATCATTTTGTCATCATATACATTGCATTCTATTGTTTTCTCGTATCTGATTGGCGGGCGTATGCTATGCGGCTTACCAATATAATCAGAATCGGGCCACCAGAAACCTTAACTTATCATAAACAGCTATACATAATCAAGTATCCTATACATTATATTTCTACATACTTTGCATCCTACATTTGATCATTTTGAATGTATGCTCTGCAGCTTGCCAATATAATTGAACCCTGCCTATCAGAAATTCGGATCAACCAATCATCATTGCCATTTTATCACATTATATTTTCTACATGCGAGAAGTAGTATTATTTTTAAGAAATTAATTAGATCTTGTGAAGTAAAGGCCAGGCAGAATGGGTGCCTAACACCTTCCCTCTCTATAACTGCAGTCCCTTGCTCAAAATCTTTCGAACGTATACTTACGAGTCATCTTAGGGTAAGGATCTTCGGGTTTTCAATTTTAAGTGTTACTAGAGGTCTAATCAACTGTAGTATTATAATAATTAGTTAGTGGTAACTCTAGTCAAATATAATATCATTTTACTCTACATGAAAGACTCCGGGTGAGGCAACCAATGTTTGGAAAATTTCAATGGTGGGTGTCATTATTCCCACTATTTTCTGTCTCGTGGTCCACCGAAGCTCCGAACATGCTTTATTTTTGGGGATTATGCCCTGAAATGAGCTGTAAAAACAGATAAATGGCAGGGATATGAAACACATAAATCACAGTGGGCTCCACTGCTTCTAACACCGGCTAGCTGGATGGTGCTAGCTCATCGCGCAATCGGCTTCGGATGCACTCCCGTTTTGTCACCTACGAAGTTGAAACGTTGAGCAACGGAACGTAGTAAAAGCCCATATCACAAGCAAAATTCACCCTGAAATAACGCAAGGACACGTGGCACATGTCTGAAGGTCATCGAGAGGGCCCCACCACTGATGGGACGTGGACTAAATATCTCTTATCCGAATTGCTCAAGCGGGTGAATATGAGCAGTTGGCCTGCCTCAAAAATCCGTCAACCGAACGAACGCGACTTCGCTGCAACCTCGTAATCAGCGCTGTGGGTGGGACCCTGACTTTAGGGCCCATCTAGATGAATGTGTTGTATATCCACACCGTCCATCTGTTTTTCCGGATTATTTTAGTGCATTATCCCAAAAATTCAGTACATACAAATTTTACGTGGACCACACCACGGGAAACAGTGATTATTGACCATTAAAAACCTTTTGTGGGCTAAAAAAGTTTTGGATCAAGCTGATATTTGTTTGTTTCCTTTCACACAGGTATATTTGACCTTTTCAACAGGTTAGATATTCAACAAACATTACGGTAGACCTTGGAAGTTTTTAATGGTGGACCATCAATGACCACTGTTTTGGTCCGTCTGAAATTTGGATTTCCTTCATTTTTGGAACCATGCCATAAAATAAGCTGGAAAAATCGATAGACGGAATAGATATACAAAGAATGAATGGAGATGAGCCCTAACCCACATCCATGATTCCCTGTCGCAGCCAAGTGGCGCTCCCACCGAAGGGTTACTGTAACAGGAGTCTGTCAGATGAATGGTCCAGATGTAATACACGCTATCTCGCAATCTTATCTAGTATCAGTATTGCTCCTTAAAAATAGCTGGCATCATTTTCAGTAACAACGATGGATTTGTCTGGTTCTACTGATTTTTTCTTATTGGGTCGGTGAAGGTTTCGATGTCAAACTAAGCTAAGTGCTCCATCTTTGATATTTAGAGAGTTGGGCCCACTTTGAAGTGTTCTTTGGATGGTGATTGAGTTGGAACGAGTCAACTAGGTCATCACCCACTCCCTCTCTCGTTGAAATTAAGGCCGTTTCTAGGTAGATGATTAAGAAGCTCTTCTTCAAGTCAACCCATGATTTTTCATGAATCAGGCTACTTTACAGTATCATGTTTGATTATTAGTAATGGAATGTTACATGCACCCCGTGCAATAATGACATGTCAGTAATGAAAAAGCATTATAATATATTTATAAAAATATAAAATTTTATAAATAAAAAAATAATAATTATTTTATATAAAAAAATCTTTACTTTTTCTTGCTAGCCGCACGTCCACGTGACACTTTTTCACAAACATATATATAATGTTATACAACCAATCCACATCTTATGCATATATTCCAAATCTGATAAGGATTTTCAATCCAACCTTAGGTATTAAGGTGTGAATCACACCACACATCATATGTTTGCTGCATTTAGTATTGGCTTGAATAGAGCCTACAGTCACATGGCATGCCATGATTAGTCGCATATCCTATTACATTAAAGCATGATAAAACAACATATGGTTTTTTGTAGCATTTCCTGCCAATGACTCTTATTAGGGCCTGGTTGGGAGCGCGGATTTGGAACCCCCTGGATTCGGAACCCTAGGATTGGAAACCTCCTGGATTTGAAATCCTTTCAGTGTGTTTGACACCCTAGAGTGTGAATCAACTTTAATCCAAAAGTACTTATGCACTGTATATTTACAGGGGTTTGAATTTAATTACTTAATCAATTTTAATATCTCTAGTTAGTGAGATATGTAATTTTTGACACGATGGTTGTGATAAGCCCACTGAAATATATGATTTGCCCAAAAATGATGAAATTCCAAGTCTCGGATGGGCCACAAGCACGAGATCATGTCTAAGTGACTAACCAACGATTTTCAATCGCTGATTTACATGGACAATGTTTGGACGGTGCTGATCATCATTAGTGGGCCATGTGCCCAATAGAATGATAGTGTATAGTGACACACATGTTGCACCTACAACTATTGAATGATTTTAGGTGCAATCCAAGCTCTCACCGTGGATTGCAGGGGATTTGAAAACCCCAGTTGCTTTATGCTGCCAAACAATAGGGGATTTTAAACCCCTCAGATCCCCTTCAATCCACGATGCCAAATGACCCCTTAAGAAGTTTTGGGAGCTAAGTAATTAGGCTAGCTGTTGTCTCTTGTTCATGAGATGAGTTTGTAGGGTCAATTTAATGTGTGTGAATAATCCAGGGTTCAGTCCTTAATTCTTTTACTTTCTTATAAATAAAAAGTAGTTGGGCTCTTTGCATGCATATGAGTTCTCTCCACTAGTAAATCGCCATGCTCGAGGTTATATTTTTTATTTACACACTCACAAACCCACCCACATCACATAGGTGCTTGAATCATGACCGAAAGAAAGTCTATCTACCCCCACACCATGAACAACTTTTATTTATTTATTTTATTTTAACACATGCACTCACGGTACCCAATAGACACGCATGCACTCACACCATAGCAATGGGTTCTTAAACCCATGACCTTATATTGAAACTCTTATGAGTCTACCACCAAGGCATGAGTAAGGTCCCACCACTCGTAAGGTTATCAACACAAAGTTACGATAAGATAAAGTTGATGCAGTCTCTTATCTTGCGCTCGAGGTTACTAGATTAGGGCTGTACACGAACCGGGTTAGCCCGATTAACTCGCTTGACTCGGCCCGAAAAAGCTCAACTTGGCCCGACCCAGAACTGAGTTCGGGCGGGACGGGCCATTTTCTTCGGCCCGAAACTTGACTCAGCCCGACTCGGCCTATATATATATATATATATATATATATATCCTAAATTCTTACCCAGTTACCCTAACCATTTGGAGCAATCCAGGACGTCCAAATCGTGGGTCCCTAGTTACCCTAACCATTTACAGCAATCTAGGCTGTCCAAATCGTGGGTCCCTTTGTAGATGGACCAAAGTCCCAAAAATCTATGGCAAAAGCCCTTCCCAAAAATTAAGGTCGTTCAAGTTATCTGCCAAAGCCCTTCCCATGGAGTAAATGGAGTAGAGTAAAAAAATCAAGGCCGTTCAAATCGTGGGTCTGAAACTGGCCCGAACCGCCCGATTGCTGACCGGGCCGGGTTCGGGTTGGACAAGTTGGCTCGATGACCGGTCCGGGCCGAGTTCGGGCTGGTTTGGTTGGTGACTGGGCCGGGCCGAGTTGAGCCCAATTCAACTCGGTTCAGCCAGATGTACACCCCTATTACTAGACAAAGTTACAACAAGATAAAGTTAATGGATTCCTTTATTAGGTGGTCAAGGTTACTAAATAGAGTTACGACATGATAAAGTTGATGGATTCTTTATCACTCGCGGCTTGGTGGGTGGATCCTTGATTGTGGGACCCACCATAATGTATGTGCCTTACATCTGCAGCATATATACAATTTGACAACTCATTTTAGGGCATGGTCTAAAAAATGAAGCAGATCAAAATTTCAAGTGGACCATGCAGGAAATAGTGGTAATTAACCATTAAAAACTTCTTATGGGCCACAATAGTTTTGGATCAAGCTGATGTTTGTGTGTTCCCTTCGTCCAGGTCTATGTGACATTATCAATAGGTTGGATGGCAAATAAACATTCCAATAGACCTTAAGAAGTTTTTCATAGTGGCTATTCAATTAGTATTGTTTTCTGTGGTGTGGTGTGGTCCACTTGAGATTTGGATCTAATTCATTTTTGAGCTCATGACCTAAAATGAGCTGTCAAAATGGATAGACAGTGTGGATGTAAGCTGCATGTATCACTGTACACTCCACAGTCCGAGATCCAACAAAGTTGCGTCCTCCTCTCATCCCAAGTGGATCCCACAGTTCATAGGGTACTGATGATGAGCTGATAGAGTCATCTAAATGTTATTATTTTATCGAAAATACTCTTGTGATGATAATGAATATTTGGTGTTTGACAGCAAACACTGACAAACCTACGTGGATTGTGCTATTTGCTGTTTGGGTGACATAAATTAGCATATCATATATCAATAACGATGGAATAGATAAATTTTTATTTACCTTTTAAAAATAAATAAGTTATATTATAGTACCACGTGTGTTTGAATCACATAACCGTAAGACCCCACTACGGATGTGGATTTTCTGCAAAAGCTTTTGCAGAAGTTCTGCTGCAGGAAGCTAGGTGGGTCCTCCGTGATGTGATGTTTGTGAGAAATCCACTCAGTTCATCTTTCTTTTTTTCGGTTCATTTTAGAATATGGTATATAGGATAAAAAATGAGGCATATCCAAAGCTCAAGCAGGACGCAGACAAGAAACAGTGAAGATTGAATGTCTATTGACAGAACATTGGTAGCACTATATAAGTTTGGATCAGTCTAATATTTTTGTGTTTTTAGTTCATCCCATTAGAAATGATCTTACAATGACGTATAAACATTATGGTGGACCCAGGGAGGTTTCTATGGTAAGGATTTCCCTACCCACTGTTTCCTGTGGTGTGGCCCATCTGAGTTTCAGATATGGCTAATTTTTAGTCTAATGTCTTAAAATGATATGACAAAAGGGATGGACAGGGTGGATTTCCCAGAAACATCAGGGTGGCCCCACCTAAGCTTCCCATTGCAGTAACTTCCTGAGAAAGGCTTTAACAGGAAATCTTCGTCCTTGTTAAACTTACAAGTGGTGAGCCATTTGGGGACAAGGACTTTCTGCATATGCTGTGGATGAGCTGTCCTGATTTAGACAAGAGTGATACAACCTTTGGCCTAAAGATGTCGTTTTTCTACGACTCCATTTCCAGAATAGGCTTATTTTTCTGGTTATTCATTCACTTGTAAAAAGTTACTCTCATCTTTTAAAAAATATTATTCATCTGTCTGTTGACATGCTTATGAAATATTGGCTGTGCGGGCCCACTTTGTTGTATGTGGACCATCCAACCAACCCTCACGTTAAGTGAGCCCCACCACTATGATGGGTTGCCTGTAAAAGGAGGCCTATCTAACCATTAGGTGGGCCAAAACAATCAACAAACACCCAAAAGCCTTTGAGTTCATAATGTAGGGAAGGACATGATGCCAAGCACCGTCTTCCTCAAGAGGATAACTATTCCGAATCCACGGAACTTTTCTGGACTCCTCACAAAGACTCCTTGAATCCATGAGGAAAGAAAGCAAGAAAATAGAAATAAATTTTAATAAATTCAAAATTAATAAATAAATGAATAAAAATGAGTTCACAACCCTTTAAATAGGGATACCAAGCAATGAGAGAGATATATATATCAAAATCAAACTATGACTTAAACTCTTAGAATTCGCGACTTACTATAAATAGTAAACTTACTATTTATAGAGGTTGTGATGTCTACTAGTGATCCTAATTTTTCTAAGCTCTTTCCACATTGGGCGCAACTCTTAAAGCCCAACAGATGAAGAGTTATATATAATCAAACTAAAACTTACTATTTATAGTAAAAATGGAATTAAAATAGGGAAATGACCATCGATCTGGTGGTATTTCATAAATCCGGCTTGCACAACTTGGCGTAGTGGGGTTGGTTGGCTAAAGTAACTCGTTCTACCCCAAAATCATATATTTTACATCTGATAACTCTCATTCCGGTTTGCAAGGTACGCCTGATTTAAGGTCCAATGGTCCGGATCACTTCTGTCATCGACCGGGCCTTTTCTGATCCATCTTGGCCATGTAACTGTCTGCAACCCTCTCTACATCAATTCATCTCATGGCCCACATAATTATTGGATTGATCTGATCTTGGCCGTTCAACTTTCATAGTGGGGCACCTAAAGGTTTGGGGTCATTGAAAAGCTCAGCATGCCGGCCCAGTGAGCAGCCACTTTAGTTTTGGAATGGACTAACTTGTGGGGTTTCCTTCATCCTTTTGTGGGACGGACCCAGTCCAACGCTGATGAACTGCACGTTTACTCTTGTAGGGCTTTTAGTGGGCCGGGCCTGAGTTGTCTTCGGCACAGGTTTTGAACTGTTCAGGCTAGTTTGACGTGTTGGACTATTCAAAATTTGGATTTTTTTTCTAATTCCAGCTCAGCCGATTGACACCCTTGACAAAATGATCATTTTGAGCATGTTTGGATGCATGCTCATAATTTTTTTCCTTATAATAGAAAGTAAGCTATTTATTTAATAAAAGTTAATTTGGTAAGCATCTATAAAAGTTAATTTAATAAGCACCTTCATAAAAATAGCTTATTGGCTTAAATTTGCTCCCCCGTGTGTGATGGACAATCCATATCAAAGGTGGGTCCGCATGATGGGCAGCCGAGGATCAAAGCTAGGGCCTACACAATGGATGGTCCACATCAAAGGTAGCGTGTGACATATATGATGGATGACCCACACCAAGTTGGACCCCACATAATAGACGGTCCACATCAAAGGTTGGCCCTTAATGAAGAATCACCCACATCCAAGCTGGCCCTGTACGATTAAAAAAACCCACTTTGAAGGTTGGGTCCACAAGTTGGATGGTCCACATCAAAGGTAGGCTCCCCATAATGGGTAATGGACATTGAAGGTGGGCCCCACGTGATGGACTATTAACATTTATAGTGGCCCTACATGATGGATGGCCCACATAATGGACAATACTGGTCGGCTCCTAATGATGAATGGCCTGCATCCAAGGCACGCGCTATACGATGGATGACCTACTTCAAAGGTGGGGCCCACACAAGGGACAGTTGACATAAAAAAAAGGCTCCACAACATGGGTAGTGGACATTGAAGGTAGGCCCCACATGATAGATAATTAACATTAATGATGGCCCCCACATGATGTATGACCTACATTAAGGTAGGCCCCACATAATGGATGGTTTGTATCAAATGTCGGTCCCTAATGATGAATGACTGACATCTAAGGCAGCCTTTACATAATGGACGGTTCACATTAAACGTGGGCCCCTCATGGTTGACGATCCACATCCAACATCCAATGATGGCCAGCCACATCCAAGGTGGGCCCCTCATGATGGATAGCCCACATTGAAGGTGGGCCTTCCATGTGGATACTCTGCAACAAAGGTTGCCCACACAGATGGACAGTTCACATTGAAGATAGGGTTAAGTGGGCTCAACATAATAAATAACCTACATAAAAGGTTGGTCCCACATGCTGGACAATGGATATTAAAAGTGGATTGAATATGAATAAGTAAAAATTAAAAGAGATTTAAAAAAATAGAAGAAAAGAGAGGAGAAATAGAAATTAATAGAAAGATATTTAAAATTTGTTTATGTGATGTTGGATTCTAAACAGTTTTTGTTTCCATGGTTTGACATAATATTGTTTACCAAACATTTTTATATACCAAGTAAAAATCAAGATAAGCTACTTAGTCACTATAGTTTAAGCATATGCATTAAATGACTTACCATCCTAATGGGCTCTTCCCTTAGGAAATTTTTACTTTTTCAGTGTAGGCCTATTTTAGTACATGCACACGTGGCACTGGACTTGGATGCATCTAATGCCCTACTGGATGTAATCAGTGTCCAGAAAAAATTAGCTCAGAGTAGCACTATTTTGCTAACTGCGCGCCACCAAATGCATATTGAAACCATGTAAATGGGTGAGAAATTGCAATAGAAAAAGTGAGAGGTTTGTGATGATTTTAAAATCTTTTCCACCAAGTAATTTATTATCCTTGATCATTTGGAGTAGGTAACCTGTTCCTATTTTTATTTCCATTGCATTGTATCTTTTTGTATCACATTCTGTTTTGCTATATTTGAGAAGTGACAATCCCTTCTTATCCGCACCACACATCATGAAAATGCTACGTTTAGTGTTAATATGAATGGACCCTACACTTCAACAGCTAGGATTAGATGATATCTACAAAACAAATACATCATGCAGAATGTGAATCTCTGACTAGTCGCTCATCTTCCACAACATACAATAATGAAATCTATTGAAATAAAAGATAGGTGGATATAAAATGTGGTACCTCACCAAATGAATTACAAACAGATTTTCGGAGCTAATTTTGTTGGGCTATTTCCACACCAGGAATATTACAATGGCTACATGGATTTAAGACTCGTACCGACTCATCCGGTGTCAAGTTGAGTCACAACTCACCTGAGTCGGGGTGACTCATGGTGTTGAACTGTATTGGGTTTGACCGAGTCTGAGCCAACTCAGTGAGTCGCATCCAACTCATCTGAGTCGTCAATCCATGCGTGGTCACCCAATCATGATCATACAAAGCCTAAGAACGTGACCCATCTTGCAATCTCAGGTAATCTGCGTAGAATCGGGGATTGTTTTCCTCGGGGTGGGCCACATACGCATAGCCCCCATGGCTAGAGATGTCGAGCCCGGCGACCTCGTCCTCTGGTGGTATCCTCAGAAGTCGAAGCTTATGGAGAAGATAGAAAAGAGGGCCCATGGTCACACTCACCCAACCCACAATAGCAAGAATCTCGACCGCTTGGGCCCCGAACAGGCCCCACCCACCACCCATCAACAGCCCAAATGGTCGATTTACGCCTTTCTCACCAGAATTGTACGCTTGAACTACATATTCCTCCTTAGCAAACAAGCCTGTGAAGATAAGGCCCCATGCACCACATCCCCCATGCAATTGGGTTGCTTCTAATGGATCATCAAACCTCAACTTAAGTGCAACCACATTGAGCCCAATCAAGACCCAAGCTGCAATGAACCCGCAAACGATCGCCGCCCATGGTTCAACCACAGCACACCCTGAGGTGATCGCGACGAAGCCCCCCAAGAGCCCATTACACACATCCAACGCGTCCCAATGCCCCACCAGCAAACGTTTTCCGAAGAGCGTCACTAGGCCTGCGGTCGAGCCCGCGAGCGTTGTGGTCACAGCGGTTCGGCCCACACCGGTCCAATTTCCTTCTGAGGGAGCATCAGGGTAAGAAACAAGGATCTTAGTGAATGAGCCAGGGTTGAACCCAAACCATCCAAACCACAGCAAAAAAGTGCCAAGGACTACTAGAGTGGCATTATGTCCACGCATTGGCACGGGCTGGCCAAATGCATCGAAGCGCCCGACTCGTGGGCCCTCGATGAATGCTCCCCAGAGGCCTGCAATACCTCCCACCAAGTGCACCACACCACTCCCTGCAAAGTCAATGGCACCAGATCCAAACAACAAGCTGTTTGTGTAGCTTGTGCTCAGCCAACCGGCGGAGGACCACACCCAATGCACCACCACCGGGTACACGAAGCCTGTGAGGAAGGATGAGTATACAAGGTAAGAGCTAAATTGGGTCCGTTCCGCTATCGAACCGCTTGTAATTCCGGCGGCAGCAATGGCAAATGCCCATTGGTAGAGGAAATAGCTGTAGTCGTATGTGTCGTTGGGGACGTCTTTGAGGGCGAAGAAAGTAGTCCCTATGAAGGGATTGGAATTAGATCCACTACCAAAGGCGAATGCGAAACCGAAGAGATAGTAGGAGATGCTGCCGATGACAGCGTCGACCACATTGGTGAGCATGATGTTCATGGCATTTTTTGCACGGACAGAGCCAGCACACAGCATGGCAAATCCAAGCTGCATTACAAAGACGAGATATGCGGAGAATAGGAGGTAAACAGTGTTGATTGAATCGGTGACGCTTGTTTCCCATGCTGTTGCCATGGCTGAGAGAGAGAGAGAGAGAGAGAGAGAGAGAGAGAGAGAGAGAGATGTAGTAGGTGTGATGAAAGGTGGGTAGATAAACTGGTATTATAAGGAGTTGAATGGCAGATGAGAGTATGACCACCCATTCATGGGTAGTTATGGATACGATATTTGTGTCACTCATTTCAACTGAAATATGAGAGTTATAGTTGGATAAATGTCCACGTGTCAATGACAATGAAGTTACTAGCTATAAGACGAGCACTACCTTCATAACTGCATAAATGGTGTGTGTGTGTGTTTATACAAATGATTTATGATGACCACAGTTTGCAAACCAGGTGAGTTGACTCAGGACTCGCTCAAGTTAACCCAGCCCAGTAATGGTCTATGGGTCAGGAGAACCGGGGTTGCACTTAGAGGTGGGCAGGACCTGAGTCGAGTTTGGGTCACATAGTAACTCGATCCGAAATCCGATCTGATTTTAAACTTGACTCGGACCAGAATCGGGTTCTATATATTAAACCTTTTTTTTAAAAAAACCCTTAATTTACCCTTAATATACTCGGACCAGAATTCCCTATCCTTTAGCTCCCTATTTTTTAGTTGAGAAAATGATTCCTAATAGAAGTTAGGAAAATTTGAGTCCTTAGAAAATGATATAAAATGCCCTTTGGAGACGTAGATTAGCCGAAATGGGCCCCACTATGATGTATGTGTTGTATCCACACTATCGGGTCAGGAGAACCGGATTCGGAATCGTGCACTTGGTTCTTACCGAGGTGGGCAGGACCCGGACTCGAATCGAGTCTTGGCGGTTTAACTCCTTGATGACCTCTAGTTACGCCGAAATTATTTCCCAACTCACCGTGTGACTCCGAACTAAATCTGAGCCGAAACGGGTCGGGCATTTCAGTGATACAAATATGAGCCCTTCTTAGACCTAACACACCCGTTGGGTTGGGTCAGTTCATGACCTGTACTGAGGTCGATCTGGTGGGTTTGGTATCTATTTTATATCCACGCCATCACATAGTACGATACCAAAAAGTAAGAAAATCGATCCGTGTACTAATCACATGGTCATTGAATACTAACTATTAAAAAGTACACATTTAAAGAGACCGTAATGTTTATTTTCCATCAAACCTAAGGTAAAATAACTTTTGTGACTCCCAATAAATTTTTAATAGTAGGTGATCATCGAGATTTATTTTTTTTGCCTTATGGATAGAACACATAAATCATGGTAAGCTCCACAGTCATGGACCCACATACCTTGGTGTTTTCCTGGATCCACCAAATCCCGGCCCTTCCCGTTGACCTGGACCCAAGTCACAGCTCTAATAGCAAAATTCCATTGTAATAACAATTTCTCTTGACTATTTTCTTTAGTGGACCAGAATTCTCTATTGCAAATGCCTCTGGGATACTCAGGTGGGCCACTTATGATTAGAGTGTACTATTTTATAGGACTAAAATGTTCACCCTAAAATCTGGCGCAGATTGCGTACTACCCCAACACGATCTAACCACATACGGACGGTCATGTTAAGGGTTCTTTGGTTCCCACTATAATGTTTATGTTTTATTCATGCCATACATCTATTTTGAGAAATCATTTCAGGTCATGAGCCCAAAAAGGAGTAGATCCAAAGTTCATTTGGACTGCATTACAGGATTGAAAACTTCCCAAGGCCTGCCATGATGTTTATTTGCCATCTAACCTGTTCATGAGATCATGCAAACCTGTATGGCGAGGAAACATAAATATCAATTTGATCCAAAACATCTGTGACTCCCATGAAGTTTTCAATGGTAACAAGCCCTTTGGGGATAATAGTTCTTTCTCCATGGAGATAAAAAAAAAAAATACGTCCCATTTAATCAATTTGCAAATTCATCTTCAGCTAAACTAAGGCCTGGCATGGTGTTTATTTACCATCTGCTTTCAATTTGCCTCCTTTTGAGCTCATGACCTACATTGCTCTGCCCCACAGAGACCCAATTGAATGATGGCATGCAGGCATCCAAGTACGGGGCCTGAACATGGATGATCAGACTTGAAAAATAAAAATAAAAAACACTATCTTAACACCCATTTTTCATGCCCTTAATCTGCTGGTTTTGATCATTTCTCATTCTCATGGTGGGCATGTGCAATCCATGGTGGACCACACCTTCCCTCATCTGTTGGTGATCATTGGTGTGGCCAGTTAAAGAATTTTCATCACAAATGCGGAAAAGACAGCACTTTATCCTCCCTTCTGGAGAAAAGCAAAAGGCAAATATTTATATATAGAAGACGCTTTGACTGTTGGCCGGTAGGTTGGAGACCCAGGCCTGTACATGGCTGGTAGTGGGACCCAGGCCTACACATCAGGTCCCCACCATGTGGGCCATTATCCCAAAATCAGGCCGATCCAGTCTTTGTATGTCTCACCTGATGACCTGCTTGACCAAACTAGGCCACTGCACATAAACAATGGGTCCCACACCCAATAAGCTGAAAATCTTGTATGGCTGCATTGATTAAAAGCATATGATAGAACCATCAAATGGGCCATCAGTGTGGGTATGATCAAATATGGTTTGTGTACCTTGGGTAGTATGGATTTCTATAGATGGACATATTTCAATTTAATAGACAACTTGAGAAATCATGCCTGTTGAATTTGGATTTTTGATTTATATTTAATTGGACAGTTAAGATTATTAATTTATTTCATACCTTTTTAATCCTATACCACTGAACCATGAGCCCAGTTATTGCATTGCAGAGAGGGACATAATTGTGGCCAGGCCAACCATTATTTATATGAAATAACAGTTCTGAAATGCCTAGAGAAAAATGTGATCCACTTTTCCTCTTTCTCCTTAGTTCAGACAATCAAGGCTTATTTGGATGCTTGAAAGTTTTTAATTGATTAATCTAAAAGTTTATTAATTGATACATGATGCAACCAAACGGCCACATGAGATGATTGATCAAAGATTTAGCCAAATCCAACCATTCAGATTTTCTTATCGGTGATCTGTACTAGCTATGTCCAATAATAAATTTGATTATATCAATGGTTAGCTTACACTGTTGAATCACAGGATCAATAAAATGGTCCTTATATTTATAGATTTCATGATCAAATTGCAATTGCCTTCACTTCCTTAGTATTATTTTGCATTGAAGAAATGTGATCCAGATTGGAGCTACATTATTTTCTATGTAGACTTGAAAGGCAGGCAACTGCAATTTGAGAGCTATCATTTTTTTTAAATTTTTTTTTGGTTCTTTGGGTTTAAACAGAGTTAGTCTTTTTCTTCTTTATTGAACTGAATTTTCGCAATTTAATACAATTATGTATCCAAACATAGCTTCCTCTTTCCAACGTTCTGCAACAGACCCAAGAATGCTTATCTAGATCATATTGGAAGCAATTTTAAGAAAGTTGAAGAGTTAAAATTACCCTAGACAAAAAGATGCACACAATATTCTCTCAAGTGTTATCTATACAAGTGGGGCCCACATTCTGTTGATTGGGACTGCTCATCTGATGGGCCTCACTTCAATGGGTGACTCCATGAGAATCTCTTTGATTGGAAGATTTGTACGCATCTAATCTTTGGCAATTTTTCCATTGGGAGTGGACCTTTTGATCTGTTCAACATCTCTTTTTCAATGCTCTATTAACTTCTTAACCTTCTATGGGTAAGGCACGTTGGAAGGACCCATTAGCTAGATGGACGACCAAATCACTGAACCATGAAGCCTACTTGTAAACTCAACGGTCAAGATTATGTGTGCATCCTAGCCTGGAAGGTCATATAGCTCATTGTCTTTACACAGGTGGAAATCATTAATAAAAGAAATTGAATTCCCTTAAGAGGAGAAAAATCAGCCGTTGTGTGGGGGCCTGGCTACATAATGCTGATGGTATTATTTCTTCCCTTTGAAAGTCCAGGACACGGTTTCCCAAACCATGGTTTGCTACTGTGCCTAAAGGTCCATCTAGGTACACCCTCCAAAGAAGCATTTGCAGCCTAAAAGATAATTTATGTGCGTCCACGTCTCTTATATATTCCAGTCATTTTCACTGCTTCCAACTCCTCTTCGGGTTAGGTGGCCTGCCCAGCACGGCTTTGGGGTGGGGTCAGACCAACCTGCCCAGTCCCTGGAGTAGGCTTGGTCTTTGCATGTATGGCTCAGTCATTTTTGAAGGCAGACTTGGACTCTAGTCATTTTAGCTTATTTTTTAGCTCAACCTGATATACATGTGTATTATCTTACAGATATATATATTATTCTACTTCTGAATTTTGAACTAAAAATGTTTAGTTGTTTGTGCATAGGTGATTGCTTGGCCAACAGATGCTGGTAGGAGGGTTGTTCCGGACCTGGACTTATGTCCACACACTCACATAACAATGGGTGCTGGAACTCATGACCTCGTGTTGAAACTCAAACGAGTGAAAAAGGTCACCGGCAAATAAATATAACGGCCTGGTTCTAACCTAGCCTGGCCTAAACCTTGTCCATTGCCACCCTATCCGTGCCTAAATTGGAGCGAACACGTGCACATGTATGCATGCACATGTGTGAGGGATGCAGTGTCGCTACTGGACGGTCCTCTGTGGATCCCACACTGATGTATGTGTATATCGAGACCGTCCATCCATTTTGAATTCTTATCTTAGGGCATGAGCCGAAATTGAAGCAGATCAAAATAAGGTGAACGACACTATGGGAAAACAGTGGTTATTGAATCTCGACCATTAAAAACTTCCTTTTGATTAGGTCACAACGACCTGGATAAAGGGGAAAACACAAACATCGGCTGTATCCAAAGCTTTTCTGGCCCCAACAAGTCTTTAATGGTGGGATTTCAATCATTCTAGCGGTGTGGTCCACTTGAGATTTTAATAAGCCGCTTTTTTGGGCTCATACCCTAAAATGAGCGGATAAAATGAATGGACGGCGTGGATAAAACACAAACATCATGGTGGGCCCACAGAGCACCATCCAGTAGCTACTGACAGTGTCAGTAGCAATCCGCGTCCACGTGTAACGGTGAACTGTAAACACACAGCAAGGTCCATACTCCTGCTCCATCAGGGCATCAAATAAACAAAACCTATATCAATTTCCACCGTACAAAAGTGATCCGAAATTCCAATCCGTTCCACACATCTAGTCAACCCATCATAGATGGACCATATCTCAAAGATTGCACCAATCAGAAGGTCACAAGGACAACTCCGACCATCCAATTGATTAATGCAGTCCACCACCCTTAATAACAATTCCCCAGGCCATGGTACTCGACCTATAAACGGATCCCTCGAGAAGAACTGTCCGGAGATCCACGTGGGTCCCATTAATGAACGGTGGAGATAGGTGGAGTATATAGTCCAGTACTCGAATGGAGTACCATACTCTCCACTCCATAGAATAATCTGAAAAAAAATCAGCAACCAGGCTCCAGATCTTCTCTCCTACCATTCAATTCCAGCCACAAAAAAAACGTCCCCTTCCCAACGAAAGCAATGCCAGGTGGACGACATTGCGATAAGGCAAAAGATAAGACCGAGATCACCACAGCCGTTAGACGGATACGCCCATCGCAACCAACGGTCAGAGATCAAACCCCGTGGATAAACCGCACCAAAGCTATATAGCTCAGTTTCTCCTCCCCACCATTTCCAAACACATTTCACTCGTGTTAACCACCCACCCAGCGCACGTTAGCCTCACGCCATGGCCACCACAACAGCCGCAGCCGCGTCCACCTTCCTCGGCACCCGCCTACAGAAATCGCAGGCGAATGGCGGGAGATTCCAAGCGCGGTTCGGGTTCGGAGGGAAGAAGGCAGTGAAGAAATCCGGGTCCAAGCCGACTTCGGATCGGCCGCTCTGGTACCCGGGTGCGAAGGCGCCGGAGTGGTTGGACGGGAGCCTGGTCGGAGACTATGGGTTCGACCCGTTCGGGCTTGGAAAACCCGCTGAGTACTTGCAGTTCGAGCTCGACTCGTTGGACCAGAACCTGGCGAAGAACCAAGCGGGCGATCTGATCGGGACACGGTTCGAGACCTCCGACGTGAAATCCACGCCCTTCCAGCCCTACACTGAGGTCTTTGGCCTGCAGCGGTTCCGTGAGTGTGAGTTGATACACGGGCGCTGGGCCATGCTCGCCACCCTCGGCGCTCTCGCAGTCGAATCTCTCACTGGTGTGACATGGCAGGATGCTGGGAAGGTACGTTTGACGTTTATGCCCTTGCGTGTTCTTTTCTTTGAACTGTCAGGGTAATTTCGTCTGAATTTGTATACTTGACCTCAACCGTAGGATTGGAAATGCTTCTTCTTATTGAAATAGGATGACCCAAGCATCAATCTAAACCGTCTAGATGGTGGGACGCACTTTTGATGGAGGACCTTCGTCAGGAAAATGTTAGTCCAGACCGTTCATCATGTGGCCCACACATTCCCAATGAATGTGGACTGTTGGATGCCCTTTTGCTAACCACTTATTAGTTAGTGAACAGCCATCGATAGGTCGGGCATGATGAACGGCCCAGATCTCTCTAGCATGTCGTCCATTTTGGCCCACCAGATGAGTTGATCGACCTCTATGATCATTTAGTCCAGGGCATCTACTGCATCAGTGAGCCTACCTGATGAACGGCTTAGATGTTCCACATGCGTGCCACATTATAAAAATGCCTTGTTACAAGTCCTAACCGTCAATAACGAACTTCTGAGAAGTGTTAAACTGAGGAATATTGCCATGGTTTTCAGGTAGAGCTGGTGGATGGGTCTTCCTATCTGGGACTTCCACTTCCATTCTCCATGACTACATTGATATGGATCGAAGTTCTTGTAATTGGCTACATTGAGTTCCAAAGGAACGGTGAGCTCGACCCGGAAAAGCGGCTCTACCCCGGCGGTAAGTTCTTCGACCCACTCGGCCTCGCCTCTGATCCTGAGAAGAAGGCCTCCCTCCAATTGGCTGAGATCAAGCACGCCCGCCTCGCCATGGTTGGATTCTTGGGCTTCGCCGTGCAGGCGGCCGTCACCGGCAAGGGTCCACTCAACAACTGGGCCACTCACTTGAGTGACCCACTTCACACCACCATCATTGATAACTTCTCCTCCTAAAAGAGTCTTTTCTCCCTCTCTTCTCATCTACATCTCATGCACTCTTTCTTGCTTGCTTTGGTTCTCCCACTAAACTGCGCTATTACTTTGTATCTGCATTTTGTAAATCAGTAAAACGTTGGACATTTCTAGGCCTACTGTCGTTGTATTTTTATATTTTCCATGGCTAATCTTTCAGTTGTACGACACTTGTAAGCCCTAAGCGTTTGCATGTGCCGGTCTTGGACACTAATTTTGGACCATTTATGACAGGGAAGGACGTGATGAGGTCGATCACCGTCTTCCGCGAGGGATGAAAACAAAAATAATTTCTAATATTTTGAAATAAATTGATTGAGGAAAAAAATAAATAAATAAAAATTACAATCATTTAAATAGTAAAATCAAATTTATGACAGAGTTTCAAACTCAAACTCCCTGATAAATAGTAAACTTACTATTTATAGACCGTTATGATTCTAAGTTATTCTCCTAGTTTTTTTAAAGCCTTTTTCATGTTGGGCACAGCTCTTACAACTCAAAGGATCAAAAGTTATAATGGAATTAAAACTTACTATTTATAGTAAAAATGGAAATAAAATAAACTTTCGACCGTAGATCTGATGGAATCTCACAAATCCAGTGTGGGCAACCTGGCATAGCAGGGTTGGTCGGCTAAAGTAGCTTCTCCTACCCAAAATCGTATATGATATATCAAAAAACTTATTCTTGTTTGCGAGATATGACTATTTGAAGGTTTTGACTGTCCTGATCAACTCTGCCTCCGGTCGGGCCTTCTCTGGTCCATCTCGGCCATGAAAGTGTCTGCGACCTTCTATACATCAGCATACTGTCAAAATTGCAGGGATTGGGTGATCTGGATTAATTAATCTCGCCCTTAATTTGTGTATTAACTGCAACATGTCCAACGCGTGTGGCATCTAAGCCGTGCACTAGGTGAGGCTCTATTTTATGATACCCTTCTCCAAACAAAGATAATGCTAGTGCGCTCATCAGGTGGGCCACACGTTTTCATTGAATATAAGCGAGTGATTGCCTTTCTCGCCTGCTATCTTCCTCAGATGATTGGCTTGGCCTGATTTATTGGCATTTGCTAAGTTCTCCACGCGTCCACATGATATGCTTTTGGACATATGGAACGAAAGATGTGATGAGCAGAGTACAGGACACGGTTTTTTTTTACTCGGCGACTCATCCCAACTTGTTCGGGTTCGGGTATATGAGTCCTAGCTGTGTCCGAGTTGAATGAATCCAGGTATAACTCGAACGATTCAGCATTAATCAATGGCAGGAATGAAAAGGAAAAAAGAGAAGAGCAAGATTCTTAATAGTATTGAAATGTTTCTGCAAAAATATATCTCCATGAAAATTGCATGATTCAGCTGTTTCATGTTTCATTTCATTTCGTAATTGATTTACCTAAGAATAAGTTCTAAATCCTTTGGATTGATTTCATCTTTCAGAGTTGGTGACAGTGAGGCATTTTCTTGAAAATTCTTTCTTAAGGGCAACACACATGATTAATATCATTAGATTGTATTTATTTCTATAAATTAAATTGATAATAATTAGATTTAGGATCCATTATATTAAAAAATTCAAAATATACTTAGAATAATAAAGATTCATGGGCCCAATTCAGTTCCATATATTCAAGAGCTCCGCTTGCTATTGATCTAAATTATTAATGTATGCATGGAATGCATAGACATCAATTAAGGCCATGCAATTGGTGGGCCGTGTGCTGAGTAATTGCCCATCACCATCTAGCGGATGGATTAATATTCGGATCCCGCCGACCAAACAACTGACCAATTTAGTGATCTTAACTGCTAATTATTTGCCATTCTGTGATTTCCAATCCCCATTCCTCGTATTAGGAGGTTAGCTAAAAAAATGAAGCTCACCATTGGAAACAATGGAATGACCTATGGTGTGGCTCGCTTTAGCTTTGGATACGCCTCATTTTCATTCTTACGTCCCACGCATGATCTAGAGAAATTGACGAACAGAATGAATTTAAGTAAAAATAACAACACGGTGGCCCCATAGAGCTTATTTTTTGCGCGGGCTCCCTACAACCTGCGTGATCTTCTCTCTCTGCAGCAAATTCCACATTAACGATTGTCGCAAAAGCAGGTAACTTGTGATTTTCTTCCCCTCACTTTCCCTTCCTTTTATCCTCTGAGATTGATTGATTCTCTTTCTACATTTGAAGAGAGAGAGAGAGAGTAAGAGTTGAGGGATAGAGATTACTAGAAGAAGCGAAGATATGGGCAGGTTACTTTTGATAATCTTGAAGGGAAGATCTACAGCTGCAAGCACTGCCAGACTCATCTCGCCGTCTACTAAGACATCATCTCCAAGGTTCCTCTCTCTCTATAGCTACACGCTATAAAGGGCCAAACGCTATGTTATACACCACACGCTAATTAAAAAACTATTCCCTACTACAAGGTTTGATATTATATTTGCTGCGAGTTTACCCTCAAGATTCATGAATTGTCCAAATCAGACTCACTTAATTAAGAGTTGCAAAAAGGATGTTGCGATACAACCAAGGAATGTTGGACTTTGGAATCATGTATACTCCTATCCCAAACTTAAAAGTTAGTAGGATATACAGATAGTAATTGGGCAGGATCCATAGATGATATGAAAAGCACACCAGTGTACACTTTCTCTTTTGGATCTGGGATATTTTCTTAGGCATCAAAGAAACAAAGTACAGTTACTCAATCTACTGCAGAAGCAAAGTATGCAGCAGCATCTGTTGCGGTTTCTCAAGCAATATGGCTATGAAGAATTCTTGAACATATGGGCGAAAAGCAAAATGAAGAAACTACTATATATTGTGACAACATGTCAACCATCTCAATTGCAAAAAATCAATTATATCATAACAAGGCGAAGTATATATATTGCGATCAAGCATCACTTCATTCGCAAAATTGTTGAGAGTTGTGAGATTAACTTGAAGTATTGCAAGATGAAAGAACATATGGCTGACATGTTCACCAAGGCACTTCCAAAAGGCTGGTTTTGTCATCTTTGATAGATGTTGGGAGTAATTTAGAAAGTGCATTAAGGGGGAGTGTTGAATTAATGCACTTTAAATAGATACATATGTATGCGTTCCAATACATGTACATGTACTTTATTAGATATATGTATTTGTTCCAATACATGCACATTATGGAATACTAAGGGTTTTGAACATGCATGTATTCATGCTTAGAAATTTGTGAAAAGGTACATGTCTCTTAGTTGAAAAGGCACGTCTTTTAGTTTTTAGATGCAACTATTAAGTAGTTTTTATTTGTTGAATGTACCTAAAAGTCTATAAATATATGTATGTAATTTATTTTCAAGAACGAAGAAGCAATACAACAATTCTCCTATTCTCTTCAAAGTTCTCCTTTCTAAATGGAAAGATATATTAGCCTATAGTCTGCATAGATGAATTTGTGGATACCCCATTTGCATTTTTATCCTTTTGTGAGTTCTTGATGGATTTGCCGTCCATGTGGATTTCTGGATTGATGTTTTCCAAGCATTCTTTTAATAATGGTTGGAGGGATTTCTTGTGTGAATAGGAATTTGTAGGAAACCCATTGGGCTTTGAATGTTCTTGACGAATTTTTCAGTCCTGTAGAATGCTGGGTCAGTGTTGTTCTGTGCATTTTGGTAAAACTGGAGGAATTTCTTGTGAGTGAAGAGGGATTAGTAGACAACCCATTTGAATTTTTGCCATTTTCTAGTAAATTCGTTCATAATTACTACGGGTGCATTTGGATGCACTGTGTAATTGAATTGCAATTCTTAGTCTGATAATAAAGTGGAAACGAAACTGAATATTGATTTCCTTCCTTACCATTCGGGACAAATTGCCAAATTGCAATTACATTAATTTCAGGACAGACTTGAAAAACATGCAACCCCAATTTGAGGGCTGGGCTATTCCTCAATCTTGGTACCAGAAATCATCATTAAATTTCTTTCATTTCCTCTTGATTAGACTGGTGTTTACAACTCAATTTAGTTATGCATCGAAACACAGCTTCGTTTTTTGTTGGCCTTTATCCTTCAACACTTTTTCTTTCACATAGCCTCATGCGTAGATAAGATGATGATCTTTGTAGGGTCTGGTATTGAATTGTGTCTGAGTTTTGAATGAAAGGAAACCCCGATCGAAGCTTTAGAAATTCAAATGCTGACTAGCCACCAACTCCTTAGTCTGGCTTTTGGGCAAATAAATTACTCTAGAAAAGACTGGAATCAAAATTGCATTTGCTGAATATGGCACAGTACATGTGTTCAGATTTCATAAGCACAATATTTACTCAGCAGGACACCTTTGCATTGATCTTCATTTATAGATAGCAGCTTTTGTTTTGGTAGGAGATCACTGTCTTTCTTGCAATGGTAATAGAATATAAAGAAGATGAACTTGAAACCCAGCACCCATAACTATTATGTTTTACTGCCTGCTATTTTTCTTATTGCCTACAGAAACTGGGTGTCCTACAACCAGAACTAAAGATATTGGAAATGACTATGAAATGTATCAGGGTGCATATTGGAGTTCTACTGCAGTTTGTAGCTTCATGATGTTTCTCTTTAGTTCAGTGAAATCTATGCTGCATAGAATTTGATGTTGACACGACAATATGAAGACCTCAAAATTCCATGAATCATGCATTATCATTTCTTACCTCTACCATGGGTAAATAATCTGCATAAACTGAATATTTTGTGTTCTGTTGGCTTCCCATGCATTAACTGACATTTCTTCTTGCTATTCCATGTTGGTTTGACATCCTGCTTTATTTTCAGTAGGAAAATTCATCTGATCTGATCATATGCTGTATAGAAAGTTTTACTTGCGATCAGTGACTATGGCACTTATTTTTTGTCTCAAGCTGTAAACCGCATCACATAAACAGCTTTTACTTCTTTTAGGCTAATTGAACTGGAATTCTTTTGGTTTTATTATCTTCGATGTTTGCAAGTCAAGATAGTGAGAGCAGCAAACATTCTGACAAAAAAGATTTCTTGTTTCCTTTAATTTGGTCTTTCCATTTCAGGCATGGGAAGGCTTATATCTTCCATAAGGTGTAAGTTTCTTGATTCTCTACACTCTTTTGTAAGCCAAATACCATGTAACTTAAATATTTGTTTATGTGATTTGCTTTATTTTCATTGGGAAGAATTATATATATATATATATATATATATATATATATATATATATAATTCCTGTGAATTGTTTTTGATTGGGGGGCTTCTTCAATACCCAGTATAGTGCCGTTTGTGTTTGATACAGTCATTTGGTTCCGGGATTCGTGTATCTCACCTCAGGTAGGGGTATGATAAGGCTTAGATGATGACAATGACCACAATTGTTTGGTTCCGTTGAGGTGGAAGCATTGGCATGGCGTCACACTCATTTACTTATACATGAGTTAGCCTAATGAAAATATAATCTATCTGACTAAAGTGCTCACAGATAGCAAGGTTTTGTGCCTATACAACTTCAAATTATATATGCATCTTGGGATCAAACATGGGTTGGAGTTATCACCCTACCACGGTGGAAAATACCAACATTGTGGCATGTCCATACCTTTATTTGATAATACAAAATATTACTTCTAACATGGGTTTACAGAAGCATAAGGTTTTTATTTTTATTTTTATTTTTTTTTCTTTGACAGGTAAGCTGGGTTTGAACTTTAAAACAGTGTTCGAAATATCGGTCCTGCATTACGTATTGCACCCTTGGGATATGAATACATATTGATTATCGCATGGGGTATATCGGTTGTATTACGTGATGTATCACTATTATTGGAAACATGAGTAAACATTGGGAAATTGGTCAATTTTTTCAATGAAACTTTAGTGTTTATTAAAAAAAGACGTACACACTTAATTATAAATAAAATATTACAAAAAAATGTGTGCACATGATAGGTTTTCTTTGTATGGGGTCCTAATTTATGCGTTGTCTAATTGAATTGATGCAAGTATATTCAAAGTCTATTCATATAATTTATAAATGTAAAAAGACGTGTGTAAACACATGCAATACATTCAAAAGTAAAAGAAGAATCACTAGATCGGATTACATACAGTTTGATTTTATGTTTGGATGCAAAGATTGCAGCCGATTTATGAGAAATTCGGAAATTTGATTTATTTTTATTTTTTTAATTTTTTGCAACTTAGTCCATCTCCTCCCAATCTCGAAATCAAAGCTCTCAATTCATGATTTTTCATGCAAAACATGAAATATCCCAATTTTATAACAATTTTATACTGATTTAATATGATTTATAGAAAAAGAAATCGAAAATGCTCACCAAATCAAAATGTGGGATATATCCCACTACTTGTGCGTTGTGTATCGCACAGGTGGGATACAAGATATATCGTGGGATATACCGGCTGATATCGTTGATACTTAAAATACTGCTTGAGAACTCATCGTTGAAAATCTGGCTGTTTATTGTTGAGCTATGGATCAAACCCATAAAAGCATAACATTTAGAAGAATGTATTTAGAGAGAGACAAAAAAGAATGGTTGAACTATATACTATTGCTGCCGCTGGAAATATAACTTTTCTAAGTTGCATTAGGGTAAAGGTTTATCTGAAGGTCTAAGCACACACAACCAAGAGTTGAAATGGGAATGATGTTACAAATGGAAGACTTTAGACCAAATGGTTTTGAAATGAAGTGATTCTTAGCTCATTAGAAAGCTTGTTGAATTACCTTTTCGTTGAGATCACTCAGATTCGAGGTGTAACTAGGGAGATCCGGTTAGTTAATTAAAGCTGAGGGTGTGGGCATAATGGGTCGTGCCATCAGGGACCTTAGCCCCACTTTTGATGGGTTAGATGACCTTCAAATCAAGTAATTCTTGTCTCGCTGTAAAGCTTGTCAAATTATCTTACCAAGGAGCCTAAAATTGCTTCAATTCATTTTTTTTAACAAGGGAGATGCATGCATTTTCGTAAGACTCGGGATGATGGAAATCTTCTGAACCGACCAATTAAAGCATGACGGCCCTTCTTGCTTTTTGGTGTGGGACAATAGTCACCTAGGGCCATTGTGTCTATCAGATCACCTATAAATACTCCGTTGGGGCTCCATTTGAGAGAAAAAAAGAAAAAAAGAAAAAAGAAAAAAAGATAAGTCTCTGGACTCTGTGCCCACTATAAGAGAGTTCTGTGCCTAGCGCCTACCTCAGTTTGGGCCGTGCCTTGTGCATAGTTCAGTTCCGCCACATTCATTAAATGACCCTGATCATACAGTCCTAATCTTCTTCTTCTTCTTCTTCTTTTTGCTTAGCTTGTTAGTACACCCCACTGTCAGTTCACACTTCACTGTTAGCAACCCCCACTAGGAAATGGATACCAAGACCTCAGTGTTGAAACGAGGTATCTTTCACTCAGTCTACCATAGTTCTAATCTAGTATTGCCACATCTTTCCTTTACCTAAGTTTCTCAAGGAGCAATGTCTCCAGAACAGAGGCTCTTTGTATTATAGAGTTGAATCATATTCCACCCTCTCTTTTCCACACCATTCAAAATTGTCTGCCCCACTAATTGAAATTTAAAAATCAGCCAGTCAGATTATCCAAACTATCCAGCCAGAGGCCCCCACCTTAAACATTGCAGAGTCCATTTCTTTTGATTGATGATTATATTATCATATTTAGTACCTAAAAAAAGGAAGTGGTCCCCTTATTTCTGTGATCGAAGCTTTGATATATGATTTGCCCACTTTGGATGGCCACTGCTATGCACCAACCATTGAATCTGTTTGATACAAAGAACTTTGGCATACATAATGACATGGACTTGTTTATGTTCTGGATGAAGAAAGATTTGTTGTTTAAGAAGTTGCAGTGTCTTCTCATGTTTGAAGGTTTTAGCAATATTGACATGATTGCATGTCCAAAACAGAGTCCACTTCTATTATATAATTGAATCCTTAGTTGCATGATCCTTCTAATAAAGTGCCTTTGTGGCTTTGAACTGTGCTACTGAATCATGTCCCCGCTTGTACTTCCTAGCTGTTTATACTTGATAACATTAAAATAAAAAAATAAAAAATAAAAAATAAAAACACTTCCGCACTCCCTCAACCTGAATCTCTTGCTGGCACTCTGCAAAACTATAATTAGAATATCATTTTTTTCCACCCACTTGTTGTAAGCCCAGATGCTCATTAGTCCATATTGTAGAAATTTTCAACTCTGCTATCGTAACTTAAAGATCACAGTGGTCAGATGATCTTAACTTCCAACCAGAGGGCCCTACCTGCAGCATTATCGGGCCGATCACAAAATCTCCATTTCTTTCCATTAAGCATCATATACAATACCCCAAAAACAAACTGGTAGTATATAATGTTGGGTGCTCCAATTGAGTTTCTATGGCATAGGCACAGTTCTTAAATTTGTGCAATGGAGCGCATTGTTCAGTTTTTCGAACTGTAGATAACATTCGCCTAATCTGGATTCCCCATAGAACACGCCAATCCTTCAATTAGTCTTCAAGATTTGAAATTCCTAATGATGCAATTAGTTGCCAGAGGATGGCCAATTAAGAAAGAAATGTGACAGCATTCTACATTCAATGAAGAGAAGGCCATCAAACAATGGCTAGGAACATTTCCCATCATATCAACCACATGTATTCTTGAAACACAGGGCCCAGTTGGCAGAGATACCTTAAAAAAGAAAAATGGTGGAAGCCCTTCTAGGCCTCCACCGTAAAGAAATTCCTCTTTATTTCAAATTTCAATTAACATATTACAGGCAGACAATGCATACAGTGAATAAATCAAACATTAAATGAACTGTTTGTGTGATTGAAGTACAAAAAATATAATGAATATAAACTCATGTTATCATATTGAAAGATCTGTAACAAAAAAATAAATAAATAAATAAATAATACATGAATCATCAAGTTACAATTAGAAATATCATGCAAACATCTCATCACTGTCGAGTCAACCATTCTACCATTCTTCACTTCATCTAGTCACTTGCACGCATAGGTCATCACAATCTCTGCTGTGAGAGAAAAAAAAAAAAAAAAAATCTGAAATCAATTTGTGATTAAAACCTGAAAGTTGTATGCTAGAATATGATTGATTAAATCTATAAAAGAAGTTGAAGCATATACCTAACTTTAAAAACTAATCATGGATAAAACAGGAAGTATAAGTTCCTAATGTAAATGGTCAAAGTGTTTGGATGTGAGTTACAAGTGCAGATAGTAGTTCTAAGATCCAAACTTTGATTTGATAGGCTCTGTCATAAAAGAAAGATGCTCCAAAAATCTTATGGATCAAAGCTCCTAATCTGTCAAATCAATCCTACAAAAGACGGTTAGGAAAATAATACATCAATTGCTTGGGAAATAGATCTAAAGATTGGATAAGAAGTAACTATCAATTAGTTTTGCTTGGGTTGGGTTATAATAAATAGAGAACTTTTTAAATTGTAGGAATATTACTAACACTAACCAATTTCAAGCCAGGATGTGAAATTACTTATTAATCCATTATGGGCTTCAAAGCATGGATTAAATGCAGACAAATCCAAATGCATTCCCTACATACAACAAAAGCAACGCTAGAGCAATTGAACATTGTACATGTTGTAACTCCAACTATCATAAGGGACCAAACAAGTAAAAAACCATATGAAGCAAACTTAAAACAGAGGCAAAGCACACCCTTGTGTGGAATCATGACCATCCACGTGTAGCCGCAGATGCCAATATGGAACAATAATCAGGCTTTTTGCTCCTAAGTTGACAAAATATACAACTCTTTCTAAACATCCATTTGTTTTATACACAGTGGTTCACCTAAGTAATTGATTTTTAAGCCAGAAATTCCTAAGAGTGTCCCCCACAAAGCTCTTATCACACACCCTTATTCTGCATTGGTGTATGTAGCTGCATTTGGTTGGGCAATGCTCCACACACATTTGGGATTAGGAAACCTCACCCACAACTTATGCTTAGGTCCAAGAATCAGGTCCCATGCAAATCAGGTGATCCAAATGTTTGTGTATGAAATGGACAGTTACCATTTAATATACATGTATGGCACATTATTATGAACAGACAGCCTGATTTTTGAGCAAGGAAAGCTGCAATAGTGGCCCGCACCCGTTGAGCAGCTTGATCATTCACATCTGTAAACTCTCTCATCAATCACCTCCAACGCACCTAGTAGCATCACCAATAAAATCAAGAGATTACAAATCAAATCTCTGGTTGCCTAAAAATGATCTGCAACTATTCATACTAAAGCAACACATCAGAAAAATAGAAGTACTTAAACCCAGGCGTTCTATATTTGATTGATCCAAGCAATTCTTTTGGGAGGTCCTATTGTGACCATCATTAAAAAATCAAACTGGCAAGATGATGCTAACCATCAAATCAATAGCCTTCAAACAAAAAATGGTCTACAGTCCACATTTAACAAGGAAAAGTCACTAACCAAACATATAAAGTTGTCGCATCCATGTGAATTTATGCAATGGTCCACCAAAGAAGGTCAACTAGATGGACGAACAATGGTTTCATCCAACATACAGCGACTTGCGTGTGTCAAACCAGACGACCGCTAGCATGGCTTCATCCAAAAAGGGTCCTGGTTGAAGCATTAACATGCAAATTTCCATTTAAAAAACAATCACATACTCTACAAAATTATAAAATACTGTCTTCCTTACAATGTATGGATACAAAAGGTAAGTTACAAAAAACAAGAAGGAAAAAAATCATATGATTGTACTAAATTTAAGTATCAATTAACAGGTAAATAAAAATGAAGAGTGGAAAGAAGTCTCACCAATGTAGGTCTCGCGACGACAGAAAGTGCAAGTGCTTAGAAGTTCCTAGAGCGTATGTCGATGGAGGGTATGTGCTGAACCTTATGCCAATCCTCTCCCCCGTCTCCAACCCTATCCTTGAATCCTTGATGCATGCTCCACAACTCCAATTTCCTGAGGGTAGTCACGTATTCCAGCCCTTCCGGAAGCATCTTCAATTGCCAGCAACCACTAATATGCAAATGTAAAAGACTTGGCATAGCTCCTTCCGCCACACTCCACTCTGCTAATTGATCTAAATCTTCAAGATGTAAGGATTCGAGTTGAGGAAACCCTTGTTCAGAGCAAGCCATTTGCTTCCCCTCGTATGAACCTTTCAGCAATCTGAGAATGCGAAGGTTTTTCAGCTTATCCAACGTCGCCAGTGGGTCTTGCTTTAAATGGGAGAGTAACAAGGTGAGCTTGGTGAGGTTTGTTGGGAATTCAGTAGACTCGGGTAACTTCTCTAAAATTCCAACCAAACGCAACTTAATTAACTTGCTAAGACATGTGAAATGCAAATTCGATGGTAACTGGGACCCATTCACACTTAAGGACTGCAGGCAGTCCAATTTGACAATGGATTTGTACAATACCTCAACATATGGTCCATCATCTAAATTTATTCCTAGTTTCCTAAGATTGGTAAGCTTTCCCAAGCAACCCACCATCCATTCACCGGCCTTTACATATGATAGAGTTTGGAGGTTACTAATCTGGTTGACTCGTTCATGCCCTTTTATCACACCCCAACTTACATAACTAGACCCTTGATATGCGCTCTTCACTTGGACATGTCTTAACTGTTTCATCTTCTCCATTATGATGGGTATGTTGACGGCGTCGTTATAAGTTGTTACAGTCAGTGTTTGCAAATTGCGAAGATTGCCTATCGATGATGGGAGCATTTTTAAAAAAGTGTTGGTACACCCAAGGTATCTCAAGTGGATCAGTGCACCTATCTCACTCGGTAGACTTTTTATTGCTACATTGTGTAGATCTAACACCCTGAGTAATTTAAAGCCTTGGTAAAGAAACTTCTCTGGTTTCCTTTCATGCTTCTCATCAACTTGGGTGTAGATCAGGAAAGATCGAAGGCGTGGAGCGGAAAATTTTGAAGAAGTGCACTCACTTGAAGCATTACGGTAAATTGCAAGTCGACGAGCTGTAGATGTGGACAGAGCATCCACATTCTCACGATGAACTTGGAGAAACTTATCTTCCTTTGCTTCTAATATGGAAAGATCCCGCAAAAGATCATGAATACGGCAACTTTTGATACCCCCACTCGAACTTCTTTTAGCAAGCTGAATCAGACTTCGTTGAATCAACTCTTTCAGACAATCTTTTCCCACCTCCTCTAGTTTTTCATTCCCTCTCTGTTGCAGCAACCCTTCCGCGGCCCACAATTGAATCAGTTTCTTTGCCTGGAATTCATAGTCTTCTGGAAAAATGCCCAAGTAGAGAAAACATGGCTTTAAGTGATAGGGCAGATCTTTATAACTCAAAGATAAGATTCTAGAGATTTCAGGCTGTCCTTCAACAAATTGCCAGCTAATGCTCTTGTGTATATTCTCCCACTCCCACGGCTCTTTCCTTGATAACAGCCCTCCAATGACTACGATCGCAAGAGGTAGACCATGGCATTTTGCCACAATCTCTCTTCCCAATGTCTCCAATTCTGGAGGGCAATCGGTATCTTGTCTTGGGAATGTTTTCTTACAGAACAATTCCCAACTCTCATCTGTTTCTAAAAATCGTAATTCATACGGCAGGCTTCGTGCATCTGCATGTAAAGCTACGTCTTTGTTGCGCGTGGTGAGCATAACCCTGCTTCCATTATTCATATCTGGGAAAGCATCCTTGAGAGCATCCCATGCTTCGTTCGTCCATATATCATCTAGTACCATCAGGTATCTCTTACCTTGCAAATACTCTGAAATTTTATGCCTCAGCTGAAAGATATTCATTTTCTTGATCTCCTCTTCTGAGAGCACCATATAGCAATTCATGATGTTCTGAAGAAGATCTCTCACACCATACTCTTGAGATATAGAAATCCATGCAAAAGACTGAAAATGCGTCTTAACACGGGTGTCGTTATAAACTTTTTTTGTAAGAGTGGTCTTACCAAGACCACCCATTCCAACTACAGAAACAACAAAACGCCGCTTTCCCTTCGTCAATCGATCCACCAATATCTCCAAATCTTTTTCAAACCCAACAAAATCTGGTTCTTGAGCAAGAGGAGAAGTGAGCCTCCACTCTTGGAGGCTTAGACCCGAGGAGCTCGTGCCTCCTCCCTGACCTATATTTTCAATTCCATAAGCCAACCTACTTTCGGAGATCGAACTGATTTTAGTCTTTATCCGTTCAATCTCCAAGCCCAATTTATGGAGAGCTGACAAATCATGGAAGATGAAAGCATACCTTCTGATGCGACCCAGAAATCCTCTTTGCCTCAAGGGTGCTATCTTGAAGACAAAGATGTCGATGGCGTCCTCAGCATCATATGCAACATTTCTCACGTTCCGCACCCAGTTCTTCACTCTTACATCTGAATCCTGTTTGGCATCTGCGTCTTTCAGGAAGCATCGCATCCGTGTGAATTCTTCCTCGAGCCATTCGACTTGATCGCGAACCCCATCTAAGAAAATGGCTTCTTGAATGATCGGGTCAGTGAGTTTTTGGAGGAGGAACCCGACAACGGACTCAACAAAGGCCATCTTTCCTCACTCTTCTCTCTCTCACTCTCTCTATCTCTCAAGAAAGAAAGAAATTCAGATCAAAGCTTTCTTTCTCTTATCTCCCTGTTGAATGCTTCTCTTCATAGAAGTCAACTGGACCTGTCACGCGACAAACCATTGCCACTTGAACGGATGGTAAAACAAATGAAACATCCACCCATCTACAACGCGTTAGGTTGCGCGGCAGACGCGGTTTAGTAACGTGAAAGTAGGGGGGTCGGGCCGAACCGTGTGGAAATGGGCTCAACTCGGCCCGGCCTGGTCATCAGGCCAACATGTCCAGCCCGAACCTGGCTCGGTCAGTAATCAGGCAAGTTCAGGCCGAGTTTCAGACCCACGATTTAAATGGCTGATTTTTAAGAAGAGCTTTTGTCATAGATTTTTTAAACTTTGCTCCATATATAAAGGGACACACGATTTGGACGGCCTGGATTGCTGTAAATGGTTAGGATAACTAGGTAAGAATTTACGATATGAATTTAGGATATATATATATATATATATATATATATATATATATATATATATATATATATATATATATATATAAATATATATATATATATATAGGCCAAGTCAGACTGGGTCGAGTCGGGTTTCAGGCCGAGTCGAGCCGAACTGGAACCTATTTGAACTCGGCTCGAACTCAGTTTTGGGCGAAGAAAATGGCCCGGGCCGAGTCGAGTGAGTTAATTGGGCTAGCTTGATTCGTGTACAGTTCTATGCGAAAGTCAAGCCACCACGACCAAATACAAGCACTCATACGCATGGACTTTAAAAGCATGATTTCGGATCTTCTTTTAACCTGCATATTGAAGCTATTGTTAACGCCTCCCCCTGCATCGTGACCTCACTTTCTTGACTTTGTATTGATTCATAGTGTAGTGAAAGTATGTTATTGACTCGGGTGTAAAAATTCATTTGATCCGGAGTCACCACTAGCCAAATGAAATTCAAAATATATGGTTATTTAGAAACTATAGAATTGCTTAGGGGTCAGAAAATCTCACGATTTCTTAACTCAAGTGACTCACATGATTGGTCTATAACCATAAATTCTGAGTAAGGGCCTTGGTAATAGAAAAGGAATAGATTAAGTACCTTTTTTCTGCCCGTGTATCTACTCTACAAGATTTTATAATTTTTTAGGATTTAACGGAATTTCACATTATATATTTGGTCATGCTTTACATAACCCATAAGGGTTGATCAAGCAAAAATAAGAAGAAAAAAACTATCTACCCTTACATCGCAAAGCCAAGTGGCCCTGGGTAGATAAATAAAGTAAATATACAATAAATAAAATAAAATGACAACTAGCCTTGCTTTGCAGAATTTAAGATCTTGGGCAGTGAAATAAAGTAATAAAAAATAAAAGAAAAATGATAATACAGAATGAGATATAAGAAAATGTGGATATAATTGATGCATTTGGAATATGTGGAGCGAAATGTTCTGTGTCGGGCAACATGTCGGTATGTTGAAAATTTTTAAGACACATTGAGCAGCACATCTGAGTGAACTCCGACCCTTGGACCATCCTGTATTTTTCTATCTCTCTTTATACTCTTTGTTTTGTTTTTTTTTTTTTTTCTCTCACTCTCTATTTCTTTCTCTTCATTTTCTCCCTCTCTGGCCTACTTTTCTTTCTCCTTTCTGTATCCGTATATTTTCGTTCGTCCCTCGGTTCCTTATGTAAGTGTCAGCAGCCAAATTCTTCTAGTAACGACCACAACTCTTCGGATTGTGTTGCGGGCGCCCGTAGTTTAAACGGGTTGTGATTTAATGCCCATAAGATACACACACACACACACACACACACACACACATTTATATATTTATTTTATAATATTTTTTTTTATAAAAGTAATGATTACTTTTTTATTATATATGTGTGTGTGTGCAGAATATATAAAAAAACGTAATGATTAATTTTATTTTTTATTTTTTTGCAAATTGTTTAAATGCTTATATCTTATTTGTTATCCATCTGTTTTTGGTAATCTTAGTCTCATTGGAAAGATAATCAGATAAGCTTCTTAATAAGACTAAAATTACTTCGATCGGATCTCATTTTACCTGCCGAAAGTACGACAATCTAGTAGATGAAGTCAATTGTCTGCAATTTCACCGATGGTTTGTTTTCGATGATCTTAGAATCATTGGAAATGTCACCTAATAAGCTTTTCAATGCAACTGAAATTACTTCAATCGAATCAGGGTTTGACTAATCTAAAGTGTGGCTAGAGTTTTTATGGCTTTGGTCACTTAGCAATGCATGGTTTTGATAAACGAGCTGAATCTTTCTCATCATAACTCGGATTGGATGAAACTTAAGTTCATTAGGAAGATCTTTTGACCACATTTCCAATGAATTATAAATCACTTTGATTGGTCAAAATTTTCTCTCAATAATACCATGGCTACTTTGTGGACAAGGACGATTATTCTTTCCTTAATCTTGAAGATATGACCTATTACACCTCAATATAACATTATTCGTGTCACGCCCCAAACTCGAAAACTGGGTTCACAAAATTCTCGATCGCCGAATCCGGTGCCGACAGCCTCTATAGTACCCCATTCTCGACTCTCAGTGCTTATATGCCAGATTTTAATCATGAGATCATACAAGAAGGATTTTCCAACGTACATTTAACTCGTAATAAGCATAACCATAAGTTTATCCAAATCACAAAGGCAACATCATCATCATATATCCACTAATATAAACTTTTGAATACAATGCTGAAAGGGAAATACATAAATAAAAAATTGAAAATCAAAGCTCCAGAAGACTGCTGCACACTCCAAGCTCAATGTTGCTACAACCTAACGTCACCTGAACGCATCTATCGTGCATAAGCTTATAGAAAACTTAGAGGGTGGTGTAAGTGTGTACACAAGGTAAGTGTCAAGTATTCAATATGATGCCATAAACATACAATATCGAAAATACTGGTAAGATTGTAAATCATACAATATCAGAGTAAGTGGAAATACTAACAAGTCTATATATCATACAATATCAGAGTACGCAATACGGATCAGCTATGCAAATGAGGAGTCATAGAAAGCCAAATATCAGATATCGAGGATACAATGTAATATGTAAATCCTACTATATCCGTCTAGGCCATATACGTGCAGAAACATAGCAACCCAAAATGTAATATGCTTGCAGATGTAATACAATATGCGATGCGAATGAAATAACCAAGCTGGAGTGTGAAGTTAGGATGATAGTAAGTAGTATCGCAGGCTACGAGGTCCACCACAAGGGACTTCTATCCAAACCAATCCTATACCTATATTTGGATAGTCAGACTCAATGTGGTAAACTCCGGATCTCAGGTTAGTCACGCGCTGCAACAAAAATCCTGGCCATTGCGAAGGTACATTTAACAAATATTTGCGCACCTCTAGCCCTAGTGGATAGTGAATGAATGAATGAGTATGCAACTCATACTCAATAAGTCCACATGACAATACTGTACATCTCTGGGATCATCACCGGGGTCTATTACACTCTACGTCAGCTTGCCGCCCCTATTCGTGTACACAACCGAGTAAGTGGAAGAGACATCACTATCCGTCTGCCAATATTGGGCCCAGCTCATCGATAGTAGACGCATTCCTCAAGCTGGTCAAACTCAAACTAGATATTACCCCCTCACTCAGTCGGGTAAGGTCACACCCCCCTCCCAACTGACCACGACACAGTGGGAGACGAGGTCTACTGGTATACGACCCTCATGCGCTCATATATATCTACTCAGTCTAGACGTTAGGGCATCCTCTGGTACCAAGAGGGTTTGGAGATTTTCACCCAGGGTCATCTATGGCGACCCGATGCTAGTAACATATTTTTGGTGTCCCATTTGGCTATTTACGACATGTCTGTGGAGGCTACGACCCTGATGTCGCTAGGGCGTATAGTAATCACAACACATAATGTAAGATGCATGAGTCATACAATACAGCCTTGCATTAATCCTGCGTATACCATGCGCTCATGTGAGACAATCTCTGCCTATTAGGGAGTCTCATAGCAACCTACCCAATGACATATGCAATGGTCAATCATATCTTATATCAAATATGCAGATGATACGTATGGGTATGTATCATGATGCTATGCTTTCACATACTCATAATCGGTATCGACAACCGGCACCGATAATCAGCATCGATAATCGGCCTCGATAATCGTCCTATACAATCTGTCACGATAATCAGAATTGACCTCGATAATCGGAATCAGTCCTCAATAATCGGAATCGGCCCCAACAATCGGAATCGGCCTCAACAATCGAAATCGGCCTCGATAATTGGAATCAGTCCTCAATAATCGGAATTGGCCTCGACAATTGGAATCGGCCTCGATAATCGGAATCGGCCTTAACAATCGGAATCAGTCTCAATAATCGGAATCAGTCCTCAACAATTGGAATCGACCTCGACAATCGGAATCGTCCTCGACAATCAGAATCGGCCTCGATAATCGGAATTGGTCTCTATCTCGACGCAAGCCGGGGTCCATAAATGGACAACCGATGATGGTCCAAGCAATATCAATGAGGCCCATTCGTTTGTGTTAACCCACTAGAGAATGATGAGAATGAGCCTAACCAGGCCTAAGGGAAGGTCACAATGTGGACATTTAACCATCACTGCCCATCAATGTGGACATTCAACCAACATTATTCCCAAGGAGTGGATACTTAACCAACATTGCTCCCAAGAAGTGGCCCACATAGAGCCTAACATATCGTGGGCCAATGGTCTCACAAAAAGGCCTAATATACATCGCAATGGGCCTCATATAAGGGCTACATACACAGCACTATGGGCCGCATCACATGGTCCTATTACACGTCACGGTGGGCCGCATCACATGGGCCTAATACACATCATGATGGGCCGTATCACATGGACCTCGAACACATCACAATGGGCCTCACTCATGGGCCTTATATACACAATGGGTGGGCCCTGCACATGGGCCTCAGATACATTACATATCACAATGGGCCTTGCCCATAGGCCATGAATACATCACAATGGGCCTTGCCCATAGGCCTCAGATTCAAGCAGGTGGGCTCCATCATATGGGCCTCAAATATACATCATGATGGGCCGTAGCGATGGGCCTCAAGTGGACTTGGACTACACCAAAATCATTTCAATAGTTGTAGGTGTAACATGTGTATCACTGTACACTATCATTTCATGGGGTACATGGCCCACTAATGACGATCAGCACTGTCTAAACATTATGCAGGTAAATCAGCACCATCCAAATATTGTCCAGGTAAATCAGCACCATTCAAACATTGTCTATGTAAATCAACACCATTCAAACATTGTCTATGTAAATTAGCACCATCCAGACGTTGTCCAGCACCGTCCAAACATTATGGACGGTGTGATATGGAACATACATCGAGGTGGGGTCCACAGCACCGTCCAAAGGTAGTCTAGCACCGTCCAGACACTTTGGACGGTGTGGATGTAATACATACATCATGGGTGGGGTCCACGTACGTGACCCACCAAATATTTGAATTTGCTTTATCTTTTTATCTCAAGCCTAAAGAAGAGCTCGCCAATGGGTGGACGGTTTGGATGTAACACATATATCACATGGGAGGTGGGTCCCACCCGTCCAGATTGCTGGATGGTGTGGATAAGATCCACACATGCGGGGTGGGTCCCACGTAGATGGGCCACCCCACCTTCCCTCTCTCTCTTTATATATATATATATATATTATATTATAATAACACAATTATTATTTTATTATTTGATATTTTTTTAGAGGTCAGGCCAACATCCAATGTCCTCGATGGATGACCTGGATGAAAGCCACCAACAGGGACGGTGAATCACACCGTCCAAGAGGCTGGACGGGTAGATAAATCACATGTATCATGGTGGCGCCACGTGGGTGGGCCACCATGATTTGGATCAAGATGATATTCGTGTTTTCCCTCTGTCTAGACCTAGCGTCTGGACGGTCTGGATTACATAAACATCGCATGGGCCCCACGTTTCACCAAGCTGATATTTGCATTTTCTCTGCATTTGAGCCTGTCCAGACGGTCGGGCAGCAAGCTCGTCCGCTAGACAGTCCAGCAAGATGGGCCCCACAGGGAGATGACAGGATATATATAAAAAAACATCATGGTGGGCCATACACATACACGCCAGGTGGGCCACACACCTTATCATCAAAAATGAAAGAGAGAGAGAGAGAAAGAGAGAGGGAGAGAGAGAAAGACAGAGAGAGAGAGAAAGAGAGAGGGAGAAAGAGAGAACGGTGGAGATGGGAGGGACCCCGCCACTATGAGTCCCTCAAAATACAATGTATACATCAAGTGGGTCCCATTACAAGTGGGCCCTAAATCAAAAAACAAGATGATGAACACCCACCTTTGATCATGGGCTTCTCCTTTCATCAACGCATTCTAGAGCTCCAATGGATGAGATTCGATGGTCGAGATTAGTTTTTGGGAGGGTAGGGATGGGAGATAGGAAGTGGGCCACACAAAGCTCTCTCATGGAGCTTGCTTGGATGTGGGTTGCTTGGAGAATGAGAGAGAGAATGAGAGAGAGAGAGAGAGGTGATGGGAGAAAAGTGATGGGAGAGAGGGATGGTGAGTGATGGATGGATGTACTTGGTTGTAAGAGAGAGAGTTGACTTTGGGGAGGGTCGTTGTACTTGGGGATGGGTGTTGTACTTGACATTTGATTGATGGATTGATGTGATGTGTCGTAGAGATTCCCTCAGTATTTGCAACGCATGACATTTTTCTTATACTGAACGCGAGCCCACCTCTCCTAGCTCGGTTATCGCCTCGGAGTGCGAGACGCAGTGTTGGAACCGCAGCGACGGCACGGTCGCTAGGGTACAAGTCTCAGGCCGAGCCTACTCAGATCGATAGGATGCAACTCAGGGTTGCACGTAACTACCGATAACAGATCGCGGGTCTTCGAAATTCGACCGGAGGACCGCGGAGGCCTACGAAACGGTACGAGCTAAGATACGGGTCTCACAATTCAAGAAGACTAAGTTGTACATAGAGTGATCCTTAGGTAGAGAGAGTTCATTTTATCCTCTCTTTTTTATCACATCGGTTACTACATATTGAGAGTTCCAAGGTTTTAGAATTTGGATGCACGATCATGACCGAATTGCTACTAGATTTAGCGTTAGCCGATAAGGTCCATTAGTTGTCTCCGAGACATGCCGAGTATGCTCCCAGTTCGACCCGTTTAGATTTTTACTAATTTCTATGTCAGTGGGAGATAATTTATTGAAGTCAAGTTGAAGCTTAAAGAGCGGCTTGTCCTCGTTTTATGTGGGGTGTCTACAGATGTCCCTCTTTGGCAAAGGTTGCGGGTAGTCGAATGCCAAAGCAAGTTGACACCCCACCTTTCGAATTAGATGTAAACATGGTATAGTCTACTACCAATGGAGTGTCATTATCAAATGACTCATGTGGTTAAGGTAATTCGGGTGTCTCTCGAGAGTTGAGGAAAACATTGTGATTTATTCCTACTCTTTTTGCAGCTTTACGAGCATTAAATCACAACCCTTTCACATCGTGATTGACGATTTGTATTGATGGTGGTTGTAAGTATGGATTTTGGGTGGTTAGCGCCCCAGTGCTTTTTATGGCCTTACAGGGATCCGCCTAACAAATTTGATCTTGTAGAGTGGTTCTTGATGTTGCACAATCCCTTAAGACTGCTTGTAAGATTGGTCATTATAATGGGCAGTTGCATGTGTTTTTTATGGCTTTATGGATCTCTTGCATTACAATGCACTAGGTTGATTAGTGTCCAGGATTGTAGTCACCTTGAGTTATTTCTTCGCTATTCGATTTTTCGAGTCTGACACTGTGATTATAAGTCTTTTTTCACAACTTGAAGTGTGGTTACACTAACTCGGATATATTCAATTCGCATTTCAAGACTATCATAGTGACACTGAAAGCTCAGTCTGACCGTCTCATATTCCACTTATGATTTTAGAGAAAACCAAAGACTCAAAGAAAATTAGAAACGATTATTGCTTTTGTAATATTGGTACCCACCGGGAAGTATGGAGGACCACCTAATGCCTCAGATACCGTGCATGTTGTATTTTTATTTTTGATTTTATTTTTGAAAAACGATCCCTACCTATAGAATATCGTTCCATGGGGCTTTCATTGCAAAACAGTTTTTGAAAGATTTTTTCAAGCCATTTTTTTGAAAGGATCTGCTTGATCTCACAGGGAGGCATTGTTGAGCAAATTTTATTTCGACCTTTTTTCTTCTATATAAATAAAATGACCCGTTATTTCTACTAGGGATTTTAACGGTTCTGATCAAAGTCGGTTTTTATTAAAGCACGTTTTCTGCTTGATATCCAACTTTAAGTGTGCTTGCATTTAACATAACAACCTTACAACTTGGGGAAGATTATTATTGAGGGAGTTTTGATTCCTGTGAAGAAAGAGAGAGTCTTAATAGGATGATCGAAGAGTTTGGTGCAAAGGGAGCAAGACTGACCTGAGTGGTAGACAAAAGTTGTTGTCGGGCCAGATGTTTTAGAAAAGCAATCATGACTTGATGATGCAACCCGCAAGGTTTTTTTTTTTTTTTTTCCTTCTTCTTTTTAATAACATGCATGCAAATAAAGAGCGCGATAAAAATGGAAACTTTTTTCGGTGATCAAACTTGTCTTGTGAGCATAATTTATGTTTTGGTGCTTTAGAAGGTAGTAGTCAAACACTTGAATTTTCCACTGTTCATCCCATATAAGTTCTGAGTTGATTCCTGAAGATTTTTTTAAAGTATGCTAAAGAGTATGCAATGGAAATCCATGTCTCCTGGCTTGGTCTGCATTTGATAATTCTTGAAACATCGCAGTTTTCACTTTTTTGACTTCGAATATGAATTTGCTACCATGATTGAAGTGCCTTGTTTATTATTATTATTATTGTCATTTTACCTGTAACGCTCTTGCGAGTTTTCGTTACCTTTGGCTTAGCGTGTCATTTTTGCCCGTGATATCCTTTCAGGTTTAAACTACGTTCTAGGCATTTGTTCTTACCTACTCCTTAGTAGCTGTGTCTTTTTGCCCCTAGCGCCTTTTTAGGTTTTCTCCAGGTCTGTTGTGTATTTGTTGTTTTTACTCGAGGAGCCTTTGCGGGTTTTCACCTTGCCTATTTTGCTTATACACATTTTTTCTCTATATTTTTTTTTTGTTTGAAAACTTTCTCACTATTGGCCAATGATGATTTCTAAGACAACGAGAGGCTTCGAAATGCGTTTTAAGATCAAGATTTTCTTGGAAATGGGGTAAGGTTAGTGGGAGTTTACTCTCAATTTTCTCTATGGGTCTTCATTTTTCTCTCTTCATTAAAAAAAAAAAAAGAATTTAGACATTTTGAATCGTCATATGTATATACGTCATTTTTTGTGTCATTTTGTTGTTTGTTAAGGGCAAGTGGGTAGAGAATGGTAAGATCTGATCTTAGGAAATCTTCCTTAGTTTACTCGTTATCCATAGTGCATTTTAATGTGATTGGCATTGATGGACTCACCTATGTCCTCTCCCTCCATATTGGTGAGGTAGAGTGCACCTCCAGGGAGCACCTCTTGCAAATGAACGGGCCTACCCAGGTTGGTTTGAATTTGATCATTGTGTCAGATAGATGAGAAGGTAAAATTTTCTTCATTAGTATGTCTCATATTCTAAATGTTCTTGTACGAATCTGCTTATTGTAAGCTCATGCAATCCTTCTTTGGTAAACTTGGGAATGACGCAAGGCCCGCATGCGCTTTTCATCTACTAGATGCAATTGATCATAACGAGCTTGTAGTCACTCTCCCTCTTCCACTTCACTTTCTAACAGAAAACGTAGAGAGGGAATTTTAACTTCAACGGGTAGAACCTTCATTCCATATGTGAGTTCGTATGGAGTGGCGTCCGTTGCAGTGCGCATGAATGTTCGATAAGCATAAAGTGTGCATGAGAGCATTTATGACCAATCGCTATATGTTTTCACCATTTTTTCGAGGATACGAACATGTGTTTTTTTTTTTTTTTTATAGCTTCCATCCCTCCTTTCATTTGTGGGGCGATAGGGGTTGGAACGATGCCTTTTGACTTTAAACTACTCAAAGAAGTTGTCCACCTTTCAGTTCACAAAGGGCATCCTGTTGTTTGTGATGCTAGCATGTGGGATTCCATATCACTTGATGATGTTGTTCTTTAGGAACCATACCACGTGAGAGGCTGTGATGGAGGTAAAAAATGTTGTTTCCACCCACTTGGTGAAATAGTCGATTGCCAACCAGGATATATTCATGGCTGTTGGATGCCTTGGGGTAGATTTTGCCGATGATGTCAATGCCCCATATTGAAAAAGGCCAGGGTGTAATTGGGTTATATAACTTGGAAGCATATGCATTGATCTGATTCGCGTGTTCTTGGCATTTAAAGCACATCTCGACATGTCGGCAATAGTCGATTGATTAAATGTCCACAAACCTAAGTTACTAGATCCCAATCAATTGAGTTTTTACTTAAGCGATCGCACCTCTCTTGCCACATCTTGCTAACCATTCGCCTCGATTATCTGCGGTTACAGACAGATCAAGTATTTATATCTTGTTTGTTTATTTCTCTAGATTATTTTAGTACTTTGTTGATTGTAATGAGCCACATATTCAATTAATAAAATTGACAATTTTTTAGCATTTCTTTTATTTATTTGTTCATCTAAATTCTTTTGAGAAATTTATTGCATTTATCGGTGAAAGAATAAGTTCTTAGACGCAAGTCAAAATGAATATATCAGGAAAGACTGGCCTTTATCCTTTCCAAAATTGTAACTGGTGGTTGAGAGGATAGTTGGATCCCGCATCTAATCAGTCTAACTAAACACAGAGGCACTAACGTTCAATTAAACATTGAGTCGAATATGACTTTGACATGTCCACATATATTAACGGCACACAAAATCTAAGTACATGCCGTCAATCACACATGTGCCCATGTCTTTGAGGGGTTGTTTGGCACTGTGGATTGGAGGGGGTTTCAAATTCCCTTAGTTATTTGGCAACATAAGGGCCCGTTTGGCCAGTCGGATTGGAAGGGACTAGATGGTATTGGAAGGGATTGGAAGTTAAATCTTGGGATTGGCCTGGCATGCCAAACAAAGTCAGTGATCTGATCCCAATCCCATAGATCTTAAGACAATCCACTGACAACACCATCATTACCTTTAAATCCCATCCAATCCACCCTAATCCGTTCAAATTTACCTGGGACGTGTTTTGTCACGCCTCGAACTTGGAAACCGGGCTCACAAAATTCTCGATCGCCGAATCTGGCGCCGACAGCCTCCGTAGAACCCCATTATTGGCTCCTGGCACCCATTCACCAGGTTCCGATCCTGGGATACTACGAGGAGGATTTATAATCATCAATCTGATTCATAATGAGTATAACCAAAAGCATAACCCACAAACAATAACCACAAGAACACCACCATAAAATCCACTATGATCAAAAACTTTAAGTACAATGCGTCTGAAGGGAAATACAAGATAGTGCGAATAACAAAACTCTAAAGGCTTGACCGCACACTCCTGCTGCTGCTATGCTACGGTTGCGACCTGGCGTCACATGCACGCATCAATCGTGCATAAGCTTATAGAAAGCTTAGAGGGTGGTATAAGTGTGTGTGCAATATAAGCGTGCTCAGAATGCAAGGTCAGAGTAATGCGGAATCATGGTGATGAGTACATGAATGCAATCAGCCATACCAAGGCCATGCGATGCAGAATGCAAGTCAAGCATGTCAATCCTCATACACATATCAATGCAGCTTCTCACTAGAGCATCAAATCAGTGTGGTTCTCAGTATGGTAATCACCGAGGTCAAGTACACCCTACGCCAACTTGCCGCCCCTATCCGGACGCACAACTGGGAGGGTGGAAGAGACTTCACTATCCGCCTGCCAATATCGGGCCTGGCTCGTCGATAGCGGACCGATTCCTCAAGCTGGTCAAATTCAACCTAGAAATTGCCCCCTCACTCAGGCGGGAAAGGTCACACCCCTTTTCAACCGACCACCACACAGTAGGAGACGCGGCCTACTGGTATACGGCCCTTACGCGCTCGTGTATCCACTCGGTCTCGACGTTGGAGTCATTCTCTGGTACCATCGGATTTAGAAATTTTTACCCAGAGACATCTATGGCGCCCGTATGCTAGAACCAAATATTTTTGGTATCCAATCCTACCATCCACGATGTGTCTGTGGAGGCTATGACCCTCATGTCGCTAGGGCATACAGTAACTACAATCATACAAATGCAAGTGCATGAGTCACACTATCAGTCATGCAACAGTCCTGCGTGTACCATGCACTTATATGGGGTAACTCCGCCTATCAGGGAGCCCATAAATAGTCCGCCCGAAGGCATATGCTATGATCGGTCACTCCTCACATCAGACATACATATGATGCGAATGATCATGAATCATGGATTTATACTAAACATGTATAAAGAGATGGGCTCTGTGTATGACGGAGATGGGCGTAGACGGCCTACTTACCGCAAATATGGGCCTATCCGTGAGCCTTAGAGAGAGTTATAATGCAGACATTTAACCAACATTATCCATTCAATGTGGACGTCAAACCATCATTACTCCCAAGGCGTAGCCCACTACAAAATCAGCACATATACCATGGTAGAATTACACTACAATGGGCCTTATATACGTCCTATTGGGCCTTAACCCATGGGCCTCCAGTACATCAAATGGGCCTCATACATGGGTCTCATATATACATATCAAGGTGGGCCTCAATGACGGGCCACAAATGCATCAACATGGGCCTAGTCACATGGGCCTTGCATATATCACAATGGGCCTCATAATATGGGGCTAATACAAATCAAGGTGGGTCTCAACAAAGACCACCAATACATCAAGATGGGCCACAACAACGGGCCTTAAATTATCTCCAAAATGGTTGAACAGTTGGATGAAACACATGCATCATGATGGAGCCCACACTAATGGAGGGTGTGGTTTACAATACATACATAAGTGGGGCCCGCCATAATGTTAATTTTCCACCCAACCTGCTGATGAGGTCACATGGACCTAGGGCCCACTAAAATGTTTATTTTCTATCCAACCTGGGGCCCACCGTAATGTTTATCTGCCACCCAACTTGTTGATAGGGTCACGTGAGCAAGGGCCCACTGAAACGTTCATTTTCCATCCACCCTATTAAAAGGTCACGTGGACAGAGCCACTATAATGTTTATTTGTCAACCAAACTTTTGGTACGGTTATGTGGTCCTGGGGTCCACCGTGATGTAGTTCACAAATCCAACCCATTCATTGTGTGTGTCCCACCAATTTAAGGGTCCAAACCGAGTTTCAGGTGGATCCAAGCTGCATGTGGACCCCAGCAGTTGATTCCATGTGGCTTGGCATACCACCGCATGAATGGTGATGGTGTGGGCCATCCGAAAACTGTTTATGGCTGATTTTTGGAACCAACGCATCATAAAAGGGGACCTATTAAATGAACGGCATGGATGTAGAACATACATCATGGTAGGGTCCACAATTGAGGCCAAGGGGGCCCTCCTTATTTAACGTTGGACGTCCAGACTCCTTTGGACGTTAAGGTGTGTGTGTGTCTATATATATATATATATTTATTTATTTATTTATTTTTTATCCTAGGTCGGACCCACATTAACCAGATCTACTCCGCCCATTATATGTGTTCTACAAAATTAGACGTCCAAATCAAGTTTCAATCACATCCAAAACTCAGGTAGGCCCCACCAAATGATTTTATATGTTTTAGGCATGTCTTCACATGATTTTAGATGGTATGGCCCGCCTGAGTTCCTTTTACGGCTGATTTTTGGGGTGGACGGCTGGTCCGTGGGGACCCACCAAATGCATGGTTTTGATGTTCGAAACGCATCACGTGGGGCGCCTGTTGCATACTGACAGTGGCAGCGCTGCTGCGTTTTTTTTTTTGAAAAATGAAAATCCATGGTTTTTGGTAGGTGGAGCCCACCTTGGATGAATCCAACCCATCCAATGGTCCCTGTGGCTCGATACAATTCCATCGAGTTCAATATTGGGTGGTTTTTGATGTACAGGAGCATCAGGGAGTATATCAATGGTAGGAATATTGTTTCCTATACCATGTCCCGTCAAGAAACCAGATCAGTCTCATTTTTCGGCTCAACGCTTAAAATGATCTGACGAAGAGGATGGGTGGCTTGGATTAAATGTATACATCAAGGTGGGGCCTGCATGCGTGGCCCATCCCAAAAGCCCCCATTTTTTTGTTAGCTTGAAAGTACACACCCTGTAAGTACACACAATCCGTGTTAGCCACCCCAGCCCAGCGTCCAGAGACGCTGGACAGCTATAGCTTCATGGTGGGTCCCACATACACGTGGCCCACCTGCATGTATATACATATATATATATATATATATATATATATATAATATTATATATCATATATATCATATATAATATATAGAAGTAATGGTATGTTGGGTCCATCTAAATAATGGATGGTGTGGATCATCACCTGTAATAAGGTGGGTCATACCGTCTGATGTTGGTGGCGTATCCCAACCCGTACCGTTCCGTAGACTTCCGTGATTTTTTTCGGTCAAATTTCGACAACCTTCGACCCTTAACCGGTATTTACGCGCGACCTTGAGTGTCATTCTGTAATTTCGAGTCGGCTTGGCCTAAGACCTATGTCATTGCGACCACATCGTCGCTACAGTTCCAACGCCGCGTCTCATACGGCGTTCCGAGTTGTACATCAAAGGATATAGGTCGCGCTCTATTTGGACCATTGATTGTGTTTTGGTGGGGCCCACCTATCATGTTGGCACTTCTTCCAAGGCTAGGGTGACATCACCCTAAGCCATCCATGATTTCTAGTCAAAGCAATTATGAACCTAGCCTATACTTACTACCCTTTTTTCCAAAACATTTATTACCTAGCTAAGAGAGAGAGAGAGCTATCATCATTACTCTCTCTCCTTCATCTCTCTCTTCCCTTTTTCATTCTCTATTTTCCACCATGGTAGCAAGACCTTGGACGTCCCAACTCTCCAAATTCCTACCACCTTTCTCACCTTAGATCCCCCATATCCTACCATCAAAAAGCTCATCTCCACCATTGAAGGAGCCCCATTGGAGCTTTGGAGCATCAAGGAGGAAGGTGGGTGTTTCTTTCTCTCTCTCTCTTCCTTATTTCTTGTGATGGTGTGGCCATGTGGCCCACTCGGATGGACCCCACCTTGATGTATGTTTCATCTATACCATCTTGTACATTTGGTGGCCCACGTGAGCAAGGCCCACCTAGAGATACATGGTATCCAAGATCCGTCCAGCGTCTTTGGACGCTGGACTTCAGTGAAGGGTGAACGGACACTGGGGTGTCTTGTCCGTCAAAGCAAACATCAGGTGGATTTAAAATTTTGGATGGACCCCTCATGTAGGCTCCATCTTGATGTATCGGTCTAATCTAAGCCGTCCATTCCACTCCTTAGATCATTTCAGGCGTTGAGCCGAAAAATGGGGCCAATCCAACCTTCTGGTAGGCCATCCCTTGGAAAACTATAGTTTTCACCGTTGAAAACCCACCCTGATGGTTCTATGCACTGAAGTATGTCCAATATTGGACTCGTTCGGTCCATCTTGATCAGTAGAAACCAATGGATGGAGTGGATTCATCAGATGCGGGCCCCACATGTGATATTCTTAAAAAATAAAAAAATAAAATAACATGCAGCGGCAGCAGTAGGCCTGGCGGACGGACGGGTAGCACAGCACCCACGGCTCTAGCCGTGGGGCCCACCATGATGTATGTATTACATCTAAACCGATCACGAGGTGGCCCCCTCCTTGAAGTGGGCCCCCTTCAAAACTCAGGCCCATCCAAAGCTCGGGTGGCCCACACCTCAGGAAACAGTGTGAATTGAATTGTCTACCATTGAAACCCTTGTTGGGCCCACAGGAGTGTTGGATCAAAATGAAATTTGTTTTTCCCTCTCGTCTAGGTATGGGTGACCTTATGAATGGGTTGGATGGAAGATAAACGTGATGGTGGGCCCCACGTGGGACCCACAGTAATGCATGTGTTTCTTTTGCACCGTCCACTGACGGTGGACGGTGGCAACCCATCCTGATTCATGTATTCTATCCGCACCGTCCATTGCATTGGACGGTGGGACCCACCCTACATGTGTGGCTGCACCAATATGTGTGTGTACGTGTGCATATATATATATATATATATATATATATATATATATATATATATATATATATGTGTGTGTGTGTGTGTGTGTGTGTATCATATATTAAATATATATATTATATTGTATGTTATATAGATATGTATTATATATTATATTATATAATACATACCTGATGGTGGGCCCTTCGTTGAACCCTTGCCGTCCATCTATGAGGCCACCTTGATATATCTATTTTATTTCTGAACCGCCCATTTGGACGGTGCCGTGTGAAACACCACCATGATATATGTGTTTTTCTCCACGCCGCCCATCTTTTTTTTTTGGGTGTGGGACCCACCCCTCATGTGCTGCACTTGTGGGGGGGACTGGGGCCCACCTTGAGATACGCTTTGTATATCCAGCTGTCCATCTGAATGGGAGATGGAAGCAGATGGGCTGATGTACCTCACAACCAGCTAATAGCTGCTGTATTGACGTCAGTAGTAGTTTGACCATGAGGTATTTATTATATTCAAAATGTCCATCCACTTGGCAGGTGGGGCCCACCATGATCTAGTGTTGTAACCACACCGTCCACTGTTTGGGACAGTGGGACCCACTGTAGTGTGTTTTATCCTCGCCATCCGCCCAGACTGTGGAACTCCACCGTGATGGTTGTATTGCACAGCGTCCATCTGTAGGGCTAGCTGTGATGTATTTGTTATCCATGTCGTCCAACTCTATGGACCCCCCACCAGCAATTCACTTGTGGTGTCAACGTCAGCAAGTTTGGCCTGATCATGGGTATGTGTTATGTCCCAACCGTCCGTCCATATGGACAGTGGGTCCCACGCTGCATGATGTCAACAAGTTATGTGGGTCCCATTTGATGTATGTGTTCTTCACATCGCCCATCTGTTTTGCCAGGACCCACCATGTTTCATCCACACCGTCTAGGGGGTCTGGACAGTGTTGGACAATGTTTGGATAGTGCTGATTTACATGGACAATGTTTGGGCGGTGCTGACCATCGCTGGTGCGTCATGTGCTAAATAGAACGATAGTGTATAATGATACACATGTTATACCTGCCACTATTGAAATGATTTTAGATGTAATCCAAGCTCTCATCCACATCCTAGTGGGACTCATCGTGATGTATTTGTTATCCAAGCCGTCCTTTGGCTGGACCGTTGGTAGGCCCATCTATGATGAGTAGGCCCACTTGCTGCTGTACAAGGCCCACTTGTGAGGTATATTTGAGGCTTGCCTATTGTGTATTTGAGGCCCGTGTGATGAGGCCCATATGATGTATTTGAGGCCCAGGTGCAGGGCCCACCTGTTGTGTATTCATGGCTCTCTTTGGCGTGGTCCATTTAGCTATAGTTGTGGCCCTTGTGAGGTGTATTGGGCCCATTAGTGCTGCCCATGTAATGCTGCCCATGTAATGTGACCCGCTTGATATTCAAGGCCCATAGGCGAGGCTCAAAGTGATGTATTCTAGACCCATGGGCGAGGCTGAAAGTGATGTATTCAAGGCCCATGGACGTGACCCATTGTGATACACTCAAGGCCCTTGTATGAAGCCCAATGCGATGCATGTGGGGCCCAATGTGATGCATGTATATCCACTGCGTTGCGTATAAATCCCTTATGTGGGCCACTCCTTAGGAGTAATGTTGGTTAGATGCCCTCATTGAGGGGCAATATGGTTAGACGTCCTCATTGTGACCTTCCCTTAGGCCTTGTTAGGCCTGTTCTCTTCGTGGGTTAACCCAAATAAGTGGGCCCCATTCGCTATAGACGGATGACTCTATGCCATCAGATTTGATATAACCACGGCCGAGTGTCGATCTTTATACTATGGTTAATCGGCTGATCACCTATGGACCCCGTTCTGTTTATCTACTGATTATCGGTGCTAATTATCGAGGCCGTTTATCTTGACTGATCGCCGATTAGCGATCGAGGCCGTTTATCTTGACTGATCGCCGATTAGCGATCGAGGCCGTTTATCATGACCGATTGTCGATTAGCAATCGAGGCCGTTTATCTTGACCGATTGTCAATTAGCAATCGAGGCCGTTTATCATGACCGATTGTCGATTAGCAATCGAGGCCGTTTATCTTGACCGATTGCCGATTAGCAATCGAGGCCGTTTATCATGACCGATTGTCGATTAGCAATCGAGGCCGTTTATCTTGACCGATTGCCGATTAGCAATCGAGGCCGTTTATCATGACCGATTGCCGATTAGCAATCGAGGCCGTTTATCTTGACCGATCGCCGATTAGCGATCGAGGCCGTTTATCATGACCGATTGCCGATTAGCAATCGAGGCCGTTTGTCTTGACCGATTGCCAATTAGCGATCGAGGCCGTTTATCGTGATCGATTTGCTGATTCCGATTATTGACCGATTTCAATTGTCGAGGCCGATTATCGAGACCTATAGGGTGTATATGCGACTCGTAGTTGAGGCCCTTTGTGATGTGTGTTAGGCCCATGTGAAAGGCCCATCGTAATGTGTATTAAGGTCTTGAGTGAGGCCCATGGTGTTGTATATTTGTCCCTTGTGTGAGGTCACGGGTCCATTATATGTTAGGATCTATGAGGATCATTCCTCGGGGGCAATATTGGTTAAATGTCCACATTGTCGAGGTCGATTGTCGATGTCGGTCATTGATATCGATTATGAGTATGTGATTGCATAGCATCATGATACATGCCCATACGCATCATCTGCATGTTTGTTATGAGATGTGGTTGACCATTGCATATTTCATTAGACAGATTGTTATGAGACTCCCTGATAGGCGGAAGATATCTCACATGAGCGCATGGTATGCGCAGGATTGATGCATGACTGGATTGTATGACTCATGCATCTGGCATTGTGTGCCCTAGCGACATCAGGGTAGTAGCCTCCACAGGCATGTCGTGGATGGCCAGAAGGGACACCGGAAATCTGTTCTACATGGGGTGCTATAGATATCCCTGGGTGAAAGTCCCTAAACCCTCTTGGTTCCAGAGGTTGCTCCAACGCCTAGACCGAGTGGATGCATGAGCGCATGAGGGCCGTATACCGATAGGCCGCGTCTCCCACTGTGTCGTGGTCGGTTGGAAGGGGGTGCGGCCTTACCTGCCCGAGAGGAGGGGGCAATGCTAGGCTGAGTCTGACCAGCTCGAGGAATGGGTCCGCTATCGACGAGCTGGGCCCGATATTGGCAGGCGGATAGTGAGGTCTCTTTCACTCACCTTGTTGCGCGCGATGGGGCGGCAGCCTGGTTTGGAGTGTAATAGACCCCGGTGATTTCCCAAAGAGTAACTGTACTGATATGTGGACTTATTGAGCAGGAATTGCATATTCATTCATTCATTCCTTCACTATCCACTCGGGCTGGTGGTGCGTAACTATTTGTTACGTGTACCTTCGCATGACCAGGATTTCGGTTGGGCGCGCGACTAACCTGAGATTTGGAGTTTACCACATTGAGTCTATCTATCCAAATTTAGGTATGGGACTGATTTGGATAGAAGTCCTTTGTGGTGGACCCCGTAGTCTGCGATACTACGTACTATCATCCCGACTTCACACTCCAGCATGGTCATTACATTCGCACCATATATTACATTGCATCCGCAGTACTTAGCAATTTAAGTTACTATATTTCTGCATTATATGGCCTAGATACGACTGATGGTATTCGTGGACTAATTGGGATTTGTACATTGCATTGCATCAACGGCATCTGATATTTGGCTTGTTGTCTCCGCATTGCATAGTTGATCTACATTACTTCATCAGTATATGATATTGTCTTCATTATATTTTTACGTCGCATAGCCTGGATAAGACTGATGATATTTATGGGCCTATCAGTATGTTTTCGTATTACTCTGATTTCGTATGATTTATGATCTTGCTAGTGTTTCTGACATTGTATGATTGTGCGTTTAATCAGTATTTCCGCTTACTCTGATTACTCTGATATTGCTTACTTGGCACCTACCTTATGCACACACTTTCACCACCCACTAAGCTTTCTATAAGCTTATGCACGAGAGATGCGTGCAGGTGATGTTAGGTTGCAGCAGCATTGAGCCTGGAGCGTACAGCGGTCTTCTGGAGCTTTGATTTATTTTATATATAATTTCCCTTTCAGTATTGTACTCAAACAATTGTATTAGTGGATATATGATGATGATGTTGCCTTTGTGATTTGGGTAATCTTGTGGTTATGCTCATTACAAGATAAATGTACATTAGAAAATCCTCCTTGTAGGATCCCAGGATCGGAATCTAGCATATATACGCTGGGAGCCGAAAATGGGGTACTACGGAGGCATGGATGGTGTGGATCATCACCTGTAATAGGGTGGGTCATACCGTCTGATGTTGGTGGACGGAGTAGATATAACACATTTTGGTGGGGTCCACACCATCACAATGGAAAGAGAGAGAGAGAGAGAGAGACAAGAGAGACGGTGATGGAGAGGAGGGACCCCGCCACTATGGGCCCTCCATTAATATAACACATACATCAAGTAGGTCCCACAACAAGTGGCCCTTACAATTGAAAACAACGGTATATCACCTACCTCGTTGGCCTCCTTCTTGCTCCCTTGGCCTCAAATGCTCCTTGCCTTTACCTTGGACGGTGGATGATGGGGTTTGGATGGTTGAGATGGAAGATGAGAAGGTGGACCACACTTGGGAGGGAGAGGAAAGCTTGGACGTTTTGAGGTTCTTAGTTGCTTGGAGAGATTTTTTGAGAAAATGAGGGAGAGTGAGAAGTGATGGGATGATAAGGATGGGTGATGTAAGAAAGGGTATGGGTTGGGTTGAAAATTTTGTAAAAGATGCATGGTTATTGTTGAAATTTGGAAAAAGAGGAGTGGTGAGGTGGAAAGAGAGTGGACTTTTGAAAAAGTAGGGATGGGTTGTTGTACTTGAGGTAAGGCTTGTACTTGACATTGATTGATGGGACATATCGTAGAGATTCCCTCGAGATTCGCAACGCGCGGCGTTTCTTCGGAATGAACGCAGGTCCACATCTCCTAGCCTGGGTATCGGTTCGGTGCGCGAGTCGCAGCGTTGGAACCGCGGCGACGACACGGTCGCCAAGATATAGGTTTCGGTTCGAGCCAACTTTGGCATACAGGTCTCGACTTAGAATTGCGCACAAACGTCGGATACGATGCGAAGGTTGCCGGAATTTGACCGGTAGGATCGCGGAAGCATACGGAACGGTACAGACGAGGATACGGGTCTTACATGTTTGGTTCGAGGGATTGGAACGGATGGGAAGGTTTAATCCCGGGAATGGCCGGGCGTGCCAAACAGACTGGATATAGCAATCCAGGGATATAGCAATCCCATGGATCTCAAGACAATCCACTGACAACACCATCATTACTTAGAAATCCATGCCATCCACCCTAATACCATTCAATCCCTTCCAATCCACCTGGCCAAATAGGCCCTAAAGCAACTGGGGATTGCCAATCCTGGGGGTTCCCAATCCCCTCTTTGAGGAGGTTGTAATCCACAGTAAGAGCTTGGATTACACCTAAAATCATTTCAATAGTTGCAGTGTAACATGTATGTCACTGTACACTATCATTTTATTGGGCACATGGCCCACTAATGATGATCATCATTGTCCAAACATTGTCCATGTAAATCAGCATCGTCCGAACATTATCCATCACCGTCCAAACATTGTCCATATAAATCAGCACCGTCCAAATATTGTCTAGCACCGTCCAAACATTGTTCATATTAATCAACGGTTAAAAATCATTGGTTAGTCACTTAGACATGATCTTGTGCTTGGGGTCCATCCGAGACTTGGAATTTCAGCATTTTTAGGTAAAGCATATATTTCAGCGGGCTTGTCACAACCATAGTGTCAAATATTATATATCTCACTAATTAGGGATATTAAAGTTGATTTAGTAATTAAATTCAAATCCCTAAATACACCTTGTATAGGTATTTTTGAATTAAAGTTGATTCACACTCCATGGTGCCAAACACACCGGGAGGAGTGCCAATCCAGGGGTTTCCAATCCTGGGGGTTGCGAATCCAGGGGGTTCCAAATCCACGCTCCCAAACAGGCCCTGATTTAACTCAGCGAACACAAACAGTCCTAATCAGTCTGGATAAAAGCAATGAATGATCCCTTTCTCACCGTCCATCAAGACTAACATTGTGAACATCTTCAAACCACGTGATGTTTTTCCTCAACCCAAGCAGTTAGGATCATCCCTCCAGCCTATCTCACGGCATGTGCAACCATTATGGGACCCACTGAAATTAGCAGCCTTGATAACCTTGGCCACCAACAGAATGATTGTAAACATCTCACAGGTATTAGCCAAGATCTTGAACAAAACCCATCATCCATTTACATAAACCTTACAACAATGCAGTAAAAATACTCAAGCTTGAAAACACAAACACAAATCCCCGTACATGAAACCTCCATAGTCAAGCGTTGAAGAACTCACGCCACATCCTACATTCGATTTCTATAGCAATTATCTTTGAGAAAATGACAGTGGAAATTGCAGTAAAATTCTCCATTTTAAAATGCTGCAGCCAATGGAAGCCATATCATACAATAAAAAAAGCCAAATGTTCAATGTTCGGTGGTCAAAGCATCCTTGAAATGTGGTCTTAATGATCTAGAAACCTCGCCTGCAGTCAAGTAACTAGTGCGACAATAAAGAGAAATAGGGTCCTAGTTTCATACCTGTGGCAATTGAGATTGCTGATAAGATGTTCCCATGTTCCCGACCGTAGATCTGAAACTCTTTCAGATTGGAAATTCTACCACATCAGTCTCTTCGCTACCACATTTCACCGTTGAATTTCTTAAAATAAAACTACTTCAAATAATGAGTAAAAAAATTCATAAATTGAATAGCCTTCTCTCACTTGGATGCATAAGAAAAATAATAATTAAGCATGCCCAATTTAGTTGCATGACAATAACAAGTCTCTTCCCATACACTACAAAAGATAGAAATTTAGATAATATGGACAAATATGATAAATTGCTAATTTATTTTTTTTTAACTAATTTTTGTAAAAAAAAGTATTAAATTTTTATGCTTTCAATATTTTTTCCAGAAAATTATAAAATAGATTTTTCAATAATTGTAACTACTAGATTTCGACACTTCTTCGAGCCTCGGTGGTAGACCCATCAAAGTTTCAACATGAGGTCATGGGTTCAAGTACCCATTGTGGTGAAATCCCTTTGCGGTGGTGTGAGTGTGTGGGTGTACGTGGGGTATGTGTTAAAAAAAAAAGATTTCCACCCTTTAAAATTTTTAACACTTAATTTTAAGAATTTATTTTTCAATTTATCAAATAATACTTTATTATACATATATGATATTTGACAAAATGCTTGTAACAAACTCATTAAAATACATAGTAAAAAATGATGAAATTTCGAGTAACAGGTGAACTACAAATATAGGATCACAAATAAGTGATTGGACAACATTTTTTAATAGTCAATTTAAAGGCCAATGCTTGGACTATTCAATTATTCTATTGATGTAATTAGAGTTGTACACGAGCAGAGTAAGCTTGGTTACTAGCTCGACTCGACTCGAAATTACTCGACTCAGCTTGAGTCGGCATGAGTTTGAGCCGAGCACGAGCATTAGTTTGATACTCATTTTGATTACGAGTAGAGTACGAGTTGGGCAATACTCCACTTGGTACTCGACTCGATACTTGACTCGTGTGCTCAACTCGTACTGTATGGTGTTGATTTATTATTATTAGTTTTTTGTATAAATTGTTAATATATTTTAGAAATTGATATCATATACTGCTAATATATGTCTGAAATTGTTAATATATGTTAATATAACTAATATATGTTAATATAAAAATGGTTAATATGTTAATATATGTCAGAAATTGTTAATATGTTAATATATCTAATATATGTTAAAATTATTAATATATGTTAATATAGCTAATATACGTTAAATTTGTTGCTCGAAAATCCTACTCGAATTGTTAATATATGTTAATATAGCTAATATATGTTAATATGTTAATACAGCTTATATATGTTAAATTTATTGCTCGAAAACCCTGCTTGAATTGGGCTCCCTAAAGCTGGGCAATACTCGACTCGATACTCGAACTTGACTCAAAAACTCAGACTCGACTTAGCTCGTACTCGGATGAGTAGAGCACGAGCAGGGAATCCATGCTTGATGCTTCAACAGAGCTGAGTACGAGTAGGGCTCGGGCAGTGCGAGCCGAGCGAGAGCTGAGCAATACTCGGCTCTGCTCGACTTGTGTAGAGCTATAGATGTAATTTTAATTGTATTGGGATATCATCAGCCCCGAGTATACTGAATTAGTAGCCTTTAAAGAGAGAGTTGGAAAAGACATTTTATTGAGGATATATATATATATATATATATATATATATATATATATATATATAAAACAGCAATCTAAATACATTTGAAACTGGTGCAATAACTCTTTTGGATTCTGATACCACCAAACGACCCCAAATCTTAATGTAGAATGTATGGTGGGGGCACTTTTTAGGCGATCATTATTGTTGGTATGGTGGGCCAGGCTACGCAATAAAATTACAAACATTGGATTAAGTAAAAGCAGCAAGGAATATGTGCTTCCGTCAGGTGTGCGTGATTTTTGCGCTGTTGCCTATACAGAGGTGGACCACAGCATGGGCTGACTGAGGTATACCAATGTCCTATCTCTGTGGGACGTGTGTATGACATCCAGTCCGTCCATCAGTTGTCACACCTCATGTTAAGAGGTTTTTCAAAAGATGAAGCAGATACAAGTTGTAAGTGGCGCACACCACAGGAAACAATGGAACGATCATACACACAATTTCATATGATGTCGCCTGCTTGAGATTCGGATCTGCCTCATTTTTGGCTTTGGATCCTAGCATGATCTGGAGAAATTGACGAACGGAATGATTTCATAAAAAAGACACCAGGTTGGCCCACACAGCTTTTTTTTTTTTTTTGCACGGGCTCTCTGCCACCTGCATCTTCTTTCTTACAAATACGTAACACTGCAGCAAATCCCACATCGACGATCGTCGCAAAAGCCGGTAACATCTGATTTTCTTACCTTCTTTTTCTTACCCTTTATCTAATCTCTTGAGATTGATTGATTCCCTTTCTGCATTTGTAGAGAGAGAGAGATTATTAGAAGAAGGGAAGATATGGGCAGGTTATTTCTGATAAATCTCGAAGGGAAGATCTATAGCTGCAAGCACTGCCAGACCGATCTCGCCCTCTACGAAGACATCGTCTCCAAGGTTCTCCTCTCTATCTCGTTCTCTATGGACCCTTGTCGATTCCCTCTTTTCTTCTTCATTTTCTTCTTCTTTTTTTTTTTTTTCCCTCTGTTTCATCGTGTTTTATGCCTGACTGTCACGACTCGAAAAGAAGCCATTTGGGTTTTCATCCTTCTATGAGTTATTGATGAATGTCATGTTTGGGGGATGGTTTCCGTACATTTCGATGATATTTTGAAAGAAATCTAGTCTGCAATGATATATTTATGGAAACCCCCCTTGGGTTTTTACCGTTTTGTTAGTTCTTGATGGATTTGGTGCGCATGTGGATTGCTGGATTGATGTTTTCCAAGCATTATTTTAATAATGTTGGAGGGATTTCTTGTGTGTGAATAGGAATTTGTAGAAAACCCATTTGGCTTTATTCGATTTATAAATTCTTGACTGATTTTTCACAGTCATGTAGATTGCTGGGTCAGTGTTTTTTTTTTTTGTTCATTTTGGTAAAATTGGTAGAATATCTTGTGAGTAAAGAGAGATTAGTAGACAACCCGTTTGATATTTTACCCATTTTCTAGTAAATTTGTTCTTAATTACTCTGGGTGCATTTGGATGCACGGTCTAATTGAGTTGCAATTCTTAGCCTAATAATAAATTGGAAAAGAAATTGAAGCTTGATTTCCTTCCTTACCATTTGTGTTTGCAATTCAAAACTGACTCGAAAGACTCGTAACCCCAATTTGGGAGCTATTCCTCATTCTGGGTGCCAGAAAACATCAGTAAATTTCTGTCATTTCCTCTTGATTAGACTGGTGTTTACAATTCAGTATAGTTATGCATCCAAACACAGCCTCATTTTTTGTTGGTTTTTTATCCTTCAACACTTTTTTCCACATAGCCTCATCTGTAGATGAGATAATGATCTTTGTAGGGTCTGGTAATGAAATTTCTGTGTCTGGGTTTTGATTAAAGGGAATCCTGATAAAATCTACAGAAATTCGAATTCCAACTGGTCACCAACTCCTTAAAAGGATCAGTTGGGACAGTACATGTGTGGTCAGATTTTAAATGCGTAAATATTTACTTAGCAGGACACCTTCCGTATTGACCTTCATGTATAGATCTCAGCTTGAGTTTCAATAGATGACTTTCTTTCCTGCAATGGTAACAGAATATAAATCGGATGAATTCACCTGTCATCCATAGTTAATGTTTTACTGCCCGCTATTTCTCTTATCACCTATATGGAAACTGGGTGTCCTGCAACCAGAAAATTAGATATTGGAAATGACTATGAAATGTATCAGGGTGCATATTGGATTTCTATTGTAGTTTGTAGCTTCATGATGTTTATCCTTAGTTGAGTGAAATCTATATTGCAAAGAATTTGATGTTGACACGACAATCTTAAGGCCTCATATCTCCATGAATCATGCATTATCATTTCTTACCTCTGTGTGGTAAATAATCTGGATATTTTCTGTTTCTATTGACTTCCCATGCATGAACTGACATTTCTTGTTGCTATTCCATGTTGGTTTGACATCCTGCTTTATTTTTACCAAGTAGGAAAACCCATCTGATCATATGCTGTATAAAATTTTTTAGTCACAAGCTGCGATCAATGACTGTGGCACTTTTTTCTTGTCTCAAGCTGTAAGCTGCATTAGCATTACAACTGCTTTTACTTCCTCTATGCAAAATGAACTGGAATTCTTTTGGTTTTATTATCTTTAACATTTTCAAGTCAGGATAGTGAGAGCAGCAAACATTCTAACAAAAAGATTCTCTGTTTCCTTTTATTCAGTCTTTCCATTGCAGGCATGGGAAGGCTTATCTCTTCAATAAGGTGTAAGTTTCTTGATTTCACTCTTTTGTAAGCCAAATGCCATGTAATTAAAAGTTTTGTTTATGCGAGTTACTTTCTTTTCGTTGAGAATATATATATATATATATATATATATATATATCTTCTGAATTGTTTTGGATGGGGGGTTTTCTTTGACAAGGTGCATTATTCTCTCAGATCATGTTTTCTTTGATAACAAAGATACAGAAATCTGCCACAGCTGCATAAGCCACTAAAGAATGCAACCAGATCACACCTGATGCACTGATCTACCACTTCAAAAGCCAACAGTATATGAATTTCATACACAACGACCCAGATACTCAGAAGTATCATTAGAGTTTTCTTAGGGTACACACACTCACACATACACGTACGCCTGTGTATATACACATGCATATACATGTGTATGTATATGTAATTATGTATATGTGGGTGTGTGTGTGTGTGCGCGAACGCGCGTGCGTGGGTGTGGGGGTGGGGGTGTGTGACGCGTGTCATACAACCTTCTACTCAAGATTCAAAGATAAAACCTTCCACTCATTATGCTGCTTCAGCTTCTGATTCTCACTACTGCTATTTGCTTTGGTCCTAAAATAGTTTGCACTGTACCTTTTGTGGCTTCTCCAGCTTCCTGTTGCTTGTGGTAACTATGGTTGGACCATTTTGCTTCTTTCTGTCTTAATTTAGCTCGTGTTTACCTTTCACAAAAAAATAAAAATAAAAATGGGAAACATTGTTTCTGTTTAAGAACTCAACAAAATTTGTGCCGCAATGCCACTAGTAAATAGCTTTGCTTAGAATGTCAGACCCAGTATAGTTCTTGTTTGTCTGATACCGTTGTTGGTTCCATGACTCGTCTATTTGACCCCAAGTAGGTATGATAGGGCTTAGATGATGAAGATGACAATAGTTGTTTGGTTTTGTTGAGGTGAAACGAATGGCATCACACTCATTTACTTACGCATGTGCTAGCCTAATGAAAAGATTATCCATCTGACTAAACTGCTCACAGATAGCAAGTTTTTGTGCCTATGCAACTTGAAATGGGATTTGACTGTACTAGCACTGGGTATGGTCAAATTCCCGAAAAGGAAGGGATGTTTCAAATATTCGTAGATTAGTCATCTGTCAGGTTTTGAAAACATTTTCGGATCAAATTGCCCCTGCACATCAGAAAAGGTAATGATGATAGAGAGATGATGATGGCTCTAAGTCCTGTGCTGGATGGTAATGTACCTGGTTGTGGGTCCATTGTGATTCGACTCTTTAATCTACATAGTCCATAGATTATACGAGCTCATCGTAATATAGAACTCAAAAAATGAAGCTTACATATAGATGAAGTGGACCGCACCATAATAAATAGTGTGAGTTGCACGCAACCGTTGAAAACTACGAGGTGGGCCATAGACCTTTTCGATAAATATGATATTTGTGCTTTCCCTTCATCCATGCATCTGTGATATTATGAATAGGTTGGATGACATATAAACATAACTGTGGGCCCCACAGAGCTAACTCTGTATTGTTCTTGATTAATCGCATATAAGTACAACAAAAACTTGTGTGAGTGAGAAGCTTTGACGATTACGTATCTAAAAAAGGTAGATCTAATCCATTTGATCACGGGGCCCATCAAAAGGTAGATCCAATCTATTGATAATGTTCGTAGATTATGATTTTCATAAGAATGTGTGAACTTCACGCTGTTTCGAGCTATCAGTGACCCATTGTGAGAAAAAATTATTAATGTTTTGCTAAAACAATACCTATTGTCTTGTTGTGTTGTGGGCTACAAGATCTGAAGATTTTGGTCATTCACTGGACATTTACCTTCTTTAAAATTCCAGAGAGAATGAACGGAGCAGATTTAACCAAACGCCGAAGATGGGACCTAAAGACGTTATACGAAAATGAGTTTATAATGCCAAAAACGACCGCATGGCTCCATTTCGAATCCCAACCTCGACCCTACAACTCCCTTTCGAAGTTTCTTCTCTGGGACCCACCTCCACCCCTTCCAGTTATGTTATTTCACTGCGATTGTCTCCGTCATCATCTTCTTTGGCTCCGGCCTCTTGCACTTCCGTAAAACGCCTTCTTTCGTAACTAAAAACTATAGAAATGTCAAACGAATGTATGTGGACAATGTTTGATCTTTTAATTTTTTTTGCTATTGTGGGTTGTGATGATGTGCTTCAGGAATGATGACAACCTGAATTACTTCAGATCGTGGTTGTCAATAGTTGGCACAGTTGAGGTTGACATATAATAATGCTCGAGGTTGTCAACATTTTTTTTCAGATCGAGGTTGTCAAGGTCGAGGTTGGCATGTAATAACATTCCAGGTTGTCAATATTTGACAAGCTCGAGGTTGTCTCTGGCACGATCGAGGTTGGCATACAATAACAGTCGAGGTTGTCAATATTTAGCACGATTAAGGTTGTCAATATTTGACACGATCGAGGATGACATACAATAACGGTCAAGGTTGTCATACAATAATGGTCGGGGTTGTCAATATTTGGTATGGTCGAGGTTGACATCAAGTAATGGTCGAGGTTGACATCAACTAATGGTCGAAATTATCAATGTGACAAACTCGACCTGAACAGAAGATTGTCAATCTCGACCCTTATTGGATGATAACGATGACCCTTAATGTCCACTGTTAACCTCGACCCTTAGTGGATGACAATCTCGAACCTTACTGTTCCACTGTCAACCTTGACTCTTAATGCATGACAACCTCGACCCTTAGTGGATGACAACCTCAACCCTTAATCTAGTGGATGATTGTCTACCTTTAGTGCCACGAATGCACAGTCTTAGGGCTAGGCATGAGGAAATTGAAGCCAACGGTCAAGCATGTAAGATAAGTATAGATTAACGCCCTTTATATTGAGGAAAAGGTGTCATAAAACATATACACGGTCTCATACTAATTTTTTTAAAAAAAGTACAAAAACTTACTTCAGAATCGACCTGAGAATTTAAGTCGCATACGTGATTCAACCACAGAAGTCACTTCATCTCCCATACAAGTTTCAAATCATTGTATTCCTTATATGTCAGGGTTCTATGCGGATCCACACATCTCTTAAGAGGATCGATGGTAGGAGAGGAACGTGAAGCCCTGTAAGGGGAGGATACCTATTTCGATGGGGGTGCATTGCGTTGGGGCCTTTGGATAGCCACAACTGGAGTAACACATAAGTCGGTCGCAGCCTGCCCACCTACCTTGTCAACATGCATGTGTTGACTACTCTCAGCTATGTCTAGACAGCCACAACTGGAGTAATGCATACGTAGGGTCGAGATTGTTATCTACTAAGGGTAGATAGTCATCCACTAGTTTAAGGTCAGGATTGTCATCCATTAAGGGTCAAGGTTGTCATCCAATGAGGATCGATGTTGACAGTGGGATAGTAAGGGTTGAGATTATCATCCACTAAGGGTCGAGATTATCATCTACTTGGTTAAGGGTCAAGGTTGTCATCCACCAAGGGTCTAGGTTGACAGTGGGCATTAAGGGTTATGATTATCATCCAATAAGGGTCGAGATTGACAATCTTCTGTTCAGGTCGAGGTTGTCACACTGATAATCTCGACCAGTAGTTGATGCCAAGCTCGACTATGCCAAATATTGGCAACCTCGACCATTATTGTATGACAACCGCGACCATTATTGTATGTCAACCTCGATTGTGCCAAATATTAACAACCTTGATCGTGCTAAATATTGATAACCTCGACTGTTATTGTATGCCAACCTCGATTGTGCCAAATGTTGACAATCTCGAGCTTGCTGAATATTGATAACATCGAGCTTGCCAAATATTGACAACCTCAAGCATTATTGCATGTCAAACTTGACCTTGCCAAACCTTGACAACCTCAATTTGAAGAAAATATGTCAACCTCGAGCATGCCAACTATTGACAACCTCGATTTGAAGTGATCCAGGTTGTCATCATTCTTGAAGCATATCATTGCAACCCACAATGGCCAAAAAAAAAAAAAAAGATCAAATATTGTCCACATACATTTGTTTGCTATTTTTATTATTTTCGGTTGCGAAAGTATGCATTTTACGAAAGTACAAGAAGCCAGAGCTGGAGAAGATAATGACGGAGACAATCATTGTGAAATAACAGAGCCGAAGGGAGTGGAGGTGGGTCCCAGAGAAGAAACTTTGAAAGGGAGAGGTATGGTCAATGTCGGGATTTGAAATGGGGCCATGTGGTTGTTTTTGGTATTATAAACTCATTTCCGTACAACGTCTCTAGGTCCCATCTTTGGCTTTTGTCAAATCCGCTCCGTCCATTCTCTCTGGAATTTTGAAGAAGGTAAATGTCCAAAGAGTGATCAAAATCTTCAGATCTGGTGGCTCACAATACAACAAGACAGTAGGTATTGTTTCAGCAAACTGTTGATAATTTTTTCTCACTATGGACCATCGATAGCTCGAAACAACATGAAGTTCACACATTCTTATAAAAATAATAAGCTCCGAACATCATCAATAGATTAGATCTACCTTTTGATGGGCCTTGTGATAAAATACATGCAAGTTTTTGTTCTACTTACATGCGATTAACCAAGAACGGTACGAAGTTAGCTCTGTGGGGCCCACATTGATGTTTATATGTCATCTAACATATTCATAATATCACATATATATAGACGAAGGGAGATCACAAATATCATATTTATCGAAAAGGTCTATGGCCCACCTGATAGTTTTCAACAGTTGCGTACAACTCACACTATTTATTGTGGTGTGGTCCACTTCATCTATGGGTACGCTTCATTTTTGGAGTTATATATTACGATGAGCTCGTACAACTAATGGACCGTGTAGGTTAAAAACTTGAATCACAATGGGCCCACAACCAGGTACATTACCGTCCAGCATAGGACTTTGTGCCGCCATCCTCTCTCCATCGTCATTACCTTTTTTGGTGTGCTGGGGCAATTTGATCCGAAAATGTTTTCAAAACCTAACAGATGACTAGTCTAAGAATATTTGAAACATCCCTTCCTTTTTTGGAATTTGACCATACCATAGTGCTAGTACGGTCAAAATCCCACTTGAAATTATATATGTATCTTGGGTTCAAACATGGATTGGAGTTATCACTCTACCATAGTGGAAAATACCAACATGGTGACATGTCCATAACTTTATCTGATAATACAAAATCTTACTTGTAACATTAGTTTATAATAGCATAAGATTTTTTTTTTTTTTTTTTGTTCTTTGATAGGTAAGCTGGGTTTGAACTTGAGAACTGAATATTGAAAAGCTGGCTGTTTACCATTGAGCTATGGGATCGAACCCATAAAAGCATAAGATTTAGAAGTGTTTAGAGAGAGACAAAAAAGAATGCTTTAACTAAAAACTATTGTTGACACTGGAAAAATCACTTTTCCAAGTTGCATTGGGGTAAAGGTTTATATGAAGGTCTTAGCACACAACCATTGGTTGAAGCAGGAATGATGCCGTGGAAGGAAAACTTTAGAGTAAATGATTTTGAAATGTAGTGATTGATAGCTCATTAGAAAGCTTGTCAAATCACCTTTCCGATGAGCCCAAGATCACTCAAATCCGAGGTGTAGCTAGGAGATCCGGTCAGTTTTCTGAAGTTGCACATAGCTGACTATGTGGGCATAACCGGTCATGCCATCAGAATTCTTGGCCCCATTTTTGATTGGTCAGATGATCTTCAAATCAAGTGATTCTTGTCTCGTTGTAAAGCTTGTCAAATTATCTTTCCAACAAGCCTAAGGTTACTTCAATCCGATTTGTAACGAGGGAGATACGAGTTTTTGTAAGGGTATGTAGTGTTGCTAGGCTATGAGTGCGAGATGATGGAAATCTTCTGGACCAAAATTTTGCCTATTGGTGCGGGAAAATTGTCACCTAAGGGCCATTGGGTTTTCTGGATCACCTATAAATACTCCCTTGGGGCTCCATTTGAGAAAAAAAAGATGAGTCTTTGGACTCCGCGCTTAGTGTGCCTACCATAAGAGAGCTCACGCCTAGCGCCTACCTTAGTTTAGTTTTTGGCCCGTGAACGGTTCTGAGAAAACCAAAATTTTTATCAAAGCTTTGTTATGCTGAAACCTAAATGTAAAGTCAGCAACACTTCCAAATGCCCCTTCTTCCCCTCAATCCTTTCTTTTTTTTTCATAATTTTTTTTTCGTTTGATTAATTCGAAGGCGTTCCATCTGTCTTCAGGACGATATAGTGCGTACTTTAGTTCGCCTAGCACCTATTTCAGTTTGGCCCGCGCCTAGCTCCTGCTTCAGTTTGATTAGCACCTGCTTCAGTTTGGCCCACACCTAGTGCCTGCTTCAGTTTGGCCTGCATCTAATACCTGCTTCAGTCCACATCTAGCCTGCTTCTGTTCGTGTAGCGCGCCTGCTTCGGTTCGCTTAGCGCCTCCTTCAGTTCGCTAGCATCTACCTCAGTTGGGCACATGCCTAGTGCCTGCTTCAGTTCAGCCCGTGCCTAGTGCTTGCTTTAGTCCGTTAGCGCCTACTTCAGTTTGCTAGTGCCTACACCAAAACGCCTGCTATTAGGATGCTGATCTTGATGCACTGACCATCAGATGGGCCATGAACATATCCTCATGTAACAGCATATCTCTTCATGCAGCATCTCATCTCCTTATGTAGTAGCGCATCTCTTCACGTGATATCACACCTCTTCATGTAACAGCTCATCTCTTCACGAGGCAGCTCATCTTTTGACGTAGCACTGCTTATCCGCTAATGGAACAACTCTCATGAATAATGCCCAACACCATGCCAAGTGTCCAGCTCTTTTACCAAGTGTCCAAAGCTCATGATGAGATGGCTTGTCTACACAGGGCCATGCTCATTGTCAAATCTCCCGTGCTCATCAGCAAGTGGGCTGTGCTCATCATCAAGATGCCTCGCTCACGTTATTTGTGCAGCACTTACCTTATTCATGCCGCACTTACCTTGCTTGTAGGGCCACCCGCCCCGCATTCTCTGCCCGTGTTGACCCAATACAGGCCATGCTCACAGTATTTTCCGTCAGCTCTAACCACGAGACAGTCTGCATGCTCCCTTTCACTACTTTTTCAGTGCTCTCTCATTGGATGGTCCACAGGTCTGCACTCCATCATTTAGTTGCCCACTGGCCAGCATGCTTCATCGTCGGAGGCCATTGCCTATCACTTGGTGCTCAACGCCACCTTTTTCATCAGTGCCCACTGTTCCTTCTTCAACAAAGATTCGGCGCACTTTCTTCAATAAGGGTGGCCAGTGTTTATTCTTCTTCAATGTGCATTTCCAATGCTCCCACATCCATTGCTCAGAAGATGAGCATTCCACGTTCACTCATTCTTTTGCTCATCAGGGACATGCTATCTTGCGCTTAACTCATCTTTGCCGAGTACATGGGATCTAGGGCTAGTTGAATACATGAACAGGGTAGGGTCATGCACTAGCTTTTCATGATCTTCTTTTAGAGCAGCTCCACACTGTTTATCCTTACACAGCCCTATGCTGTTCAAAGACAGCTCCATGTTCCCTGTTTGACTCTGGCGGATAGCACCATGCGCTAATCCTCTCCGTCTTTCCTTTTGCTTTCATATTCTTTCAGCCCTGCCCTAAAATTAGTTCAGCTATCTGCTGGGTACCCTGCACTGGTTAAGCATGAGGGAAAGGCACATGAGTACTCCCTAATGTTCATAATTGCTGAGCTACCAGGCATTACCGGAAATGCACAACACTGTCAAGACAGCTTAGTCCTCTTTGGGTTCTTGCCTTAGAATCAAGGGTCATTCCCATGGAATGTAATTGAGGGCCTGTGCCAGAACACGGCCTGAAATGTAATAAAAGTCTTTCAACTATGTGTTCTCTGTCTTATGAGTATATTGGCAATGCCTATAAATATCTATGGAAAACATATCAATCAAAACACATGTAAATAACTATATAAATAATACTAAGAAACTGGCAAGATCTTTACTAATCATCTTGGAATGCCTTAAGCAGTGTGCCAAGATTATAGTGATCGAAAAGCAATATATTTGCATATATTCATCTTTCCAGTAAATTATATTTATGGATTGTTGTAATTTACAAAGACATTTTCTATTCAAAGCGTCACCTACCACTTACTCTTCCCATGGCTTTGAATGATGTATTTCTTTTCCTCTTTTTATGTTTGACAGTGTCAATGTCACAGTTGGTCCGAAAGAAGATCGGATGATGATGACTGGACTGCACACTGTCGCTGACATATTCTGTGTCGGTTGTGGATCAATCGTGGGATGGAAATATGTAAGATTAGAAGGGAATCTTTTCAAATTCTTGTTTAATGTATTCTTGTGGCAGTGATTGAGGATCAGATGGTTTGCCTTCAGGAGGCTGCCCATGATAAAAGCCAGAGGTACAAGGAAGGGAAGTTCATCCTTGAGAGGTAAGAGCATGTTATTTATCATACCACCGGTTATCCAGATTAGTGTACATCGAGTTGCCGAGGTGGGTTTGTTATTGTACAGGTTTAAGGTGTCGGGGCCTGATGGATCCAATTACTGGGCTAGCCAAGAAGCTCAGGTTGGTGGAAGTGATGCAGATGATGCTTGATTAGCCATGACCCAATTGGCACATTCAGCCATGTAACTGTACAGCTGCCTCTAATGTTCTTTCGACCATCTGGATTCTGAAAGTTGGTATTTCTTAGCTTGAAAGCCCCAAATAATATGGACTGGTGTTACATCACTGATTGCAATTTAGTTTTTTTCCATTGTATTGTGGGAACTTCGTAGGTCAGGTGGTAGGAACTGGGCCCACTTGTTTTCAACTAGGCTAGCCCATCACAAACTCTTGTGATTTGGGGAGGTTCATTGCCTGGGATCTATCCCTCAGGTCTGCAGCTGATGATGCTGTTTGCAAATTATTTAGATGTGCATGGTTGCATGAATGAAAGTGATTAAGGGTAAAGCTTAAGAGTTTCAACTCCTCTCTAGGCATGGCTTTTCATTCTTCTCAGGCAATGTGTTTCTAACTTCCCTAGTCCTCACTGTTGGAAGGTTTATAACTTAGAAATCAGTCCTTGGATAAGCAGTCCTTTGATTGATACTTGGGTTTGGGTCAATCCAAACCCGATTAACCCAACCTGAGTTTGGGTTGGGCTGTGGAGGTCTTTGGATTCGGTCAGGTTAGGTTGTCAAGGTCATCGTGTTAGGTTCGGGTAGATTTGGGTTGTGGGGTGGGTCCTTGTGAGGTTGGTTTGGGCTCAGGTTGACCCATAACCTGACCCAACGGGTCAGCCTGAGCGCAACCTGCCTGAGTTGCATCCCGAGTAGTCCTACTGGAGCAAGACATTTGGCTAGTTCATTGTAGAATTAGATTTTGTACTGGTAAAACTCAATTAGAATTTGCTCCCCCTCCCCCCAAAAATAAAAAATAAAAATCCTCGGTTTCTTATGCATATTTTAATCAGCTCATACATGCTTTAATTAACAGATATGAATGATTTCATGTTGTTAATTTGATTATGAAGGTTTTGGGCTGCCACTCAGCTGGGCTGCATCCCAAGCCTAGTTTGAGCCTTCTTGATGACCTAACAGCTAAGTGAAGACCAGTGTTGGGGCCTGTGGACCAATCTCAGACCATCTTAGTTATATTGTGGGCTGCGCCTGGAATCAGGTCACCTGCTCATGGGTCAGGCCAGGAAACAATTTGTATTAACCCAGGCCAGGCCAGGTGCAACCTCAGGACCTGATTAATTAATAATTTGCCCAGTTTAGTAGGTTGTGAGATATTTAGTAGAAGATTTCCTGCTAAGGCCAGGCCTTAACAGTACCTTGACCTTTCTTATGGGGCTTCCTTTGAAAACGGACTCGCTACACCCCTGCGATCAGGTCAATTCTATTTCAACATAATACCATCCATCCATTTTAAGAGCTCATTTGAGAGCATATCCAAAAATGAAGCAAATCAAATCTAAGGTGGACCATGCCACAAGAAAAAAACTTACTGGGGCTACCGGAATATTTATTTTCCATGCGACCTGGTTACAAGGTCACAACGACTAGGATGAAGGACCACATGGATATCAGCTTTGGTCCAAAACTTTTCTGGCTCTCAAGAAGTTTTTATTGGTGTTTAATCACCATTGATTCCTGTGATGTGGTCCACTTAATATTTGGATCTGCTTCAGTTTTTGGACCATGCGGTAAAATGGATGAATAGCATGGATGTAAGGCACATACATCACAGTACGCCCCACAGTAAGACCACCGAAGCTACATGTTCCTATTACCTTTTGACCGAAGCCTGGTGGCATGCAACTTTTTTATATTTATTTATCATTGTATATTAGGATTTTGACTGTACTGGCATCTTGGTACGGTTAAAATCCTAAAAGAAATGGAAGTTTTAAATATTTTAAGGGTAACCCATTGATAGATTTTTTTTTTTAAAATTCGGACCAAATTACGACCATTTTTCAATCCCCATGCTTTGATGGGAGAAGAGAAGAAAAGGAATCGATGAATTTTGCCGAGCTACTCTTTCGCATTTGATGAACTGCCAAGACTCAAGACTCGTTGAGTAGCGTAATCCAAACCGGTGTGCCTTGTTTATCGTGTATCACGCATGGGCGGTAAAAGTGCTAACTCATTCCCGTGCATCACGATAGCTTCTGTTTGCGCAGGCGCCGCAGGAGTAAGCAGCTTTTGTTTGTGCAGGCGCAACAGGACTTGTAGTCTTGTAGACCTAGTATAAATTAAATAATTTTTTTCTAATATAAATTAAATAATTTTTTTCTTTAAAAATAAAAAAGAAAGAAAAGAAAAAAGCAAACTGAAAAGATGGAAAAAGCAAGCCGAAGAAAGGAAAACTGCCGGAATGAGGGAAGTAGAGAGGATTTCCGACTTACCAGGAACCGCCTGGTCCGGTGAAGAGCATAGAAAAAGGAGGAGGTTTCAATACAAGTCTCATATTTTTCTTACTCATGCAAGTCCCTGAATTTGTGCCAAGATAACGTAAACGGTGGGCGCACCAAATTAACGGCCTTATCTCACAAGCACTTGGCAGATTCAACGGTAGATGAGACTTAGGTTCTGTCATTGTGTTGGATCGGGGACCCAGCTCGCTCATATATAGAGTGTGCAGACGAGAGTTTGAAACCCATCACAACTCTCTCTCACACGCTCCACATCGCTGCATCCTAGTTTAATTCAAATTGTTGTCTGCATAAACAACAATAGCATTCCACCCCAATATGCACTGCTGCGCAGCCTACTTGCGCAGCGCATCACCTGAAGTAGGGCCCACTGGTTTACTTAATCCTATAATCCAACTGATAGGACAATCCAGACCGTTGATCAGTAAGGCCCACTACATAGAGTTCTTACATTCTCCCACTTGGGCCTCATTGAGTAATGTCATTGATTGTCAAATAGAATAAAGTTGAAAACAAAATTTAATTTTAAGAAAACATCCAAATGATTAACCAATGAAATTATTGGACAATATGAGTAATGCTATTCAATCTGGTCCATCAAGACTGTCAGTATCGAAACGCGATAGTCATCACAACATTTAATCTAGGCGAAGTGAGGCTAAACGCTGTCACAAATACTAACAATTTTGATGACATAGATATGAAATTAGGAAGTGTGGTATAAGGATTGCATACTTAGTGTGATAATGTGTGTCTATCTTTAAGAGGTCCTGAAGCTTTCAAAATGTCTCCAATGAGACATGACTAAAGTTCTACTTACTCAAATTTGATTGCCCATACTAAGCGAGAAACAAAAATAAAACTTTATATCAAAATCATAAAAACTGTATATAATGAGATCTCTAAATGTCTGTGAAAATCAAAGTACACTTAACTCCCATTAACTGAAAATATCTGTAGGATCAATGACTCCTATGGATGTCACATGCTCCTGAAATGACGTGATAGAGAGCCCTTTAGTGAGCGGATCTGCAATCATCTGCTTAGTGCCGATGAACTCCACAGACACTTGATGAGTCTAAACTCTTTTCTTTACAACAAGATATTTATGTCGATATGCCTCAACCTTGATGAATCTTGTTGTTACTAGATAAGGAATTGCGGCTGAATTGTCGTAAAATATTCTCAATGGTTTTGAGATATGCTCCAGTACCCGCAAACCTGAAAAGAAACTCTATAACCATAATGCCCGATTAGATGCCTCGTGACAGACAATGAATTCAGCTCCCATGGTGGATGAGGCTGTGGTAGACTGTTGCATGCTTTTTCAAGACACAGCTTCTCCAACCATTATGAAGATGTATCCTAAGGTAGATTTTTTAGTGTTAATGCAGTCTGTAAAATCTGTGTCTGAATATCCAATCAACTCCAAATAATCAGATCTTCTGTATGTGAGTGCGAAGTCCTTTATTCTTTATAGATACTGTAACGCTTTGCAGCCTATCCAATGTTGCATTTCTGGATTAGATAGGTATCTCCCTAATATTCCAACGATAAAGGCAATATCTGATTGCGTACAGACTTGAGCATACATGATGCTCCCTACTACTGATGCGTACGGAAATTCTTTCATTTGATTATTTTAGAAATCATTTTTTGGACACTGAAATAGGCCAAATTTATCACCCTTCACAATGGGCGACTGTCTGGAAGCACAATTTTGTATGTCATACCTTTCGAGTACCCTAGTAATATAGGCCCTCTGCGACAGGCTGAGCAGTCTAAGTGTTATGTCACGGTGAATCTCAATGTCGATGATGTAAGCAGCTTCACCAAGGTCTTTCATTTCAAATCTTTAAGATAAGAATTTCTTGGTGTCGCTCAACATCCTGGTATCACTGATAGCTAACAAAATGTCATCAACATACAAAATCATCATAATGAACTTACTCCCACTGGTTTTAATGTAGATGCATTCATCTGCAGTGTTTTCTACAAATCCATATGAGGAAATTACTTCATGGAACTTAAAGTACCATTGTCGCGATGCCTGTTTCAACCCATAGATGTACTTCTTAAGTTTTCAAACCAAATGTTCTGAGCCAGTAGGTACAAAACTTTCGGGCTGTAACATATACACATTCTCATTCAGGACCCCATTGAGAAATGCTGTCTTTACATCCATCTAATGTAACTCTAAATCCATATGAGTTACAAGAGCCATTATGATCCTCAATGAGTCTTCCTTATATACCAATGAGAAAATCTTCTTAAAGTCAATGCCTTCACACTGCTTAAAACTCTTAGCAACAAGTCTGACTTTATATATTTTGACATTACCCTTGGAGTTCCTTTTGGTTTTAAATATCCATTTACAACCAATCGGCCTTATTCTAGTAGATAACTTTACAAGATCACATACTTTATTGTCCCTCATGAATTTCAACTCATCTTTCATAGCATCAAACTAATGAGAAGGATCAGTACTTTGTTTGACTTCTGTAAAGGATTTAGGATCTTTTTCCGCCCATATGTCAAAGTCGTGCTCCTGTAAGTATACGATGTACTCGTATCGATTTACAAGCCTTCTCTCTCATTCAGATCTTCTTAATGGTTCAACTTATTGGGTGTGATCTTGATTTTCCTCATCAATGGTTTGTACATGAGGTTTTACGTGGTGTTCTGCAGTGACTGCAGGATTACTGCATCATTAATATCCACGTGATCTAAAGTGATTATGGTTGGAGGCAAAGTCCTTTCTTCCTCAAATACAAATTTTTTTGTGTTCGTGCTCCCACTGTTTTCAGTGTCCTCAATGAATCTGACATTCTCAGTCTCAACAATCTTGATAGAATAAGAAGGATAGTAGAATCGATAGCCTTTTGATCTTTCTGGATATCCAATGAAGAAACAACTTACGGTTCTAAGATCAAGATTCTTTTCATGCGGGTTATAAATTTTGGCCTCAGCAGGACAACCCCAAACATGTAGATATCAGGGACTTGGTTTTCTCCCATTCCACAACTCAAAAGGTGTTTTGCTTACTGCTTTAGTGGGAACCCTGTTTAATATATGAACTGCGGTTTTAATCGCATCACCCCACAGAGATTCTGGCAATATCGAATTGTTGACCATACTTCGCACCATATACATAAGGGTGCGATTGCGTCTCTCAACCACACCATTCTGCTCTTGAGTACCAGGCATAATGTACTGAGCGACAATGCCACAATCCTGCAGGTATCTAGCGAATGGCCCTGGATTGCGTCCTGATTCGTCATATCTGCCATAGTATTCACCACCACGGTCAGATCTGACAACTTTAATCCTCTTATCGAGTTGATTTTCAACTTCGGCCTTATAGATTTTAAAAGCATCCAGGGCATCTGATTTCTCATTAATAAGGTAGAGGTACCCGAAACGAGAGTAGTCATCTATAAAGGTAATAAAATATTTGTGTCCACTCCATGAAGCTGTAGGGAATGGTCCACAAATGTCTGTATGTATCACCTCTAATAGACCTACACTCCTGGTTGCACCTTTCTTTCTAGTTCTAGTCTGTTTTCCTTTTATGCAATCAATGCATACTTTATAGTCAGAGAAGTCTAGAGAATGCAAAATTCCTTCTCGCACAAGCCTGTCTAATCTCTCACGAGATATATGGCATAACCGCCTGTGCGACAACATGGAGGAATTCTCATAGTCTAGCCTTCGCTTGGATCCCACTTTATTTCCATGCAAGGTATTAATATTATAGACGTGAGAGGCAATCAAGTCTAACTGGTATAAGTTGTTTACCATAGAGCCAGTCCCAACTTTAATCGAATTAAAGTAAATACTAAAGCTTTTATTTCCAAATTGAAATGAATTTTCCAATTTATCCAAACAGGAAATTGAAACTAAATTGCGTCTTATAGACGGCATACAAAATGTATCTACTAAATCTAAAAAATAACCAGACTTTAACTTAAGCCTATAGACTCCTATTGCCTCCACGTCTACCTTGACACCATTGCCTACGTATACTGAGCGCTCTGCATCAGTTGGTGGCCTGACCTGTAGTAATTTTTGCATAGAAGTGCATATGTAAATAGTAGTTCCTGAATCTATCTACTAGGAATCTGCCGACACATCTGTTAGATTATATTTAAAACAGACAAGAACAGAATGATTACCTTTCTTTATGAGTCATTTCTTATACTTTTCGCAGTCTTTCTTCATATGACCCGTCTTATTGCAAAAGAAGCACAGATTGCCTGTGACTTGTTTGCATTTTGATCCATTTTCAAATTTATTCCCATTGTTACCTGAGAATCCATTATTAGAACCTTAGTTCCCTTGCCCATGCCCTTGACCTGAGGTCATCATATTAACATTTCGAACTTTGACCATCTACCTAATCTTGTCTTCTTCTTAGACACACTAAGTGATAAGTTCATCCAATGTTGTCACGCCCCAAACTCAGAAACCGAGCTCATAAAATTTTCGATTGCCAAATCTAGTGCCGACAGCCTCCGTAGTACCCCATTCTCGACTCCCAGCGTGCATGCACCAGATTTTTGATCATGTGATCTTACAGATGTTGCCTTTTTCATCGTAGGATGAGCAAGTCAATTTATTCAAAAGAATGCCCACTTCAGACTTATCAGATTTCTTGAATCGTTTTCCCATTTCAGTCAGGAAAACTTTGGCCTCATCTGTTTCAGGCAAGACACCCTTCATCGATTCAAAAATTGAATACTTAATGGCTTTCAGGCATGTATCATTTCATCTAAATCATGCCTCCCATCGATTATATTCTGCTTCAATGGCATTATCAGATGGTTTTTGTGGTTCTGGTATTATCAGGGTAAGATCTAATTGAAGGCAACCCAGTACAACTTCAATGGTGTTCTTCCATTACGTATAATTAAACCCATTTAGGGCAGGGACTTGATGCGTATTAGTTGGAATTGAGACTGAAATAGAAGAGATACATATATACTCACATTAGTTCATTATTTCACAAAGTAAATTTTGTGAATGTAAACAAATATCAGGTAAAAATAATCAATTCAGTTGTTAACGAAGGCATCAACTGAATTATCCAGGTAGCTGATGGGCCCAACCATCACATCCTGGTGGGAATCTATTACATCATCATCATTCCTCTTGTGGGAGGTAATAATAATATGTCAGTGATCCTCCTAAACATGAAGCTAAGTGACGTTAATTATGGAAAACCGAGACACTTAACACCTGTGGGTGAGATGAGCCTTTCGGCTTTACATCATTAGCACCATTTACTTCACCCGTTCATGTGACTTCCAAACAGTAATCGTCTATGTTTTCGTTACCATACGCATGAAAACATGAACGCAACTATATACAATCCTCCTTATCCCAATGTTACAAGTTTGTACTTGTAAAATTTTTATCGATTGAGGCCACTATGGTGGCTAACACAACCGAATTTAATGCTGCAAATATAGACTTAGGATCGTGATTATAATCATGTCTCTCAATGGATTATATTTTAATTAGTCCGATGCGGCCCATAAGTTAGTTGGTACTGACCTTTTGAAAAATAAAGGAATCTTAAGGTGAAACATATAGATAGGTTTCACACCATATATTCCAACGGTCCATATCAACTCCTAAGGATGGGTGATGGGCCAATAATAGGGCCAAATCAGGACTCTATATGATCTAGTCATCATTAATAAGCATTATAAGTCTGCAACAATTCATATGGATGGTCAGATCTACACATTAGTGTCCATGAGGTGAACAATTCGGATCATATTCTTAATATCCTCTCGATGAAAAGTTACTGTCTTTATAGCCACTCTAGTGAATAAGCCAGATCACATGCTTATCATGAATAAAATAGATAGATGGCTCAGATCTGATCTAAATTTATGGTCCCAAGGTGGAACCCAAAATAAGGAAATTGCAGTGCAAGTATCAGGCCCAACAGAGGTATAATAGTGGACCCTAATCCACTGAATGGGCCCAACACATGCATTGAGCCCATCTTATAAAGATGGATCCGGATATTTAATTTTTTAAGCGGATCTGAGACCACCGTAATTGGGTCCACTGACCCGACCCAAATATAAGGTCATTTTTGACCTAGTTCACACCATAAAGGGGATCAGGTCGATTACAACCTCTGCAGGCAGAAGAGGGAGAGATGGAGTCCCCCATTGCCGCCTATCCATTCGCAATCCAACAAAAGCCCAGCCGCCGATATCTTCAACGGTGCCAATCAAGATGGCACTTCCGTCTATGATGAAAGAATTTTGCAGTTGTTGGGGTGGTTGAAAGCAAAGGATATCAGTGGAAGACTGGAAATCCATGCCTGCCATAGTTGAGGATATAGGTAAGGGTGCAAACCTCATGCTATCTGAGACCCAATGTGAGGGATTAGAGGTTTCGAAAATCTCTAATTTGTTGCATGAGTTGGGTTTAGAAACCCTAACCCTCTGATTCAGGTTCTACTAACATCCATGGGAGTATTGAACTCCCTGATGTTCTGATATGGGACTCATATCTTTAACTGTATAGATACCCTAATCGGAATCTGAAATAGGGTATGATTTCTAAAATTCCCAAATTTGGAATCTTAATTTCTGATATGGGTTTCAAATTTGAAAACCCTAATTTCTAATATGGGTTTCAAATTTGAAAGCCCTAATTTGCTAGATTCAGGGATTTCCCCAATTGATTTATGGATTTGGGGTATCTGAATCTAAAATCCCTAATCGATGGATACAGGGATCGAATCCCCGATATCTGAATGTTGTGGATTCAAATCTGAAATCCCTAATTACCTGATTTAGGGATTCGAAATCGAAATCCCTAATTACCTGATTTGGGGATTCGAAATCGAAAACTCTAATTTGACTACTGAATGCAAGGATTCTAAATCCCTAAACATTAATACAGGCTTCGAATTGCGAAGAAATAAACCTGATAACTTATATGGGTTGTGAATTTGAAAGCCCTAATTCGAATCTGAATATGAAATCGATGGATCTAATCATCCATGCCTTTGCATAGTGGCTTTGATACCAATTATAAGATTATCTGGATGAGGAATTCCCAGAGATCTGTTGTGACATGGGGATCAAGGGTTCGAATGGCTTACCTAATTGAGATGACATGAATACCAAATAAGAATACCAGAAACCTCTGCTGTAATCTTCATTTCCTTCACACCCTTATTCAGAATAGTAGATGGGAATTTGGCTTCTGTCGTGGTGTAGGATCGAGGACCCAACAGTATGTTATATAGAGTCCGTGGAGAGAGAGTTTGACACCCATCACAACTCTCTCTCCCACGCTCCACATCTCTGTGTCCTTGTTCAACTCAAGTAGCCTTGCGTAAGGCTATAGCATTCCACCCCTAATATGCACTGCTGCACAGATAGGCTGCATAGTGGATCACCTGAAGTGAGGCCCACTGGTGTACTTTAACACATAGTCCAACTGAAGGACAATCCAGACCGTTGATCAATAAGGCCCAACACATAGAGTTCTTACAATTATATGGTCATTGATGCTAATTCCAAGTTTTGTTCTATGATTTATTTATAATTTTATTCTTCTTGTTCTCTTAATAATTTGTCTTCCTTTTCTCTACTAAGTGTGGGGCGCTTCCTCTGCTTGACCCTTCTTCAATTATAATAGGCCCACTTCAATATCTTATATAGTTGGTTGTATTACGAGAAGGGGTGGTGAAAGCCTTTGTATTTGATATTTCTTTCATCATCACTTTGGCTTTTATGCACTCACATTGCGTGGTCGCTATGGCTTTGCTGCACACACAAAATCCATACTAAGGGGATGAAAGAGCTTTGATCATTGCCATGCTCGGTACTGGAGGGGTTATCGAGTCCCAATGGCTTTTGCGGAACTACTCTTTCACATTTGATGAACCGCCAAGGCTCAAAGACTCATTGAGTAGTGTGCCTTATTTTTCGTGTATCACACATGGGCGGTAACAGTGCTGATGTGTATCACGCATGGGCAGTAACAGTGCTGACTCATACACGTGCATTACGACAGCTTTTGTTTTCGCAGGTGCTACAGGACTCCTGTTAGCACATCCATCACAACAGCTTTTGTTTGCGTAGGTGCCACAGGATTCCTTTTTTTTTTTTTTTCCAAGAAAGGTGGGACCACTCTAGCACTCCACCTATAACTCGGTTGATCAAAAGGGATTTATATAAACTTCGGGCGAGCATCAGAAAAATGGCGATTCCTCACCTATCATATGAATGATTTCATGTTGTTAATTTGATTATGAAGGTTTTGGGCTGCCACTCAGCTGGGCTGCATCCCAAGCCTAGTTTGAGCCTTCTTGATGACCTAACAGCCAAGTGAAGACCAGTGTTGGGGCCTGTGGACCAATCTCAGACCATCTTAGTTATATTGTGGGCTGCGCCTGGAATCAGGTCACCTGCTTATGGGTCAGGCCAGGAAACAATTTGTATTAACCCAGGCCAGGCCAGGTGCAACCTCAGGACCTGATTAATTAATAATTTGCCCAGTTTAGTAGGTTGTGAGATATTTAGTAGAAGATTTCCTGCTAAGGCCAGGCCTTAATTTTGTCTGCTTGGCCGTGAAATGATGGTTAATTACCAAATGGGCCAGGCCTGAGACTGAATTTTATCTCTTTCAAAAATGGGTAAATTCAAAGCTCAGCACACTGGCACTCTCTCACCAACCAAAAACATGTATAGATGCAGCCTCTGGGGTGGAGTCTAGCTACGAGTAAACATGCTCCCTTTGACCACCACTAACCATAACATCCACAGCTACACAATACTCAGAGATGGTATATCACATGGATGGGAAGATTCTGACCCTTGATGACCTTTCTGGGGCCATTTGTTTTTGCTTTCTTTCTTCATAAAACATGACTTTTACAAGCCATGTAGGTCAGTCGTTTCTCATCACTGGACCACTTTGGAATCCTGGGAAATCCAAGCGGGGCTCCATTGAATGTATGATTCAAACATGCTCCTTAAAATGATTTGCTAAAATGGATGGATGGTGTGGATAAAACACATACATGGCGATGGGCCATACAGAACCCCTGACAGGACGAGTCTTTCCTGGCGGGGTAGGAAGCCCACATAACATAGCTTTTTGTTGCTCAGGCTCCCTGCATCAACGTTCAAAGGTATTTTAGTCAGTATCAGTGTATTTGGATCGTTTTATAAGAAGGACAAAAACAGAGTATAACAGGAGGAAAGCTGAGACCCACAAAATCGAAGTGGAGTACTTTGTATGCATCTCTCTAAAACACCCGAGCTCTATGAGGCCACCTGGTTGTGCAATTGACATCTGATCCATACATCAGGTGCTTCCATTGCTTAAGGAATTAGCTAGCTCCAAAACTTGTGTGGGCCACACCAGCGAGTAAATCTTATTCTAATTGTTCTAATCTCCTCTCCAGATAGTGATGGTCACAATCATCCGTTCAGCTTGCCTTTCTTAAGGTGGTCCTTGTGGAAATCATTCTACATTCTACAGTATGCATGGTCTGTCTCATTAGACCAATCAGCACCTGAGCTCTGGTGGGACGGTGACACGCTGGATGGTGAATCGCGGCAGAGGGAAAACGAACTCTTCCCGTCTGGAGACTTTGGACCTATTTCATTCAAAAGAAATAAAAAGGAAAAGAAATAAAGAAATAATTTAAATTAAAAAAAGGAGAGAGAGAGAGAGAGAGAGAGAGAGAGAGAGAGAGAGAGAGAGAGAATCAAAGGAAAACTGAGGAGGAAAGAGAGAGAGAGAATCAAAGGCAAACCGAGGGGGAAAAAAAGTCACGTCCTTGAATCTCAAGGGCCATGAATCAACATGGAATTGGCAGGAATGACTGTGAAATGTGCGGAAATGATCCTGAAGTGAAGCGAATTGGCCGTGAAATGCGTGGAAAGGACCGTGAAGTGAAGGGAATTGACCGTGAATCAACACGGAATTGGCAGGAATGACCGTGAAATGAAGTAAATTAACCATGAAATGCATGGAAATGACCGTGAAGTGCATGGAAATGACCATGAATCTAAACGGAATCACCAGAAATGACCGTGAAATGAATGGAAATGACTGTGAAGTTAAGTGAATTGACCGTGAAACGCGTGGAAATGATCGTGAAGTGAAGGGAATTGACCGTGAAGTGCATGGAAATGACCGTGAATCTAAACGGAATCGCCGAAAATGACTGTGAAATGACCCTGAAGTGAAGGGAATTGATCGTGAAGTGTGTGGAAATGACCGTGAATCAACACGGAATTGGCAGGAATGACCGTGAAATGCTCGAAAATGACCCTAAAGTGAAGCGAATCGACCGTGAAATGCGTGGAAATGACCTTGAAATGAAGGGAATTGACCGGGAAGTGCGTGGAAATGACCGTGAATTAACACGGAATTGGCGGGAATGAACGTGAAATGCGCGGAAATGACCCTGAAGTGAAGCAAATTGACCGTGAAATGCATGGAAATGACCCTGAAGTGAAGGGAATTGACTGTGAAGTGCATGAAAATGACCGTGAAATGCGCGAAAATGACCCTGAAGTGAAACGAATCGACCTTGAAATGCGTGGAAATGACCGTGAAGTGAAGGGAATTGACCATGACGTGCGTGGAAATGACCGTGAATCAACACGGAATTGGCGGGAATGACCGTTAAATGCGCGGAAATGACCCTAAAGTGAAGCGAATCGACCGTGAAATGCGTGGAAATGACCGTGAAGTGAAGGGAATTGACCGTGAAGTGCGTGGAAATGACCGTGAATCAACACGGAATTGGCGGGAATGACCATGAAATGCGCGGAAATGACCCTGAAGTGAAGCGAATCGACCGTGAAATGCATCAAAATGACTGTAAAGTGAAGGGAATTGACCGTGAAGTGCGTGGAAATGACCGTGAATCAACACGGAATTGGCGGGAATGACCGTGAAATGCGTGAAAATGACCCTGAAGTGAAGCGAATCAACCGTGAAATGCGTGGAAATGACCGTGAATCAACACGGAATTGGCGAGAATGACCGTGAAATGAGCGGAAATGACCCTGAAGTGAAGCGAATCGACCGTGAAATGCGTGGAAATGACCGTGAAGTGAAGGGAATTGACCGTGAAGTGCGTGGAAATGACTGTGAATCAACACAGAATTAGCAGGAATGACCCTGAAGTGAAGGGAATTGACCATGAAGTGCGTGGAACTGACCGTGAAATTCGCAAAAATGACCCTGAAGTGAAGGGAGTTGACCATGAAGTGTGTGGAAATGACCGTGAAATGCGTGAAAATGACCTTGAAGTGAAGCGAATCAACCGTGAAATGCGTGGAAATGATCGTGAAGTGACGGGAATTGACCGTGAAGTGCGTGGAAATGACCGTGAATTAACACGGAATTGGCGGGAATGACCATTAAATGCGCAGAAATGACCCTAAAGTGAAGCAAATCGACCGTGAAATGCATGGAAATGACCTTGAAGTGAAGGGAATTGACCGTGAAGTGCGTGGAAATGACCGTGAATCAACACGGAATTGGTGGGAATGACCATGAAATACGCAGAAATGACCCTGAAGTGAAGCGAATCGACTGTGAAATGCGTGGAAATGACCCTGAAGTGAAGGGAAATGACCGTGAAGTGCGTGGAAATGACCGTGAATCAACACAGAATTGGCGGAAATGACCGTAAAATGCACGGAAATGACCCTGAAGTGAAGCGAATCGATCGTGAAATGCGTGGAAATGACCGTGAATCAACACGGAATTGGCGGGAATGACCGTGAAATGCGCGGAAATGACCCTGAAGTGAAGCGAATCGACCGTGAAATGCGTGGAAATGACCGTGAAGTGAAGGGAATTGACCGTGAAGTGCGTGGAAATGACCGTGAATCAACACGGAATTGGCGGGAATGACCGTGAAATGCGCAGAAATGACCCTGAAGTGAAGCGAATCGATCGTGAAATACGTGGAAATGACCCTGAAGTGAAGGGAATTGACTGTGAAGTGTGTAGAAATGATCGTGAATCAACACGGAATTTGCGGGAATGACCGTGAGATGCGCGAAAATGACCCTGAAGTGAAGCGAATCGACCGTGAAATGCGTGGAAATGACCGTGAAGTGAAGGGAATTGACCGTGAAGTGCGTGGAAATGACCGTGAATCAACACGGAATTGGCGGGAATGACCGTGAAATGCACGGAAATGACCCTAAAGTGAAGCGAATCAACCGTGAAATGCGTGGAAATGACCTTGAAGTGAAGGGAAATGACCGTGAAGTGCATGGAAATGACCGTGAATCAACATGGAATTGGCGGGAATGACCGTGAAATGCGCGAAAATGATCTGAAGTGAAGCGAATCGACCGTGAAATGCGTGGATATGACCGTGAACAACACAAAATTGGCGAAAATGACCGTGAAATGCATGGAAATGGCCGTGAAGTGAAGAGAATTGATCGTGAAATGCTTGGAAATGGCCATGAAGTGAAGTGAATTGACCGTGAAGTGCGTCGAAATGACCGTGAATCTAAACGGAATGTCCGGATATGATCGTGAAATGCATGGAAATGGCCGTGAAGTGAGGAGAATTGACCGTGAAGTCCTTGGAAATGGCTGTGAAGTGAATTGATTGTGAAGTGCATCGAAATGATCGTGAATGTAAACGGAATTGCTGGATATGACTGTGAAATGCATGGAAATGGCAGTGACGTGAAGAGAATTGACTGTGAAGTCCTTGGAAATGGTTGTGAAGTGAAGTGAATTGACCGTGAAGTGCATCGAAATGACTGTGAATGTAAACGGAATTGCCGGATATGACCGTGAAATGCATGGAAATGGTCGTGAAGTGAAGAGAATTGACCATGAAGTCCTTGGAAATGGCCGTGAAGTGAAGTGAATTGACCGTGAAGTGCGTCGAAATGACCATGAATGTAAACGGAATTGCCGGATATGACCGTGAAATTAACGGTCTTTCCGTGTTGATTCACCGTCATTTCCACCCATTTTACGGTCATTTACCTTCACTTCACGGTCATTTCCACGCATTTCACGGTCAATTCGCTCACTTCACGGTCATTTTCATGCATTTCACGGTCTTTCCCGCAGATTCCGTGTTGATTCACGGTCATTCCCACGCACTTCACAGTCAATTCCCTTCACTTCATGGTCATTTCCACGCATTTCACGGTCGATTCGCTTCACTTCAGGGTCATTTCTGTGCATTTCACGGTCATTCCCACCAATTTCGTGTTGATTCACAGTCATTTCCATGCACTTCACGGTCAATTCCCTTCACTTCAGGGTCATTTCGACACATTTCACGGTCGATTCACTTCACTTCAGGGTCATTGCCGCAGATTTCACGGTCATTCCCGCGAATTCCATGTTGATTCACGGTCATTTCCACGCACTTCACGGTCAATTCCCTTCACTTCAGGTCATTTCCACGCATTTCACGGTCGATTCGCTTCACTTCAGGGTCAACCGCGCATTTCACGGTCATTCCCGCCGATTCTGTGTTGATTCACGGTCATTTTCATGCACTTTACGGTCAATTCCCTTCACTTCACAGTCATTTCCACGCATTTCACGGTCGATTCGCTTCACTTCAGGGTCATTTCCGTGCATTTCACGGTCATTCTTACCGATTCTGTGTTGATTCATGGTCATTTCCACGCACTTCACGGTCATTTCCCTTCACTTCGTGGTCATTTCCATGCATTTCACGGTGGATTCGCTTCACTTCACGGTCATTTCTGTGCATTTCATGGTCATTCCTGCTGATTCTGTGTTGATTCACGGTCATTTCCACGCACTTCACGGTCAATTCCCTTCACTTTGCGGTCATTTCCATGCCTTTCACAGTCGATTCGCTTCACTTCAGGGTCATTTTCGCGCATTTCACGGTCATTCCCACTAATTCCGTGTTAATTCACGGTCATTTCCACGCACTTCACAGTCAATTCCCTTCACTTCAGGGTCATTTCCACACATTTCACGGTCGATTCGCTTCACTTTAGGGTCATTTCCACGCATTTCACGGTCATTCCCTCCAATTTCGTGTTGATTCACGATCATTTCCACGCACTTCACGGTCAATTCCCCTTCACTTCACGATCATTTCCACGCATTTTACGGTCGATTCACTTCATTTCAGGGTCATTTTTGCGCATTTCGCGGTCATTACCGCCGATTCCGTATGGATTCAAGTCATTTCCACGTGCTTCAAGTCATTTCCCTTCACTTCACAGTCATTTCCATGCATTTCACGGTGGATTCACTTCACAGTCATTTCCACGCATTTCATGGTCAATTCGCTTTACTTCACTGTCATTTCCACGCATTTCATGGTCATTCGCTTATTTAGTGTTGATTCACGGTCATTTCGCACACACTTCACGGTTAATTCCTCACATCACGGCCATTTCACGCTTTTACGGCCGATTCACTTCAGGTCATTTCAGTGCATTTCACGTTCATTCCCGCCGATTCCGTGTTGATTCGCGATCCTCACGGTTAATTCCTTTCACTTCATGGTCGTTTCCGCACACTTCACCGTGAAATGCATGGAAATGACTCGTTTGGAACGTGAAATGCATGGAAATGACCGTGAATCAAAACAAAATCATCGGATCGACCGAAATGCGTGAAGTGAAAATGGACCGTGAAGCGACCCGAAACATGCGGATTAATGGTGAAATGAAATGTGAAATGAAATGACCATAAAGGGAAGGGAAGACCCAAATGAAATGAAAATGATGAAATGAAATGAAATGAAATGAAGTGAAAATGAAATGCATGGAATTGATCGCGAAGTAAATGAAATGAATGAAATTGACCGCGAAGTGAATGAAATGGATTTTCGACCATAGACCTGATGAAATCTTGAAAAATAACTATGTTGGTTGGCTAAAGTAGCTTCTCTTACCCTAAAATCATATAGGGTACGTTAAGTAACTAATTTTGGTTTAGAAGATATTCTTGTTAAATGAATAAAGAAAGAAATGAAAAAAAGAGAGAAATTTTTTTTTTTAATTTATATTCTTATATATACATATTTATATAAATATGTATTAGAGAAAATTGTAGGTAGAATAAAGTTCTTCATGTTAAAAAAAAATAATAATAAAATAAAATAAAATTTCATAGACTGGCATAGATTATAGTTTTGGCTACGGTTATAATCTGTAGCTATTGGTCAAATCACCTTCGCTATATCAAATGCTCTTTGATATGCATCGAAAATTACAGGATTTTTGAGGCAAACTCGTTGGACAGTTCTGGACCATTTTTGATTAATCAAAAGACCTTCGATACATATAAAAGGACATATTGAAATGGCAGCGCTACGAATATAGCTACGGTTATAATCCGTAGCTATAGATTTCCCCTAGCCATAAGGCCCTGGTTTTTAATTTTTAATTTTTAATTTTTTGCTGTTGTAATCCCGACTGCTTTTTGTGGGTCCTATTATGAGGTATGTGTTACATCCAAACCGTCCATCTATTTGGTGAACTCGTATTAAGGCTTGAGACGAAAAATAAGACAGATCTAGCTATCAAGTGGACCACACTGTAAAAGGCTGTGGAGGATTGAACGTCTACCATTGAAACCCTTTTAGGGGTCACAGAAGTTTTGGATCATTATGAAATTTTTTTTTCCTCTTCATCCAGGTCTTTGTGACCTTACGAATAGATTGGATGGAAAATAAATGTTATGGTGGGCCCTACAAAATTTTTAACGGTGAAAATCAATTTTCCTGCTGCTCTTTGTGGTGTGGTCTAGTTGATCTGTGGATATGATTTTTTTTTTAGATAATGCTCCGAAATGATCTCGAAAAATGGATGAACGTTGTGGATATAATAAATACCTAACTGTGGGGCCCACGTAACGTTGATCTCTTTGAACCGTTCGTACAACTCGGAGTACGAGGAGCGTCAGCGCTCGTCTTCGAGCACCAGCCGATCCGCTGGAAGGTCAGCAAGGGGCATTTTCGACCTTTGGCAAGTCGTCCGTACAGCTGGGGCTTATTCTTACAGGGGAAAATGAGGTGGGCTTCGTCTCGTAAATAGGCCATAAATGGGTCGTACAGTCGTAAATTTCTCTATTTCATTCAAAAGAAATAAAAAGGAAAAGAAAGAAAGAAATAATTTAAATTTAAAAGAGAGAGAGAGAGTCAAAGGAAAACTGAGGGGGAAAAAAAGTCACGTCCTTGAATCTCACTGGCCAGAACTTGGTGGGCCCCAGCTGAGAATGCTATGGTTAGAGAGTAAGATGATATCCGGAAGCATCCCATCTGGGATTCAGAATCTTATCGGCTCAACATTACTGGACATGGGGCAGAACTCTCCAACGGGTCCTATTATCGCTTGAATTCGGTTGATTCCCTAACATCTCTTATGAGCTGATGAGTACCGATACTTTTAATGGAAAACGAAGTGAATGGTGGACCACACTATTGTATTTTAAATTATTTTAAAATAATTTAGTGTTTCAAAATATCCTACGGATGTGTCTTTTCACTGAAAGGTTATATCCTTTTAATTTTTGTTTTGAAAAGTTGTGTCTTTTGAAGCCTAAGGGTAGCACCACTTGGGTTTAAACCCAATAGTCACAACCCTTTATGAAAGGGTGTCTTTACAAAGTCTATAAATAGACTTCTGATTTTAAGTTTTTACATAGATTACTAAAATCAGATTTCCTCTTAAAAATGTGTTCAAGTATTTTCTAGTTCGGGTTAAGACTACAAGTAGTTCGAGCCCATGTACAGTGAGTGCACTGCTGGGACTGGCTCATAGTCATTGTATCTTGGAGGTCGATTGTTCTGGAAACCTGTTACACTTGGGACGCTGTTCAAGGGGAGCAAATTCGATTTCAAGCCTAGTGAATTACGTCATGCCTCGACTTATACAAATTGATAAGTTTTTTAACTTTCTTATTTTAATTTTATATAATTTAAATAGTTTTCCAAAATCCAATTTCCAACAATCTTGAAATCGAATTTTGGTTTAGAAAACTATTTAAGAATTACGGTTGCATTTATTTGGTTGGAATAGCCCAAAATGAAACCACACCAATCCAATTTGTGGGCCATGACTCATATAATCTAGAGTTGTCATATCTCACATAATGGTCAAGGTCTTGTAGATACTTATTATGTAAGTTCTTTGGACCATATGTATAAAAGTGAATGTATGCACCGACTAAGTAGGATATACACTGATCTTAACATCCCTGTACAATAAAGATCAACCCATATAATCTGGAACCATCATATACCATCTAATAGTTAGGATCTTATACATATTTGGTGTCATATATATTTTTTGGACCACCTGTGCAAATCATCTAAAAGGCTTAAAGTTATGCATTGAAGCTATAGCCTATTGATTGTTTTTATGTTTATGTCATTGACAATGCCAGTCTATCACACACAATAAGATCAAGTCATATGTGGTGTCACACCAAGTAGGTATCCACTAATATTCAACATTTATGTACAATGAGAATTGATCTGCGATGTATATAAAACTAAGAATCAGGGTGGGACACAAGTATTAGGAACTTTTTCAACCACCATGCATGCATAAACAAAGGAGAGCCACTTCACATAGAATCTTTAAAATATAAATGATGGGAACCATGTGAACTAATGATGGTACTATACACATGAGCATTATTATACATGTGCAAACCAGAAGTAAAGAACAACATGATTATTTCATGTAATTATAAACTTTCCTAGTCATCCTCCCTCAAGTCGTTGCTTGCTTATGCCAAACACACATGATGATCCAAACTGTTCATCTTGGGTTCATTGTTGTTGTTGTTGTTTGTATGTATAAATTCCGACCCGAATTCCGGATTTGTAACATTGTGACAATGGATGACGGTTATGAATGTGGGGGGGATCTAATGGCTTCAAGCCCCTAAGATTTTTAAAGAGAAAATAAAAGATTTTCTTATTTCTATTTTCATCTCCAAGGTTCTGTTCGGTTAGAATTATTCTAATGTCTATCCTCTAGTTGTGTCTATTGTTGAACTTTTGCATGGACCAAAATTCTTGATGCTTAATATTCGTTACATACATCAAGTGTATCATTTGATGTCATGTTATAGGGTCAAAATGTCTTGTTTGGATCTCTGGTTACTATATAATAAGAAACGGTTCATATAAAAAAAATAATAAAATAAAATCTGACTGATCAAATATCCTCAGCATACACAACTTTCATGTGAAATTGCATTTGAAAGTTCTTTTCAGCCTGTAGTTTTTAGCTCTTTTATGGCATATTGTGATTTACGGTATCATAAATATTGATATGTCTTGTTCAGTGGGAATAAAGTGGACAGTTAGAATCATTTATCCTAACTGCACATGGGTTTATTCTCTTATGAGTTTGCTCTCGTAGGTAACATTTTACTACTTTAGCAAAGCACATTCATTCATACACATGCAATTTATAATTCTATATGATATATGTCATTGGATAATCTAATCCGGGCCCAATTTTGATGATCAAGACTATTCAACTAATGTGCTAGACTATGTATAATGTGTGTTACCAAAATATTCTTCCATTGGACAATCTTACATGTCGAACTTATGAACTGCAAGTGGATGGTTTACTGTCTACTTTATGATAGGAGATTTTGGAAAGATATTTGATGGTGACTGATGGTGGGTAGCACAAGAGTGCATGGTTTGAATTAAAAAAAATGGGACCTACTATATCAATGGTGCTAGAACAAATATAACATATCATTTTGATCAAGTGCATGTTAAGGAGTTGATTTTTGTGTGATTGATGTGCATAGAATGCATAACTATATTAACAACTATCATAATAAAAGTGATGCTCAGTATCTGTTACTTGATGGAGTCATAATTGTTGACTCTGTGAGGTTGGAAATGAGTTCAGTATGCTTTGACTTAAGATATGAATAATCAAAGAGGCTGCAACTGACTGTCAAAGACTTGATTGAGGAGCAAAAGGAGGAATCAGCCTAGGCAGAGGCTCATTTATGAGTAGCTAGTTGGTGAGGCAATAGCTTGCCAATACGATGATCCCTAGCTGATCTGAAAGGATGATTAGCTACAATGGGACTAAGACATGGCCAAACTCGTATGAGAAGGAAGCCTGATGGAACAATGACGGGTGGAGGTAAAAGGCCTACGGGTCATAAATCCTCTGACCAAGTGACTATCTAAAAGATTAGTCAATGATACATCGAAGGGAATGAGGCTGAGCCTAATATATGAGCTACCAGTGTTGGCAACCCAACCTATACGAGTAGAGATCCTATTAGATAGGTTCAATGGGTAAACAACAAGACACGAGGTAGACGATTGCACTGATGTAAATGAGCCCCTTCTATGGTGTACAGTGCGAGCAGCAATGAAGAAGGATGAGTTTTTGAACTCTTAATGAATCCATAGCCATATATTTGGTGGTGTACCTAATTGCTGCGTACACTTGATGGAATTCACCTATATGGGTGTGGAGGTGGAGGCCGCTTCCTATGAGAATCTAGGCGAATTCTCTAGAGCACTCATGAAATCCAAGTAATGATGTATGGCCGAAACGCACCGAACCGCAGAATCACTTGTAGTGGAAAAGTTGTGTGAGTGGCATGTACTTGCGATCTACATCAAAAGGAATCAGGTTCAAGACTATGGTGTCACCTGATTCCTGTAGACCTGTCATGTTTACTCTAATGTCGGTTCAAGTCTATGGTGACACCGGCACCATTGCACAACTCTTCCATCTTAACCTGAAATGTCAAAAATTTTGAAACATGTGGGGATTGTTGTATTTTAAATTATTTTAAATAATTTCGTGTTTCAAAATATCCTACGGATGTGTCTTTTCACCGAAAGGTTATATCCTTTTTAAATTTTGTTTTGAAAAGTTGTGTCTTTTGAAGCCTAAGGGTCGCACCACTTGGGTTTAAACTCAATAGTCACAACCCTTTGTGAAAGGGTGTCTTCACAAGTCTATAAATAGACTTCTAATTTTAAGTTTTTAAAATGGATTATCAAAAATCAGATTTCCTTTTAAAAAATGTGTTCAAGTATTTTATAGTTCGGGTTAAGACTATAAGTGGTTCGAGCCCGTGTACAGTGAGTGCATCGCTGGGACCGGGTTATAGTCGTTGTATCCTGGAGGTCGATTGCTCTGGAAACCTGTTACACTTGGAACGTTGTTCAAGGGGAGCAAATTCGATTTCAAGCCGAGCGACTCACGTCATGCCTCGACTTATACAAATCGATAAGTTTTTAACTTTCTTATTTTAATTTTATATAATTTAAATAGTTTTCCAAAATCCAATTTCCAACAGTGGACACTCATTTGAGGGGAATCAAGTGGGGGAACTCGAAATGGGTGTGACTGGAGTTTTGCCTCAAATGGTGTGATTTGCCGGGTTAATCCTAATTTGATAGATATGATGAGGAATTTTTTTTGGACATTTCTCTTCCAAGGTCGAGGTCAGGATGGTCATCTCGGCCACTCAGTTTATTACCGAGCTCCGACCTTGGTTAGTTAGGCTCAGCTCAACTTATCAGGTGGTTGGTATGTCGATAAGCTCAGGGTGCCTGTCCTGCTGATTCTCAATCGCTATCATTTAGGCGCTGCCTAATGGTGTGCACGTGTCCTATAGTGCTGGACTGTTGAGTTTTTCCCACAACAGTTACTATTACTGTTGGTGTTGGGAAGCGTTACTACATCGGATTCCAATCACTATCGTTTTCCTGTGGTGTGGTCCACCTGATATTTATATCCTTTCGTTTTTGGGATAAAACCCTAAAATGATCTGTAAATAGGGGATGAACAGAAGGGATGAAACACATACATCATTGTGGGGCCCACAGAGAACCGACCACCAGCCACCGGGCTGGTGGCATGGGGAGAAGCCAATCCGTTTCCATCTAAATCCGCTCAGAGAGAGAGAGAGAGAGAGTTAAAAAAAAAAACATCTTGATCATTTGTGGTTACCAGAATTGTTAAGTAAACAACTGTCTATTTCCACGTAGGCGGAAAATACAAGATACTTTCATGGAAGTTTTAATAATTTTACGCGCTTTTGTTGATTCCGACCGCTTTTATTACTCGGAGTTTGTCTGCTCACTTTCCTTTTTCATTCCAGCGTTCACATACACTATGTAATGGAGCTCCCAAATATCAGCCTAAGGGCATTTTGGTCATTTCTCCTTATCTCTTCCATTCACGTTCCATGCTTCTTCGTCTCTGCCGCTCACTTCTCCCACGAAACCGATCGGCTTTTTTTGCTTCACTTGAAACATATGATAACCGACGATCCTCTCCATTCCATGAGTTCTTGGAATGATACTCTCCACTTCTGCCACTGGCAAGGAGTCACGTGTGGTCGCCGGCATTTGGATAGGGTCACCGCCTTGAACCTCACTGACCAGAACTTGGAAAAAAACAACACTCCTTTCATAGGGAACCTCACCTTCCTCAAGATAATCGATCTCTCATCCAACAGTCTAGAGGGCAGCATCCCAAACTCCTTCGGTCAGTTGGTGAGGTTAAGATGGTTTCTCTTAAGTCAAAATGCACTGTCGGGTACGATTCCGCCTCAGCTATACAATATCTCCTCTATTAAAGCTCTGGACGTGGGAGAGAACAGATTGCATGGAAATCTTCCACCTAACTTAGGCCTCACTCTTCCTAATCTCCAAATACTTCGTGTCGTAGCAAACCAATTCACAGGACCTATACCAGTTTCATTATCCAATTCCTCAGGTCTTCTACTCATTGACCTTGGTTACAATAGCTTTACTGGATCCGTGCCTCTGAATTTTGGAAGCCTCGAGAGTCTCAGCAGGTTATTTTTGAGCAGGAATCAACTTGGAATTGGGAAAGCTCATGACTTGAATTTTCTCTATTATTTGACCAATTGCAGTGAGTTACAAGAATTGGATGTAAGCAATAACATTCTCAGTGGTGTGTTGCCTGAATCCCTAGCTAATCTTTCGACTCAGCTGAACTTCCTATCGTTAGGAAGTAACAAGATATTTGGAAGCATCCCATCTGGGATTCAGAATCTTGTCGGCTTAACACTAATGGATATGGTATATAACTTTCTAAGAGGTCCTATTCCTATGGGTGTTGGGAAGCCTAACAACCTAACAAGATCCAACGACTTGACTTTGGTGGAAATGATTTGTCAGGGACAATTCCATCTTCTTTGGGTAATATCACCCAATTGTTCTTACTCCGTTTGTTTGAAAACAATCTATGGGGGACCGTACCTTCAAGCATTGGAAATTTTACATTCTTGCAGTTTATACACCTTAACAATAATAACTTGAGCGGTACCTTACCCAGATCACTTTTCAGAATTCCCTCTTTGATTGAACTCCGTGTTGAAAGTAACTCCTTTACTGGTGATCTGCCATTTGAAGTCAGTTACTCGAATGCTCTTGGAAGATTCAGTGTTTCTAATAACAAATTGTCCGGCGAAATTCCAAGCCGGCTGGGCGATTGTCTCAGCTTAGTATCTCTGTTTGGATGGGAACTTGTTTCAAGGATCAATTCCTCCAACATTTACTACTCTAAAAGGCCTTCGACTCCTGGATCTTTCACGCAACAACTTATCTGGGAAGATTCCAAGATATCTGGAGAAGTTTGCTCTAGAGTATCTAAATCTATCTTTCAACAATTTCGAGGGTGAATTACCAAAACGAGGGGTCTTTGGAAATATCAGTCGAGTTTCAGTGCTTGGAAATAGTAAGCTTTGTGGGGGTATTCCAGGATTACAATTGCGTCCATGCCCTAGCCAAGCTTCCAAGAAAAAGGGGAAGTCTCTTGCTTTGAAAGTAAAACTCTCAATAATTGTCGTCCTGTGTCTTCTTTCAATAACATCTTTCTTTACCACTCTTTATTGGGTAAGAAAGGCGAGAAGGATACCTTCTGCTGAGGCTTCTGTGGAGATCAAGTTGAGAAGGAAACCTTTAGCTGTGCCTTCTGTGGAGATCAAGTTGACAAGGAAATTTATTTAAAATTTGAATGAAAAAATAAAAATAAAAATTTAATAATAATAGTATCCAAAGTTCAAATTAATAACTTCCTTAGACTTATTAAATTTAGATATAAAAATAAATAATAATAAAATCTTGAATTTAAATTTAAAATAATTAGAAAAAAAAAATTTAAGATAGATTAACTTAAATTATTAAATAATAATTCAATTACATTATTAATGTTATATTATAGAAATCAGTATAATATTATTGCTAATGTAAAGATTAAAATTCAAATTTTAATTCTAAAATTTTAAAGTGTTAATTAAATTAAATTTAAGTGAACTTAAGTTTTAAAAAAATTTCAAAATTTTGGAATTGAAGCTAAAATTTCTTGTACATCCTAAATTAAATAATAGTAAAGTAATATTTTATTTAAGTATTTGAATTATTAAAGTTTCAACAAATTTAAATCTAGAACTATTAATTAGAATATATTGTTGACATTTTTGTGAAATAATTATTCATCTTACATGTATGTCTACCATTCATTGAGCATCAATTTTAATATATTGGATATAACGTAAGCAATTACGGCAATCGTGTTCCTTGGGTGAAAGACTCTAAATTAGCAAGTAGGGCAATTGTGTCCCTTAGGTGAAAGACCCTAAAGCCAGCAAGTAGAGCAATTGTGTCTCTTAGGTGAAAGACCCTAAAATCAACTGAATCCTTTGGAGTCTCTTTTGTGTACGGCGTATGAGTACAATTGTGTACGTAGACTTACGTTAGAGGTACAACTGGAGCAGTAGTCTGACCAGCTAACGTATAAATGGGTCCATTACCATGAGATACCAGTGCGTGGGTGTTAATGCAACGTGACCATCCATTTGGATACAGTGTTGTAAGAAATAATATAAATATTAAGAGTATTCATGGAAATATCACATGCATCACATTTTCACAATTCTATTGTTAAATTTCATTATCTGTATTCTATTTCATTCATTGTTATAAAATTGATATTATCTGAACATGTTAAATTTTGGGTAAGAAATGACCCTACTGGGCTGTTATGCCCATCCTACTAAAAAAATGCACAGGTGCAAAGCTGGAATACCACGAGCAGGCGGGCCTCTACTATTAACTTTATTTTTTACAAAATTAGGTTTTGTTTTAATTCACTTTAGTTTTTTTTTTTTTTTTAAATTTATTTAAGTTTAGTTTATGTTCAAATTTCGATGTAGAAAGGACAAACTATCAAAAGAGTTGAATTTAATAAACGTTTCAGCTATATTTTCTTTTAGATGACGTTGAGTATTTAATGAATTTGATTGAATCAACTATATTGTAATAAATGTCATTATATTATAACTCATGAACCTTGGGATTCGGGTCCCGAAGACCTTATTCGGGTACTCGAATTTCGGGGCGTGACAAGGGTAGCCTTGGGTGGGCCTCACCATGGTGCGTATGTGATATCCATTTTACCCAACAGATGCATATGTTAGGGTAGAGGCCAAAATATTAGATTGGCCCATGTTATAGGAAGGCATAATGAGAGAAACCATTGGAGAGATGCTCACCCTTGATTTTTACCTGGCTAGCTATGATGTTTATATGAAATCCACTCTGACCATTAGATGCATCATCTGGAGCTATGACAAGGGCCATTGAATTAGATAGATCTTTCATTCAGGTGGGCCACACAAAAGGAAACAATGGGAGAGAAAGACATTCACCCTAGATTTTTACAAGGCCCATCGTGATGATGATATGAAATCCAATCCAACCATTAGATGACATATACACTAAAATTTAAGCTTGTGCCCCAAAAATCTTGCCCACTCGCTATTCAAGTGGACCACTTGAAGGGAAACAGCTTAGTGGGGAGTATTGCCCTATACATTATTTTGAAATGTGTGGTCCACCTGAATCATACATGGGAATGATTTTTGGGCCCTAGACCTAATATGGGGTGATGCACCTTGTGGTCGGGATGGATTTCACATAAATATCATGGTGGGGGCCACCTAAGCTGCCAATACCTTTGTAACAAAGATGGGTCTCCCATTGTCTAGCTCACAGGAGAGCAATATATATATATATCTATATATATATATATATATATATATATATATATATATATATATATATATATATATATATATATATATAAAACAAACATGGGTCTCCCATTGTCTAGCTCCCATGAGGTCGAGCTGTGTCGGCCCCACCATGATGTGTCTCAAACATCAACATCTACTTCATTAGCCAGGTGCATCATTCCATGGTGAGCCATAGGCTTAAAAATCAAGTCAATACATTACTTGGGTGGGCCACACTGCATGCAACAGTTGAGAGGGGTTAACCTCCCATTAAAACATTCATAATTATTTATTGGGCCCTATGATATGTGGTTCACAAATCCAACCCATCCATTGTGTGTGTCCCCCTTGCATGAGGGGTTAAACTACGTTTCAGCCGCATCTAAAACTCATGTGGGCCCCACCAAGTACTTTATATGTTTTAGGCATGTCTTCACATGGTTTTAGATGGTATTGCCCACCTGAATTCCATATACGGCTGATTTTTGGGATATCCTATAACCTAAAGGCGACCCATCAAATGCATGGTGTTGATGCTTGACACACATCATGGTGGGGCCTACATAGCTCGACCTCACAGTACTATTTCCCTATATGTGTGTGTGGAATGCTCACCTGCATACTAGTTCTCACAAGTGCTTGTGAGAAGTTTTTTAGAACTCATCTCCTATGATATATATGAGCTCGAAATTTGAATTGTGCATGGGGTGATGCATCTCATGGACGGTTCAGATTTTGTGCTAATGTAATATTAGATGAGTTTTGAAAAAGTTCTCACGAGTTCCAGTGAGAAGCGAGAACTCATGTGCAACTGAGCATTCCTCTCTCTCCATATTTATAACTTATGTTGGTTCAAAGCGATGTTCTATCATATATAATACAAGTTATAGAGAGCAAGTCCTGCGTCCAATTGGTTGGACTGCAAGTTATAGTCTACCTAGTGGAATTCTTCCATCATGAGTAAGTCACGCTATAGAAAACAATCTCTAGCCATTGATAAGTAGAAAAGTACAAATGTAGCTTATTTGATGGGATGATATGAATGAATTTTGCTCTAGGTGATGCTTGTCATAAGGCCAAGCTATTGGATGAGTTGGATGTCAAATGAACTTAATAGGTTGGAAGTTATTTGTTGGGTGGACCATAACTTGTGGTCCAACCGGTTGGACATTGGACCTTCTCTCTCTACACATAGGAGAACGTAAGTCCAACCAGTTAAGACCACAAGTTACAGTGCACCCAACAGGCAACTTTCAACATTTCATATACTTCGAACTTTCAATCTGTGCAATAGGTTGGCCTTATCATGAAATTTTCTTTATAAAAAATCAGCCACATCCACAAATTGAGTGGGCAAACTTTCTATTTTGGTATTTATCAATGGCTACACATTGTTTTGTAGGTATGACCAATATAATGAGTAAATTGGACTGATATTTGCACTAGGTGATCATCATGGTGGGCCCAGCCTATTGGATGAAACGTCACATTCACTTAATAGGTTGGAAGTAATCCATTGGGTAAACCATAACTTGTGGTCCAACCGGTTGGACCTTCACCTTCTCTCTCTACACACACATCAAACTCACGGAGCAAAAGTTGAGAGCACACACCTTGTAATTGTATTGAGAGATGAAACATGTTACAGCTTCCAGGAGGGGAGAAGCTGTCAATTATTGCATGAAGACAACCATGTGCAAAAGTAAGGGTGGTCCACTCATTAGGGAAATTTTACGAGGCATGTTGAATATACTCATTCAAAGTGCACATTTGTTCTGCCTAATGAGTGGACTCACAAACTCTCCATGCTAGCACTATTTTTCCCATGTGGTAAACTTCCTAGCTTCAAGTAGCATAGATATCAATTAACATAGTGAATATATATTTACTTAGATGAGCAATGTTGACATTGGATGTTGCATGTGAACTTTCACATGCAATACTTTCTTTTCTATCAATTAACTTTCACACCTCATCAATTATCATTCACGTGCAATCATGACACACACTCATAAAATCATATCCACCAACTGGGACCATTTCAAACATGCACTGGGATAACATTATGCTTCCGGGTTGAATAGGTAGACCTGTGTACGTTGATCAGCCACATGTACCTTGAACATGAAACACTAGTTATATTTTCTCTAAGCTTTCAAAACTTCCCATGTGTGTGGCTGTTTAATGGAACATCTTACCGTAGTGGTCTGGTATTGAGTGCATCGAGAGTCAAGTACTTAACCTAGACAAGATTCAGACCTGACCTGGGCCTAAATCAAAACAAAGGTCCAAGGACCCGATGGCTACCTGAACCTGATTTTACCTGGATCCAGGTTTTAAAAAAATGACCTCAGATTTGAAGGATCAACACCCAGTGGATTCAAACTTGGTGGCATCAAAATGTTATTGATTTCAAAGATCTAGATATAGAAAGTGGTACTCACATGCACCCCACAGGAATTTTCCGATGATGGCTTCAAGTGAGATGTGTTGCATAAAAATCATAACAATAACTCATTTGTTCACTTGATGATTGAAGAGCTGAGTTCTTTCATTGGAGTAGTAGAGTCTTGTTCAATCAGAAAATCTTTACAAGAACCAATTGATGTTAGAAATTTGGATCCTTAGAATAGAAAAAACGCCAATTACTTATTCCAGTAAAATACTCTCTCTCTCTCTCTCTCTCTCTCTCTCTCTCTCTCTCTCTGAGTTCAACCTTTGATATTATTTGTATATAATGGTCACTTACATTCCAATATGCTATGTATAAATTACGTGAAAAATGGGAAAAAATGACGGATTTAGAGACGGTTCTGGACCGTCTCTAAAATTACTTGGTTTAACGACGCTTTAGAGATGGCCGTAAACCATCTCTAAACTTTTAGACAGCCCTTGACTGTCCTTATTATTGTCTTGAAAAGTTGAACATCCACAAATCATTTAAGACTGTCAAAAACCGTCGTTAACTGCAGATAAAAGACGGCCATTGACCGTCTGGAATAAGAGACGGTTTCTGACCGTCTTATATGCCGGAATTTAAGATGGTCAAAGACCGTCCCTATTAAAGACGGTCATTGGCCGTCTCTTACTGGTAATTTGAGACTATCAAGGACCGTCTCAATGAGAGACGGTCGTTGGCTGTCTTTTCCTGTAATTTGGGACTGTTAAAAATAGTCTGTATTAGGGACGGTTCTTAGCTGTCTCTGTTTGAGACTGTCAAGGACCGTCTCTATTAGAGATGGTCATTGACCGTCTTGTATTGGTAATCTGAGACTGTTATGAACCGTCTTAATTATTGACGATCATCGGTCGTCTTTTACTGGTTTTGCAAGCCAGTAAAAAATAGTCTGTATTAGGGACGGTCCTTAGCAGTCTCTATTTGAGACTGTCAATGACCGTCTCTATTAGAGACGGTCCTTAGCCATCTTATTGTGGTTATTTGAGATTGTTAAAGACCGTCTGCATTAGACTAATGCCCAACTCAAACATTAAAAACAAAAATAAAAATTATGAATTTCGAAAAAAAAAAAAGTTAAAAAGCTTAGAAAAATAACTAACAATGTTTAAGAAAAAAATTTAGATTTTGAAATAAAAATTAAGAACTTTTAATAAAGTTGATAATTTTGAAAAAAAAAATTCGATAAGAAAATGATATTTTGAAAAAGAAAATTTTAAAAATTAAACAAAATTGTAAAAAAATATATTTTTTAAAAAAGAAAACTAGATTTTGTATTTTGAAAAGAAAATTTAAAAAGTTGTATAACAAAAGTGATATTTAAAAAATGATATTCTGAAAAAGAAAATTTTAAAAATTAAACAAAATTGTGAACAAATTGACAAATTGTAAAAAAATTATATATTTTTAAAAAGAAAACTAGATTTTGTATTTTGAAAAGAAAAATTAAAAAGTTATATAACAAAAATGATATTTAAAAAATGATATTTTGAAAAAGAAAATTTAAAAAATTAAACAAAATTGTGAAAAAATTGACAAATTGTAAAAATATATATATATACTTTTAAAAAAGAAAAATAAATTTTGTATTTAGACAAAAAAAATTAAAAAGTTATATAACAAAAGTGATATTGAAAAAATGATATTTTGAAAAAGAAAATTTAAAAAATTAAACAAAATTGTGAAAAAATTGACAAATTGTAAACTTTATATCTATATATATATATATATATATATATATATATATATTAAAAAAGAAAACTAGATTTTGTATTTTGACAACAAAAATAAAAAAGTTATATAACAAAAGTAAGATTAAAAAAATGATATTTTGAAAAAAAAAAAAAAAAAAAAAATTAAACAAAAATTTTAAAAAATTGAAAAAATTTAAAAAATATAAATATTTTAAAAAATAAAAAAAAATTTTTTATTTTGAAAAGAAAATTTTTTTAAAAAAGGGATCTATACCAAATTAAATGGATGTGGCCTACAATACACAAGGTGGGATTAAAAACATGTAAACGTGAAAAGAAAAAGAAAAAGAAGAAGAAGAAGAGTGTTAACTCGAGGTTAAGAAAAAATATACACGTTTAAGAAAGAGGAGTGCAAATCAAAGTTCCTCAATACCTTGGTAAAAAAGAAAATGGTCTAAATTCAACGGTAATATCAGATGGTTGAGATTATCCAATCATTGTGATATTAAAATAAGTGTTCTACCCAACATAATAGATGTGCCCTTCAACACAAGTGCAGACCAAAGGAGATTGAAGTATATAGATGTTTAAAAAGAATAGTACAAGTCAATGTTCCTCAGGATAGTCAAAAAGAAAATGGTCCAAATTAATCCAACGGCAATTTCAGACAGTTAAGATCATTCAATCAGTGTGACCTTTGGAGAGGTACAGGTATGCCAGGTGTTGCCAACATTAAGAATTGGTACCAAATGCATACATTAGTATAGGCCATTCTCATGTTATCATTTTTCGGCTATTAACTCGTCTCCAAAGCAATGAGATGTAAACTTGCACAGCTTAGATATAGTTTAAGCTGCTTGTTAATTAAAAAGGAATTGGAATATAGTTTAAGCCAAATGGAATCTAAAAAGAAAAAGAAAAAAAAAAGACGACCGACATCCATCAAATCATACCAAGTCCACCAATCAGATTTTGTATTTTGACAAGAAAAATTAAAAAGTTATAACAAAAGTGAGATTTAAAAAATGATATTTTGAAAAATAAATTTTAAAAAATTAAACAAATTTGTGAAAAAATTGACAAATTGTAAAAAAATATATATTTTTTAAAAAAAGAAAACTAAATTTTGTAAAAAAAAAATGTTAAATTTATTTATAATAAAAATGATATTTAGTTAAAAGAGAAAAAATATATACATTTTGAAAAAAAAAATGTTAAATTTATTTGTGAAAAATAAAATTACTAAATTATTAGGCACATCCACTAATTGAACCTTTAATCGTTTTTGGACAATCTAATCAGTTCAAATTGAAGAGTAAATAACTTCAGATGTTTAAATCAAATTTCACTGAAATTGTTGGTCAATCTTGTATGCCCAATATCTTTCTCATATATATGTAGCCTGATTGAGGCGAGTAACTAGTCAAATTGAGAATTAATTAGTAAAATAGAGTGAATGAACTAGACATGTGAAATGGGCCAAATATTCTGGTTAAAATTGTGACCCAACTTATAACTGACCTTGTGAGAACCTAAGAATTGATGTTAGTAAGTTTTGTGGGCCTCATCATGATGTGTGTCGAACATCAACATCGTGGATTTGATGTGTCCCATTTATAGTTATGAGATATCTCAAAAATCATCGGTAAACGAAACTCGAGTGGGCCATACCATTTAAAACTATGTGAAGACATCCTAAAAAATATAAAAGCACTTGGTGGGGCCCACATGAGTTTTGGATGTGGTTGAAACTTGGTCTGACCCCTCATCCAAGTGGGACACACATAATGAGTGGGTTGGATATGTGAATCACATTTAGGCAGGCCCAATATATGATTATGAATGTTTTAAGGAAACCTTTCTCCACTACATTTAAGTGAATTACTCGTTACCTTTATCAGAGTAAACTCTGTGGGGTTCACCGTTATTTATTTATTTTATCCACTCCATTCATCCATGTTAACAGATAATTTGAGGTCTAAAGAACAAACAGGAAGCATATCCAAAGCTCAAGTGGACCACACCACAGGAAATAGTGTGATTGAACCTCTACCATTTAAAATTTCTTGGTGGCTATAGAAGTTTTGGATCAAGCTGATGTTTGTGTTTTCTATTCATTTATATATTTTTGATATTATGAACAACCTTTAACTGTTTTTGGACAATCTGATCAGTCCGGACATGAAGAGTAAATAACTTCAGATGTTTAAATCAAAATTCACTCAAATTGTTGATCAATCTTGTTTGCCCAATATCTTTCTCATACGAAATATGATCGAGGCGAGTAACCATTTTTTGATGTTGGTCGGTGCTCTATGGGTCCCACCATGATGTATGTGTTTCATCCATGCTATCCATCCATTTTTACAAATCATATTAGGGCAAAATACTAAAAATGAAAGGGATATAAATCTCAGGTGGACCACACCACATGAAAACAATAGTGATTGGATATCCACCATTAAAACCCTCCTAAGGCCCACTGTACCTTTTATTTGACATCCTATCTGTTGATTAGGTCATACAGGCCCAGATGAAGGGAAAAAAAATATCAGATTGATCCATAACTTTATATGGCCCCCAAAAGGTTTTTAATGGTCGACGCTCATTCAACACTGTTTCTTATAATGTGGTCCAGTTGAGATTGGGATATACCTCATTTTTTGTCTCATACCATAAAATAAAATGAAAAATAGATGGATGACAAGGATGAAACATGCACATACATCATGATGGGGCCCACAGAGCACAGACCATGTGACCCATGACCGCTCGTAAGAGAGACTCACTCTCTGTCCTCTCTCACTCTCTCTCTCTCTCTCTCAGATGGATGACATGGACATAATGGACCATACCACAGGAACACATTAGGAATAATGATTTCCACCGTTGAAATCTTCCTATGGCCTACAATGATTTTTATTTGTCATCCAACCTGTTCAATAGATCACAAATACATGGATGAAGGGAAAACTAAAGTATCAACTTGATCCAAAACTTCGGTGGCCTTACAAATTATTTTAATGGTAGACGTTCAGTTTATACTATTTCCTATGATGTGGTCCACTTCAGATTTTTATAGGCTTCATTTTTGAACTTATGTAATAAAATTATATGTTAAAATGGATAGATGGAGTGGATAAAATAAATAAATTATGGTGGCCCCCATAGGATTTACTCTGTACGCTTGAGAACGGATTGACTACTCCCCTGACACTAACCAATGACTAGTGTTCAGTGCTCTATGGCTCCCACCACGATGTATGTGTTTCATCCATGCTGTCCATATATTTTTACAGATAATTTTACATTATGAGACCAAAAATGAGATATATGCAAATCTCAAGTGGACCACATTACAGGAAACGTGTTGAATGAGCGTCGACCATTAAAAATATGATCAATAGGCATAAAAGTTTTGGATCAAGCTTATTTTTGTTTTTTCCCTTCATCTGGTCCTGGATGACCAAATCAACAGATTTGATGTCAAATAAACAGTACAGTGGGCCTTAGGAGGATTTTAATGGTGGATATCCAATCACTATTGTTCTCATGTGGTGTGGACCACCTGAGATTTATTTCCCTTTAATTTTCGGCATAGAGCCTAATATGATTTGTAAAAATGGATGGACGGCATGGATGAAAATCATACATCATGGTGGGGCCCACAGAGCACCGTCCAATCTCGCCCAAATTTGGGCGCGCGCTCAAAAGAGCCGCGCGCGCCCACATTCCCTCATCTCTCTCTCTCTCTCTGTCTCTCTCTCTCTCTCACCCCTGCCCTCCCTCGGCGAGGGCTCTCTCTCTCTCTCTCTCTCCCTCGCCGCCCTCCCTTCCTCGCCGCCCTCTCTCACTCACGCGCATCCTCTCTCTCTCTCGGTCCGCTCTCCACCGCGCCCTCTCTCTCTCTCGGTCCGCTCTCCACCGCGCCCTCTCTCTGTTTCTGTCTCTCTCGGTGCTCTCTCTCTCGTACATCCACATGAGGTATCTCTCTCTCTCTCAATCTCAAGACCGATTGAAACGATTTGGTGATTTAGGGATTTGGGGATTGTGGATTTAGGGCCTGTTTGGCCGGGTGGATTAGAAGGGATTGAATGGTATTAGGGTGGATGGCATGGATTTCTAGGTAATGATGGTGTTGTCAGTGGATTGTCTTGAGATCCATGGGATTGCTATATCACTGGATTGCTATATCCAGTCTGTTTGGCACGCCCGGCCAATCCCGGGATTAAACCTTCCCATCCCTTCCAATCCCTGGAGCCAAACACGTCCCTGGCAAATTTGAACGGATTAGGGTGGATTGGATGGGATTTAAAGGTAATAATGGTTTTGTCAGTGGATTGTCTTAAGACCCATGGGATTGGGATTAGATCACGACTCTGTTTGGCACGCCAGGCCAATCCCGGGATTTAACTTCCAATCCTTTCCAATACCATCCAATCCCTTCCAATCCGACCGGCCAAACAGGCCCTTAGGGATTTTGGGATATGGGGATTTAGGGATTTTGGGATTAAGGTGGGCCCTACTGAGTTTACTCAGTACAATAAGAGCGTACTGAGTAACTCAGTATGCAATCCGATTTCGTCTGCAGCACCACCATGATCTATGGCCCCACCATGATGTATATATTTTATCCATGCCATTCATCCATTTTTACAGATCATTTTAGGGCTTTATCCCAAAAATTAGAGCTGGTGCTTTTGATCAGTTGAAGCAGAATGCAACTAAGGGCCTGTTTGGATGCCTGTAACTTTTCTAAAATGTAAGTAAGTTATAGGTGACTTAGTTACAGTTGGCGTTTGGGGGAGGAAAGTCACCTGTTTGGGGTGAGAGGATTTTAATACACCAAAAAAAAAAATAGTTGCCAGCAATTTTATGTGCATAGATGGTTCTCCTGCACAATAGGAAAAAGACTGGAGGATTTTTTGAATGTAAATTCTAAGGACCTGTTTGGGTTCCACTTTAAAATGAATTCATATCTTTTTAGTCGATCTCTAATTCATATCTTATAATTACATGAACTTGGATTACACTCTAAAATTCAGTTTATGTAATTCACATTTCGGATCTGACATTAATAGAGATGCAGAACTTGTACAAGCACTTCTGCAGAAATTTGTCTGATATGTGCTCATGCATAGTATCTTTGAGCTGACTGTTCCAAGATTGTATTCCTCCTGCTTGTTCTTGGCAATGCTGGGAGCAATACATTGAAATCATACATGACGAACAGGGTATACTATTTGCTGGAAATTCATTGAAGCAGAAGTGGCAGTGAGTTTCGCGACATTGTTTCAATGCAATCTGCAAAACACTGTAACAAGAAGCATACACAGATTTAGTGTACTAGGTCTTAACCAATCAGACATTTTGAGAACTGTACAATGTTTGTTTTGTTATTCATCCCTTAAGAACAAAATAAAAATACATATAAAATCTTATTGGGTGCAAACAGAAAAACAAGGCCCATTGGACCAGTGATGCAATCAGCTGATGTAGCATGCCACATTAGCATGTACTTCCTACATTGCTTTTTCTTTACCACTGTTTCCAAGGATTTTGTTGTAGGAAATGAGGATTTGCAAATGATATTGATTTTCTGCTGTTGTATACTCGTTCCTTGCTCATTCTATTGCCTTGGTTAAGGAAATGAGTACAGATTTTGCTGATTGGTTTCACTTGTGTTAATATCTTGATTGATTTTGGTTAAAAAATGAACTGTGTTTCTCTTAATACGCTGTTTTTCTTGTTGGTTATTCATGTTTTCCCTAATATGATTGGATTTTGTTGCAAGCAAGGAGATTTGAGCTGTTTTTTGTCCCCATGAAGAACTGTTGTAGAATCTTGAGTTAGCTCTTCTTCTTCTTCTTCTTCTCTTTTTTCTAATCGGCAATGAAAATTTCATTTCTCAAAAAGAAAAAGAAAAAGGAGGTACCTATCCATTGAGGCAACTGATAGGACAGCAGAAATGGATCGAACATGACCAGTCATAGCATTGTTTACAATACAACCTTCCACCACAATACTGAAAAGAATGGGAAAGAGGATCTCATTTCCTCAGACCCCTGGAATTATCGAATGTTCAGTCAAATGTCTAAATGGACCTGAGATCTCTTTGCTTTTCAGAGGCATTGGGTAGATTTTGGTATAAAACAGTCACCAAACTCATTAGTGTACATGTTCATTTAATGTGGACTGGGCAATTTTTGACACCATCAATTGCTTTATCACTCTACCTGATGATTTGACCCACTTGATCACTTAACATCAGGCACCCCTGATGGTTTTCTCAGATGACCTAAACATGTGACTGTGCGTTGCCTTCGCAAAGCTCTGTAAATACAAGAAAAATTACATGGCTATCTGCATTCTTACAAAGTGCTCTGTAAATACAAGAAAAAAAATTGCATGGTTGTCCTGTTCAAGATGCTATTTTCTGGATACATACAAATGTGATGTAATCAGCAGTTGCAGGATTTTTCTTGACATCACAGTGTGACTTTTTCTTCCTTCATCAAACTGATCTGAATCCGATTGGTTCATGGAGATCCTGGTCAAGTGTCTTTATTTTCAAGTTCTTTAGCTTTGCTGTACATTCTGTCTGGAACACTGTTAGGACCTGAACAAAAAAGGCCCTTGTTTGCTTTAAATGAAATGTTTAACCCGACCTGGATCCCAAGAAAAATAGCTGGAAAGTTATGGGGATCTTTGAGAGCTACTGTGCTTGCATGTTGTACATGTGAAGCTACAATTCTCTTGATCCTTTGATGTTTGATTTTTTAGGGATCCAAGTGTTGCGGTTGTGCATAGAGGTCTGTTTTTTTTTCATTATATAGCTTTGTATTGAGGGGTTAGTTAGGGCCATCCCCTATCTAGGTGTATCTATTTTGTTTCATGAAATATACACAGCAGTGGCAGTGTGGTATTATTATTTATTATCATGACTCCCTTATAAAAATTGAATGTGATTTTTTTTTCGGTGCTGATGCCTCAAAAATTTTGAATCATAGGTATGAGTTCAAAAGCAACCATGGAGAATGGGTCATCACAGTGAAACCCGATTTAGGTCCTGGAATATCTGAACGAGTTCCAAATTTGTACATTAGTTCCAAATTTGTTAATGCTGCCAGTGCTGCTCGTCTTTTGGTCAGATAAAATATGTTTATGTCTACATAACACTGCTTGTTTCATTTTGTGCTTTCCCTAACATTTTCACATAAAAAATCATTTGTGTTGTATCCACAGCTACATGGAGTCAGACCCTGTAAAAATTGCAGCAGAAGGTGTAGAACGGTTTAAGAAGGAAAATTGTGATCTGATAATTGTAGACACAAGTGGACACCACAAACAGGAAGCGGCTCTGTTTGAAGAAATGCACCAAGTGTCTGAAGCAACGGTATTCATTTTCTTATTCTAAAGGTTTATCACTCTTATTCATTTATGTTGGTTGCCAACATGCTATCTATATCACATTTAAGTTCCTTGATGTTGTAGAAACCAGATCTTGTTATATTCGTTATGGATAGCAGTATGATATGTTCGTGTGATGTCTGGACAGTCTCTGTAGGTATTTCACACCCTTTTATCATACTTATCTGCAAAATGCACTTATCCACAATGCCTTCAAATTGATTTTGATATATTCTTTGGTGACATCAAGATCTTATATATATGGCTTTTATCATTTATGCAAAACACGCTTATATATAGTGTTTTCAAATTGATTTTGAAACCCAACATTGTTTCAAGAAGAACCTTCATTTTGTTTCATGAATAGAGGATGGACAAGTGATGAGCTTTTTGTTGTATTAGAAAGAAAATTTGTTAGGAGATGTCTGAGTGAGGCACATGGCATAATTGTGAGTCCATCTCTCCATATGTCACATTGGTTATATATGAAAAGATCATCAACTATCTACCCTGTTTCAATCTAGAAAAAAAGAAGCAGTATTTGGTCTAGCTGGATGTATCTGACTAATAAATTGAACCTTACTGATAAATTGGAAAATTTTTATTTAGTAAATGTTTTCTTGATTTTTTCTTATTCCTTATATTGTTTCCCAGTTATATTTGTGTTGGTTTCAGAGTACAAGTAGCAATAGAAAGTGTTGGTCGATTGTGGCTTATAGACAAAGGGATGAGTAACCAACAATACGAATATGGGAGGCCTTCTCCAGGTATCCAGATGCTTTTAGATATAATTATGTTGTTTTTAAATGTATTAGCTCGAAATTGATGGAGTAGACCCGGATGTGCGTCGGAGCTATCCGGATGTAGGTAGTGCGACCCTAGAAGGTGGGAACCGCTGTTATGACCATGATGAAGTTGTCCATTTCCTATGGACAGCATTGGAGTGGCTTGGCCATTTGGACAGGCCATGTTTATGTATTTAATACAAATTGATCGAGCAGACCCGGATGTGCGTCGGAGCTATCCGGATGTTGAGCGGGGGTCCCTAGAAGGTGGGAACCGCTGTTATGACCATGATGAAGCTGTCCATTTCCTATGGACAGCATTGGAGTGGCCTGATCATTTGGACAGGCCATGTTTATGTATTAACTCGAAATTGATGGAGCAGACCTGGATGTGCGTCGGAGCTATCCGGAAGAGCGGGGTTCCTTGGAAAGAGGGAACCGCTATTATGACCATGATGAAGTTGTCCATTTTTTATGGACAGCATTGGAAGGGCCTGGCAATTTGTGTCGGATGGCCGTATTTATATCTGTATTTGCAGGGACCATACCCTTAACCTAAACCAAAACCTATGACCTAAAACCTTAACCTATAACCTAAACCTCAACCTTAACCTAAACCTAAACCTAAACCTTAACCTAGACCTATAACCTATAGCCTTAACCTAAACCTGTAACCTATAGCCTTAACCTAAACCTAAAACCTAAATGTATTCTCAAATCCCTAAACCTAAACCTACACCTAATCCTAATCTCAACTCCCTCACCTAAACCTAAACCTAAACTTGAAAACCAAAACCTAAACCCGATCCCGAACCCGAACCCGATTTCCTAAACCTAAACCTTAACCTATTCTCAATTCCCTAAACCAATTGCTTATAACCTAAACCGAAAGCTAAACTTATACCTTAACCTAAACCTATAACCTATAACCTAAATCAAAACCACGTTTCCCTAAACCTAAACCTAAACCTATAACCTATAACTTAAATCAAAACCAAAACCAAACCTAAACCTAAACCTAAACCTATAACCTATAACCTAAACCTAAACCTAAAACCTAATGTATTCCCAAATCCCCAAACCTAAACCTACACCTAATCCTAATCTAAACTCCCTAACCTAAACCTAAACCTAAACTTGATAACCCAAACCTAAACCCGATCCTGAACCCAAACCCGATTTCCTAAACCTAAACCTTAACCTATTCTCAATTCCCTAAACATATTGCTTATAACCTAAACCGAAACCAAAACCTAAACCTAAACCTAAACCTATAACCTATAGCCTAAACATAAACCTAAAACCTAAATGTATTCTCAAATCATTAAACCTAAATCTGAACCTGAACCTAAACCTTAACCTAGACCTATAACCTATAGCCTTAACCTAAACCTGTAACCTATAGCCTTAACCTAAACCTAAAACCTAAATGTATTCTCAAATCCCTAAACCTAAACCTACACCTAATCCTAATCTCAACTCCCTCACCTAAACCTAAACCTAAACTTGAAAACCAAAACCTAAACCCGATCCCGAACCCGAACCCGATTTCCTAAACCTAAACCTTAACCTATTCTCAATTCCCTAAACTAATTGCTTATAACCTAAACCGAAAGCTAAACTTATACCTTAACCTAAACCTATAACCTATAACCTAAATCAAAACCACCTTTCCCTAAACCTTAACCTAAACCTATAATATATAACCTAAATCAAAACCAAAACCAAACCTAAACCTAAACCTAAACCTATAACCTATAACCTAAACCTAAACTTAAAACCTAATGTATTCTCAAATCCCTAAACCTAAACCTACACCTAATCCTAATCTAAACTCCCTAACTTAAACCTAAACCTGAACTTGATAACCCAAACCTAAACCCGATCCCGAACCCGAACCCGATTTCCTAAACCTAAACCTTAACCTATTCTCAATTCCCTAAACCTATTGCTTATAACCTAAACCGAAACCAAAACCTATACCTTAACCTAAACCTAAACCTAAACCTATAACCTATAACCTAAACATAAACCTAAAACCTAAATGTATTCTCAAATCCTTAAACCTAAATCTAAACCTTAACCTAAACCTTAACCTAAACCTATAACCTATAGCCTTAACCTAAACCTGTAACCTATAGCCTTAACCTAAACCTAAAACCTAAATGTATTCTCAAATCCCTAAACCTAAACCTATACCTAATCTTAATCTCAACTCCCTCACCTAAACCTAAACCTAAACTTGAAAACCAAAACCTAAACCTAAACCTACACTTAATCCTAATCTCAACTCCCTCACCTAAACCTAAACCTAAACTTAAAAACCAAAACCTAAACCCGATCCCGAACCCGAACCCGATTTCCTAAACCTAAGCCTTAACCTATTCTCAATTCCCTAAACTAATTGCTTATAACCTAAACCGAAAGCTAAACTTATACTTTAACCTAAACCTATAACCTATAACCTAAATCAAAACCACATTTCCCTAAACCTTAACCTAAACCTATAATATATAACCTAAATCAAAACCAAAACCAAACCTAAACCTAAACCTAAACCTATAACCTATAACCTAAACCTAAACTTAAAACCTAATGTATTCTCAAATCCCTAAACCTAAACCTACACCTAATCCTAATCTAAACTCCCTAACTTAAACCTAAACCTGAACTTGATAACCCAAACCTAAACCCGATCATGAACCCAAACCCGATTTCCTAAACCTAAACCTTAACCTATTCTCAATTCCCTAAACCTATTGCTTATAACCTAAACCGAAACCAAAACCTATACCTTAACCTAAACCTAAACCTAAACCTATAACCTATAACCTGAACATAAACCTAAAACCTAAATGTATTCTCAAATCCTTAAACCTAAATCTAAACCTTAACCTAAACCTTAACCTAAACCTATAACCTATAGCCTTAACCTAAACCTGTAACCTATAGCCTTAACCTAAACCTAAAACCTAAATGTATTCTCAAATCCCTAAACCTAAACCTATACCTAATCTTAATCTCAACTCCCTCACCTAAACCTAAACCTAAACTTGAAAACCAAAACCTAAACCTAAACTTGAAAACCAAAACCTAAACCCGATCCCGAATCCGAACCCGATTTCGTAAACCTAAACCTTAACCTATTCTCAATTCCCTAAACCAATTGCTTATAACCTAAACCGAAAGCTAAACTTATACCTTAACCTAAACCTATAACCTATAACCTAAACATAACCTAAAACCTAAATGTATTCTCAAATCCCTAAACCTAAACATACACCTAATCCTAATCTCGACTCCCTAACCTAAACCTAAACCTAAACTTGAAAACTCAAACCTAAACCCGATCCCGAACCCGAACTCGATTTCCTAAACCTAAACCTTAACCTATTCTCAATTCCCTAAACCTATAGCTTATAACCTAAACTTAAACTAAACCTTAACCTAAACCTTAACCTAAACCTATAACCTATAGCATAAACCTAAACCTAAACCTGTAACCTATAACCTAAACCTAAACCTAAAACCTAAATGTATTCTCAAATCCTTAAACCTAAACCTAAACCTTAACCTAAACCTATAACCTATAGCCTTAACCTAAACCTATAACCTATAACCTAAACATAAACCTAAAACTTAAATGTATTTTCAAATCTCTAAACCTAAGCCTACACCTAATCCTAATCTCAACTCCCTAACATAAACCTACACCTAAACTTGAAAACCAAAACCTAAACCCGATCCCAAACCCGAACCCGATTTCCTAAACCTAAACCTTAACCTATTCTTAATTCCTTAAACCAATTGCTTATAACATAAACCGAAACCTAAAGTTATACCTTAACCTAAACCTATAACCTATAATCTAAACATAAACCTAAAACCTAAATGTATTCTCAAATCCCTAAACCTAAACCTACACCTAATCCTAATCTCAACTCCCTAACCTAAACCTAAACCTAAACTTGAAAACTCAAACCTAAACCCGAACCCGAACCCGAACCTGATTTCCTAAACCTAAACCTTAACCTATTCTCAATTCCCTAAACCTATAGCTTATAACCTAAACTTAAACCTAAACCGTAACCTAAACCTATAACCTATAGCATAAACCTAAACCTAAACCTAAACCTGTAACCTATAACCTAAACCTAAACCCAAAACCTAAATGTATTCTCAAATCCTTAAACCTAAATCTAAACCTTAACCTAAACCTTAACCTAAACCTTAACCTAAACCTATAACCTATAGCCTTAACCTAAACCTGTAACCTATAACCTAAATATAAACCTAAAACCTAAATGTATTCTCAAATCCCTAAACCTAAACCTACACCTAATCCTAATCTCAACTCCCTAACCTAAACCTAAACCTAAACTTGAAAACTCAAACCTAAACCCGATCCCGAACCCGAACCCGATTTCCTCAACCTAAACCTTAACCTATTCTCAATTCCCTAAACCCATTGCTTATAACCTAAACCGAAACCTAAACCTATACCTTAACCTAAACCTATAACCTATAACCTAAACATAAACCTATAACCTAAGTGTATTCTCAAATCCCTAAACCTAAACTTACACCTAATCCTAATCTCAACTCCCTAACCTAAACCTAAACCTAAACTTGAAAACTCAAACCTAAACCCGATCCCGAACCCGAACCCGATTTCCTAAACCTAAACCTTAATGTATTCTCAAATCCCTAAACCTAAATCTACACCTAATCCTAATCTTAACTCCCTAACCTAAACCTAAACCTAAACTTGAAAACCAAAACCTAAACCCGATCCCGAACCCGAACCCGATTTCCTAAACCTAAACCTTAACCTATTCTCAATTTCCTAAACCTAAACCTAAACCTTAACCTAAACCTAAAACCTAAATGTATTCTCGAATCCCTAAACCTAAACCTACACCTAATCCTAATCTCAACTCCCTAACCTAAACATAAACCTAAACTTGAAAACCCAAACCTAAACCCGATCTCGAACCCGAACCCGATTTCCTAAACCTAAACCTTAACCTATTCTCAATTCCCTAAACCTTTATCTTGTAACCTAAACCTAAGCCTAAAGCTATACCTAAACCTGTAACCTAAACCTAAGCCTAAAGCTATACCTAAACCTGTAACCTATAACTTAAACCTAAACCTAAAACCTATTGCTTATAAGCTAAACCTAAACCTAAACCTAAATGTATTCTCAAATCCCTAAACCTAAAACTACACCTAATCCTAATCTCAACTCCCTAATCCAAACCTAAACCTGATCCTAAACCCGAACCCGATTTCCTAAACCTAAACCTTAACCTATAACCTAACATAAACCTAAACCTATTACCTGCACTTATAACCTAAACATAAGCCTAAAACCTAAACCTAAACCTAAAATCGAAATGTATTTTCAAATCCTTGAACCTAAACCTACACCTAATCATAATCTCAACTCCCTAACCTAAACTTAAACTTAAACTTGATAACCCAAACCTAAACCCGATCCCGAACTCGGACCCGATTTCCTAAACCTAAACCTTAACCTTAACCTATTCTTAATTCCCTAAAGCTATAACCTATATACTATAACCTATAACTAAAACCTAAACCTTAACCTAAACCTATAACCTAAGCCTAAACCTAAACCTAAACCTAAACCAAAACCTATAACCTAAACCTTAACCTATAACCTATAACCTATAACCTAAACTTATAACCTATAACCTAAAACCTAATCCTGAACCTAAACCTAAAACCTAACACCTAAAACTTAAAACCTAAACCTGAACCTATTTTAATGATCAGTTTTATTTTTAAAAAGTGCTCACTTTTTTGGAAGAAGCTTATGCAATTCTTCATGATTCTAAATTATAATGTTTTGTTGGTTTAATATTTTTTTTTTCAGGTGAAAGACACAAAAAGAAAATTGTTGCTGATTTTTTTTCTTTTTTTAGTTATGATGTTAAACTTATATATATTTATGTGTGGATGAATGTAATGTGGATAAGATTGCTTGTGTTTGGATGAATGTAATTTATGTTGGATTTACGTAGTTTGGGTTTAGATGGATGTAGTTTATGTTTGGATGAATGTAGTTTATGTTGGATTTACGTAGTTTAGGTTTAGATGAATGTGAATGTGAATATGATGAAATATATTATATAACAGGTGTATATCAGGAAGAATATGATGATGTAACAGGTGTATATTGACCCTCTTATAAGGGACGGTCCATGATCCTCTTATAAAGGACGGTCCATGACAGTCCTTTTTAAGGACGGTTCATGACCGTCCTTTTAAAGGACGGTCTGTGGCCGTCCTTTGAAGGCCCATAAGAGACGGACCATGACAGTCCTTTTTAAGGACGGGACCATCCTTAAAAAGGACGGTCTATGGCCGTCCTTTAAAGGCTCATCAGAGACGCTGTAAACAGTCTTTTTAAGGACGGTCGATGGTCGTCCTTTTAAAGGACTCGATAGCCGTCCTTTAAAGGCTCATAAGAGACTGCCCGAGACCGCCCTTTTTAAGGATGGTTCACGACCGTCCTTTTTAGGAACGGTCCATAGCCGTCCTTTTTTCGATAAAAATGACGGTTTTCGACCGTCCTTTAAGTAAGACGACACGTCAAATTTGACGGCCCATACGACGGTCCATGACCGTCCTTTTTGGTCATTTGAGATGGTTTTGGACCGTCCTTTTTTCGCAGTTTTGGCATAGTGATAGGCTGGATGGGATGGTTGGATTGATTTCTTAAGGAGATGCTTACAACTATAGAATCCTTTTATTGGAGATGATCACTGGAAAGCAGCCAACTGATGAGATGTTTAAGGACAATCTAACGCTTCGTCATTTTGCTAAGTTGGCTTTGTCTGAACGAATAATGGAGATTGTTGATCCACGATTGCTCGTAGAAGAATTTGAACTTATGCGTGACTGCTTGATTTTAATAGTTAAAATTGGTGTGTGGTGCTCTGCAGAATCTCCAAGAGAAAGAATGTAGATGAGATATCTTGTTGCAAAAATGAATGAAATCAGGGACTTGTATTCATTAAGACTACAGGTTAGGTTGTGAACAATATATGAAGCTTCGTCCTCCTTCAATTCTTACTAAGCGATTATTGGTAGTTATATTGAGAAAGAATTCAAAATAAAATGAGTTTGTTGAATACTACTCTAAACAAGCTCTTATATTTATTCTTGGCCTAAAGAGTATATGCTTGTATTGATATCGAATATTTGGGAAGATGTGTTTCTTTCCCCTTGTTTTATCTTGTGTTAGGGAAAGGGAGATTGTATCATGAATTTAATAAGAAAAAAGACACCATCTTATTATAATAAGAATAATATTTGGTTATTATTATGCATTGCATAATTTTTCAGATGATATTAGAATCTTCGGAAACTGTTTAGCTGTTGGAATAATGAGGTATTCATTCAAGAAGTCTCATTATGGATCTGGCATAAACTATAAATAGGGGTCCCTAGGGCTTTTTTAGGAACAATGGAAAAATATTCTAAGGCTTCCTAAAGGTATTCTATAGGGTTCTAGGGTTATCAAAGGGTGTAGCAAGGGTGAGATTCGAGGTTGTTCGAATCGGGTAAGTCCTTTCTCTCTGTAATTTCTATTTTCGTAGTGGAGATCTGTCACTTTGTGCTGTTGTTTTTTCCTGCAAGGTTTTCCACGTTAAAACTTTGTGTTCTTCTATATTTGCTTGTTATTATTGAATTGCTACCCTAGATCTAGATCTGTGTGATTCCATAGAATAAATCCCTAACAAGTGGTATCAGAGCAATTGTTGGGGCACAGATCTGAATCTGAGGGATTAGTAATAATGACGAACACCAGGTATGATATCGAGAAGTCTCAGAGAAAAATAATTTTGAGTTATGAAAAATCAAGATGATGAGTTCCTTAATCATGCAAAGCGAAGATGGTGCTTTTGAGGAGCGAAAGTCTACTATGACTGATGATTAATGGAATGCTCTTGATAAGAAGGCTTTATTATCGATCCGTTTATGTCTCACGGATGAAATTCTCTACAATGTCATAAATGAGAAAATTGTGGCTAAGTTATGTGTGAAGTTAAAGGATGTTAATGCGCAAAAATCCTCTGAAAATCGCCTACACTTGAAGCGGTAGTGGTATAACTTCAAGATGGCAGAGAGTGTAGATCTGGAGGCTCACATCAGCAATTTTAATAAATTAGTTTGCAAATTGCTGGATATGGAGGAAGTAATGAAAGATGAAGAACAAGCATGTATGTTGCTGAATTCTCTTCCGGCGTCGTATGAGTCATTCAAGGACACCATGTGCAGCACGAATAAAACCTTAAGTGTCGACACCGTTATCTCAACTCTTCAAGAGAAGGCTATGAGAAAGATAAACAGCGACATGAGGACATCTTCTGATGCACTGTTTACAATGGGTAGGAATTCTGAACAAGGTACGGGTTCTTCAGGTTATAAATCCAAATCTAAGGATAAGGGCAAAGGAAAGATAAAGTGCTGGAATTGTGGGAAGGAAGGATATGTGAAGAAGGATTGTGAAAATCCTAAATCAAAGAGAGAAGATTCTAAGGCTTCGTACAGAGAAGCCAATGCTGCCACGTCAGATGGATCGAGTAGATGTGATGGTGATGTTTTATCTGGTCTTCGCTCAGACGGCCATACGATGATCGTAAGGACTAGTGGATGTTAGACACAGCGGCATCTTTTCACAGGACTCCTCATCGGAGTTAGTTCACCAGCTACAGGGAGTGCGATGGTGGACAGGTATTTATGGGCAATGGCACTGCCTGTAATGTTGTGGCTGTTGGTTCGGTACGCATCAGGATGTTTGATGGGGTGGAGCATACCTTAACTGATGTCAGGCACGTTCCTGATTTGAAGTAGAATCTAATTTCTCTTGGTGTACTTGAGGTAAAAGGATGCAAGTACACAGGTATTGATGGTGCTCTTAAAGTATCTAAGGGGGCACAGGTAATCATGAAAGCACAACGACTCGGTAACTTGCACAGGTTGATCAGGAGTACTTCAAAAGGTGGAGTTGCAGTAGATGTAGCGGATTCCACCTCTGCACGTGTGTGGTATGCTGGGCATGACCACATGAGCGGGTAGGGCAGGAAGGCTGAGACGCGCGGACATGGATACAAAGTAAGTGGAGCAGCCACCTGTGAGAAGAATCACACGGCATGATCGCAGGATATCGGCGAGGTACATGGACGATTCCAATATCGCAAGAGATTCACCTTCTATTTAGATGACTCTAGGTGAGCCTGGTGCTGAGAAATGTAAGGTGACTATGCGCGATGTAATAGATTCGTTATACCTGATCGACATATGAGAGCTGGTGGAACTTCCAGTGGGCCAAAGAGCGGTTGGATGCAGGTGGATTTTCAGGAGGATACAACATAGATACAGGGCGAGGTTGGTAGCGAAGGGTTATGCTCAGAGAGAAGGGATCAACTTCTCAAAGATATTCACGCCAACGGTATAGCAGATGTCTATTAGATCCGTGATTGGCGCTGGTTGGCCAATGTGATTTTAAGCTGGAAGGATGGATGTGGAGTCTGTACTTTTGCAAGGGAAAGTGAAGAGTAGATCTACATGAAACAACCAGTGAGTTCAAAGTTAAAGGGGGCTGAGAAAAGACTTGCAGGAGATCGTGGTTCGACCTGTCGCCTAGGCAGTGTTTGATTCCTTCATGGTGAGTCAGGAATTGATGATATATAGATCGCCAATTATGACATGTCTGAAATCAATGCATTAAAGACTCGGTTAAGTGGGACATTCAGGATGAAGGATCGGGGGGCTGCAAAGATAGTTCTCGGCGTTGAGATTGAAGAAGGAGTAGGCGTTGGTGATCACAGGAGGAATACCGTATGTGTAAGTATTGATTAAGGAGGTGATGGACCATGCAAAGTCGGAGAGCGTTCCTAACGCATCTCTCCTCAAGTTTTCCTCAGGACATGTCTCAAAACAGATGAGGAAAAGCAGGATACCTCATGAGCCTTATTCGAATGCGGTTGGCAATGTATGTCATGGTAAGGATTAGACCGGTTATTTCACAGGCTATCAGTGTTGTGAGCAAGTACCCCGGTAAGCAATATTGGGTAGCGGTGAGAAGGTAAGAAGACTATGTCTTTCCTTTTGAGAAGACAGGAGCAAAGATGGTTGGGCACGTGGATTCTGATCTGACGGACATGCTCTCCTAGATCGTTCCTGTAGAGAAGTTCAAGGTCTGTGAAACTTCTCTGGGCTTGGCGATGGCAAAAAAGAAGGACGGAATGTGCACGAGAAGCTATGATGCAATGAAGAAATAAGATAAGAGATCAAGGAGCTACACGGTTGAAGATTGAAGGCATGGTAGAGATTGTTGTCAAATGCCTTAAATCAGTTTTTTGGCATTGGTCGACCGGTCGTGGCTTAGCCACGACTAGTCGTAGAGAGCGGCTCGACTGGTCGTAACCCGCTCGACTCAAAGTCCAGCGGCTATGTATTTTGGTGGGGAGTGAACAACTGGTCGAAGGAATGGCTCGACCGGTCGTAGGGGTCCTGCGACCAGTCGTAGCCCCGGCTCGACTAGTCGTAGTTATGCAAATTCATTTCCGAATCTGATGCGGACTGCGGAAATTTGAATCAGTCTTTCGCAAGGTGCGAAAGGAAGTTGCCTCAACTATAAATAGGGGTCCCTAGGGCTTTTCTAGGAACAATGAGAAAATATTCTAAGGCTTCCTAAAGGTATTCTAAAGGGTTCTAGGATTATCAAAGGGTGTAGCAAGGGTGAGATTCGAGGTTGTTTGAATTGGGTAAGTCTTCTCTCTTTGTAATTTTTATTTTCGTAGTAGAGATCTGTCGCTTTATGCTGTGGTTTTTTCCCGCAAGGGTTTTTCACGTTAAAACTTTGTGTTCTTCTGTGATTACTTGTTACTATTGAATTGCTATCCTAGATCTAGATTTGTGTGATTCTATAGAACAAATCCTGAAAACAAATATCACTGGAAATCTCGGCCCATGCTAACTGGACTAGGAAAACGATGGTTGAAAGAAAAAAAGTTTCTTACCTTTGTATAGATAACACCAATCTTTGATGAGCAAGGTACTTTGCCATGTGTGACGTTTTAGATGGAGGGTAATCATGGTACTGTTGGCAAGAGTGCTGAGCCATTACATGGATATTATACTGAGGTGGGTGTAAGACTATGTACAGAATGTAGGATCGATCCATGGATCGATTATAGAGATAACTGAATCTGAATCTCAAATGCTTACGTAATGGGAAGCTATTCCTTCTTTAGGTTGATAGTAACTTAGTCTTCTACATTGGAATCTCAAATGAGACTTGAGTTTTCTGCCAATATAGTTGTGGACCAAGACATGTATTTATAGAGAAAAAAAAAAAGATTTGAAATAATTCAATTCATTACAACTACTACAATAATTTACGCACTAGATAGAATCCATGTCCAACTAAAGAACTATGAATATGTAACATAATCCAAGCAAACCACCCAATTATATATCTGAATGGGTGACAACTGATGTGGGATCTGCAGTATGCTTGATTAAATACCCAATCTTCAGATCATCCAAACTATTTATCACTTGGGATGTACCTAATAGAAGTCTTACAGAGCATTCCATTGGCACCAATGCCATCTGGTGCACGTGCTGTGATATGCCATCCAAGTTAACCCGTCCATCAGCTATGTACCCTCAGGTTATACCCAGGGCCAGAAAATCAGTTTGAATGAAAACTCTATGGGATACAACACAGAGCAAAGTGGGAAAGGGTGCCCACCCCTGTTCTCAATGGAGTCTGCTGAAAGTTAGAACAGTTTGATGTTTTTCCTGACCTTTGTATAGAGCAGATAAAGGCCTGGATTCTGTACACGCAACATGATGGCCCCATGAGAATTGAGGTGGGAGTCCCCTGTCAACTTGTACCTGTTCTGTGGCCCACCTGAATTCCTGTTTAAGCTGATTTTTGTACCCTGATTTTTGCCACTTGAGCCCAAAAAACTGCCAAAATGGAAACTCGGGTGGGCCACAACAAGGACAAGTTGAAAGAGGCCTTCATTTTCATTCGGGGCCATCATGTTCTGTATAATGAATCCAGGCCCGTCCAGAACATTCATCTGACCTGCATAAGGGATCATGATAAAAATCCCGTTGTTCTGCAGTAAGCTGGGCCCCGGTGAGAATCAAGGGTCTTCCACGCATCAAGATGATTTTAGGGCCCTGGGACTAATACGAGGGATTGAATGCAGGTTTTTTTTTTTAATTTTTTTTTAAAAGACAGTTTCCGTTCATGGAAAACCAAAATAATAGATTTTTGATGAAACATTAATTTCCACATTGGATGCGAATTTTCAAAAGGAAGTTCCTTGTGGGTGGAAGCTATGTGGAAAAGGAAGTTCGCTATGGTGCCCACGGTGATATTTGTGAGAAATCCACCGCCTTTCAGTTTCTCATGCTCACATTAGGACAGGAGTTAAAAAGTCAGGCGGGTCCAAAACTCGGGTGGGTCACACGACAGAAAAAGGTCAGGACGGAAATGTCCACCGTTGAAACCATCCTGGACCCGACCATAATGCTTATATGCCATCCAAACCAATAGCTGGTTGTGCTGAGCCTTTGCTTTCGATCCCTTTTAAGACCTAACAGCTTGGCCAAGACCGTTGTTGGTGTGACTGGACCAATCTCACACTATATTGTTATATTGTGGGCTGGGCTTGGAATCAGTCTTCTGCTCCAAGCAAAAAAATCTGAAGCAGCGCAGGCCAGTTGCAACTCTAGGGCCTGATTGATTGATCAATAGCCCAGTTTAGGAGGCTGTGTGACATGAATTAGTTGAGACATTCACCCATTTAACTGTTACTGCTGATGTTAATGTTCGACAAATCTTGATTATGAAAATTGTCATCCCCTCATGTTGAAAGCCCGATAGTATAACCGGTGTTGCATCACTGATTGCAATTTGGTTTCTTCCATTTGTATAATGGGAACTTCATAGGTCAGTTGGGCCCTAATAAGGTTTCAACGGATGTCATTAGCCCCACAATTTCCTGTGGTGTGATTCAGTAGAGCTTTTCCATGTGTTTCAATTTTACACTCATGTCCTAAAATGGATGGACAAAATAAATAAGACACATACATCCACCGTGGGCCTTATAGAGTTTACTCAGTAGTCTAAAGTTAGTACCCAGATTGGGTCCTATGACTATCCTCTCTTGCCCATGACCCTAACAAGGGCAATTTGGTTATTACTATAGCTTGGACAAGTCATCGACCGACCCTTCTCACTTTCCTGCATTCAGGAAACTCAATGATGGAGCTGTTGCCCATGAGCCTAACAAGGGCAATTTGGTTATTTCTAATCAGTGCCATCCTTCTCTGTTCCATTCAAGTTCCATGCTTCATCGGATCTGCCGCTAACTTCTCCAACGAAACGGATCGCCTTTCTTTGCTCCGCTTCAAAGATCTGGTAACCGACGATCCTCTCAATTCCTTGAGCTCTTGGAACGATACTCTCCACTTCTGCTACTGGCAAGGAATCACATGCGGTGGTCTCCGGCATCCTCAGAGAGTCACCGCCTTGAACCTCACCAGCCAGAACTTGGTGGGCCGCATCTCTCCCTTCATTGGGAACCTCACATTCCTCAGGATAATCAATCTCGCAAAGAACAGCTTCCACGGGACGATTCCTGAAGAGATAGGCCGTTTGCGTCGCCTGCGGTATCTCAGTCTCACCAATAACACATTCATCGGAGAAATTCCAGCAAATCTGACCCACTGTTTGAAACTCAAAGCCGTTGATCTTTATGGGAATCAGCTCGCAGGGAGAATTCCAACTGAGCTTGGAAACCTTTCCTCTCTCACGGTTCTTCTTCTTTCAACAAATAGTTTGGAGGGCAGCATCCCAGATGACCTTTGTCAATTGGTGAACTTAGAGATTCTTGGCATAGGTCGAAATGAACTGTCAGGTACGATTCCTCCCTGCCTATTCAATCTCTCCTCTATGAACTCTTTGGACGTGGGATCGAACAGATTGCATGGAAACCTTCCACCTAACTTAGGCCTCACTCTTCCTAATCTCCAAGTGTTTTATGCCCGAACAAACCAATTCACAGGACCCATACCAGTTTCGTTGTCCAATTCCTCGAGCCTTGCACTTATTGACCTTGGTTACAATGGGTTTAGTGGATCTGTGCCTCCGAGTTTTTCAAGACTGAGCGGTCTCAGCAGGTTATTTTTGGGCAGCAATCAACTTGGAATTGGGACTAATGACTTGAGTTTTCTCCATTATTTGACCAATTGCAGTGAGTTACAAGAATTGGATGTAAGCAATAACCGTCTCAGTGGTTCGTTACCTGACTCCATGGCGAATCTTTCCACCCAGCTGACGATCCTCTTGTTAGGAGGTAATAGAATATTTGGAAGCATCCCATCTGGGATTCAGAATCTTGTCGGCTTAACGCTATTGGATATGGGGTCTAACTTTCTAAGAGGTCCTATTCCTATGGGTGTTGGGAAGCTTAACAAGATCGGACGACTTGACTTTGGTGGAAATCATTTATCAGGGACAATTCCATCTTCCTTGGGCAATATTAGCCAATTGTTCCGACTCGATTTGTTTGGAAACAATCTAAGGGGGAGCGTACCTTCAAGTATTGGAAATTGTATAAACTTGCAGTTTCTATACCTCCAAAATAATAACTTAAGCGGTCCCTTACCTGCACCACTTTTCAGCATTCCCTCTTTGATTTATCTTAATCTTGGCAATAACTCTTTTATTGGTTATCTACCATTGGAAGTCGATTACTTGAAAGTTCTTGGAAGATTCGATGTTTCTCGGAACAAATTGTCAGGCGAAATTCCAAGCACCCTAGGCACTTGTCTCAGTCTAGAGGATGTCAGGTTGAATGGGAACTTCTTTCAAGGAACAATTCCTCCAACATTTACTACTCTAAGAGGCCTTCAATCCCTGGATCTTTCACAAAACAACTTGTCTGGGGAGATTCCAAAATATCTGGGGAAGCTTCTTGCTCTAGAGTATCTAAATCTGTCTTTCAATAATTTTGAGGGTGAATTACCAGAACAAGGGGTCTTTCGAAATGCCAGTGCAGTTTCAGTGCTTGGAAATATTAAGCTTTGTGGGGGTATTAAATATTTACGACTGCCTCCATGTCCTAGCCAAGATTTCAAGAAACAGGGGAGGTCTCTTGCTTTGAAAGTAAAAATCTCAATAATTGTTGTCCTGTGTCTTCTTTCAATAACATCTTTCTTTACCACTCTTTATTGGGTAAGAAAGGCGAGAAGGAAACCTTCTGCTGAGGCTTCTGTGGAGATAAGTTGAGAAGGAAACCTTTAGCTGTGCCTTCTGCCGTGGATCTTTTTACGAACGTGTCTTATGCAGAGCTCTTGAAAGCAACAGATGGGTTCTCTTCTGCCAATTTGGTTGGGACTGGGAGATATGGTGCTGTATATAAAGGGTTTCTGGATCGTTATGAACCTATAGTAGCAGTAAAAGTCTTCAACCTCCAACGACAAGGAGCTATGAGGGGCTTCATGTCCGAATGCGAAGCCATGAGAAATATCAGGCATCCGAATATTGTTAGGATCTTAACTTGTTGCTCAAGCATTGATTTTAAGGGCCTTGATTTCAAAGCTCTAGTTTATGAGTATATGCCTCATGGAAGTCTGGACAAGTGGTTGCACACAGATGGCCGCGAACCGCTTTGGAGAAACTTGAATTTCAGTGAAAGGCTAAACATAGCTATCGATGTGGCTTCTGCTTTGGTTTATCTCTGCCGAAGGTCGATCATTCATCGAGATATAACGCCAGGCAACATTCTTCTTGACGGTGCCATGGTTGCTCGTGTGGGTGATTTCGGGCTTGCCAAGTTATTAGCTGAGGTTGCTAAAACTAGGACGGTTGTGATGATGGGCTCTGTTGGGTACATCGCTCCAGGTAACAATTTCATCTATTTCCTTTTATATTATATAGAGTCCTATGTAGAAGCTCAGATGGGCTCCACCGTGATGTGCATGTGAAATCCACTTCAACCAACATATGCATGAACCCATGTTAGGCCCAAGGCCCAAAAATAAGACTAGTCCATGATTTAGGTGGGACATACTAAGGGAAACAGTTGGGGGAGAGGATGGCCACCTTTGATTTTTTACATGGCCCTCTATGGTGTTTACATGAAATCCACTCCGACCATTAGATGTATCATCCTGAGTTACCTCCAGGGCCAAGAAATCAGTTTGACCCGTGATTTATGTGGGCCAAACCAAAGGAAACAATGGGAGAGAGACCTACATCCTGGATTTTTACGTGGCCCATCTTGATGATAATATGAAACCCACTCCAACCAGTAGATGGCACACTAAAGTTTAACATTGAGGGCCAAAATAGGCCCATCCGTGATTCAGGTGGGCCACTTGAAGGGAAACAGTTTGGAGGGCAACTGTTGCCTTGTATATTGTTTTTGATGGTGTGGTTCACCTGAATTATGGACGGGGATGATTTCTTGGCCTTATAACTAATATCGGATGACACACCTGATGATTGAACTGGATTTTACATAAAAATCATGATGGAGCCCACCTGAGCTGCCAACCCTGTTACACGCATGGATGTCTCTTGCACTCTCGCTCACAAGAGACCATGTGTCTGTATATGAGTGTATGAGGTCTACAGTTCAGCCAGTTGTACCACAGGTTATAGTCCACCCCACAGATAACTTTAAACCTTTCATGTACTTCCAAAATACAACCTGTGCAATAGGTTGGCCCCATCGTGAGGATTTCCTCGTGCAAAAATCAGCTACATTCAACGGTGAACTTTCAACCTTTCATTTACTTCCAACATCCAATCTGTGCAATAGGTTGGCCCATCACGAGGATTTCCTTATGCAAAAATCAGCTACATTCACTAATTGAGCAGTCAACGTTTCTATTTTGGTATTTAACTACGTGATGAGTAGATGGGCTGATTTTGTTGAGCAGAGCTGTTTTTGCTGCTGGCGCATCTACTTCCTGATTTGGAGCCAGGCTCTGTTTTTGCAAATGTTGTGGTTATAGTTTGTGGCTCTATAAAATAGGTGAGTTTGAAGTTTACATGAAGCCCACCCAAATGTCTGTACAATCTGTTTTCTCATCAACACACTTATAGATGGTGAGCTCCCACCTTTTATTTATTTTTAAAAAAATGGAGAAATGGGCTGATTTTTGCACTGGGTTGATCCTCATAGTGGGCCCAACCTATTAGAAGGTTTTGATGTTACATTCACTTAATAAGTTGGAAGTTATCTGTTTCCAACCATCTTTCTCTATATCCACACGCACATACCACACAGAGAGCAAAAGGTAAGAGCACACCCCTTTAACTGTACCAAGAGATGAAACATGTTACAGCTTTTGGGAGGGGAGAAGTTGTCAATTATTTCCAAAAGGTATTTTAGCCCCAAACATACCTTTACAAATGCTTACTTGAGTATGTGGGACAAGGTAGCCCCCAGCATGAAGATAATCATTTGCAAAAGTAAGGCTGGTCCACTCATTTTAAGAGGCATGCCCAATATACTCATTCAAGGCACACATTTGGCCTGCACATTGAGTGGACTGTCTGACTTTTGCATATTGTTTACTTTAAAAGCATTTCAAAATTGCATCTCTTACAAATTTACCATGCTAGTGCTATATATTTTGCCTGCATGGTAAACTCCTTATTTTGAATAGTTAGGAAACTATTCTAAGGCTTCAACTACCATAGATATCAATTAATATAGTGAGAATATATTTATTTAGATGAGCAGAATTGACATTGGATGGTGCATGTGAACTTTCACATGTAATTCTTTTCCTACAATAAACTTTCACACCTCATCAATCTATCACTTGTGTGGATAATATGAGCCATATAAAAGGTGGGTACGCTATAAATATCACCATGTGTGAACAATAGACCAATGGAAACATTAGGCTAGCCACAAACTTATTATGAGTCAGACCATCTACTCTATTCCTTAGTTTGGATGGCTCAGGTTGCCTGATGGGTGGACTATCCTTGTTTTTATCCCGGGTCATGTATTTCTAAGCTTTCAAAGTTTCCGGTCTATGGCTGATTAATAGAACTTCTTACTATAATATTGGTCTGGTATTTTTTTTAGTATATCCCAACTGTTGAATGGCTTTGGTTTTTTTATGCTCCACATATGACTAAGGCATATATGTTCTTTAGGTGGGCTCTAGCAAGTGTGTTGCCTTGGCCTTGTCGTTCTTATGATCATGTAGGCTAATCTTGTACATTGAATGTGGAACACTAGTACCATTTTCTTGGTGGGACAACCTAAATGGGCAGGGAAGTTATCAAACCAAAACCGTGCTGGGCCCAACATGCCAGCTAGTTAGATGTGAGCATTTGTCATATGTGTGTATGAAGTTTTCTCCCTAGAGCCAGTTCTCACAAGAACTCAGTGCGAACCTTTGGGAACACATACATGAGGTCTCCAATTCGATATCATATTACCTAAAAAGACCCTCATCCCATATGATGTGTGTACAAAATGTAATCCATCCACTGGATGAATTACCTCGTGATCCTAGGGCCTAAAAAGGTGGTGGGACACAACAAAGTGGGAGGAGATGCCTACCCTTGATTTTCATCGGGGTCTACCTGAGTTGCAAAACAGTTTGATTTTTTTAGCTGGGTCTCCATGCATGGCTCAGTGGTAGACTTACATGAGTTTCAACACTTAGACTAGGGATCGTATGCCCATGTAGTGTGAGTGGTTGCGTGAGTGTGTGGGGTGTGGGCGAGTGTGTGTTACAAAAAAGTTTGATTTTTAGCCCACCTCTCATCTAAGACAGATGAAGGGTCTATATGGCCTGGATTGCATTTGCACATCAAGTGAAATGAAGTTTGCTAAGCTACAAGAATTGTACGAGAGCCTGTTACACACCATGCATGTGTAAAATTGGTACATGTGTGCAATCTAATCCATGAATCAGGTGGGCCTAGTCAAGCACTTGACCTATACCAGCTTCGGACCTGACTTGAGCCAAAATCAAATCGAATGGTTACCCGAGCCTGATTTTATTTGGATCCAAGTTTTTAAAAATGGCCTCAGATTTTGAAGGAACCACATTTGGCAAGATTCAAACTCAATAGCAACAAAATCTTACTGATTGCTGACGTAGGACGTGGCAGAGATACATTCTTTGTATGGTTGGACCAAAAGAAGGTGAACTGTAAATTGGCTATAACTTTTGATCCGGGTATCATCACGGGAGGCATGGCTTATGAACTTTGATTAGAACATGCCATCTACGGCCAACTGACCCATTTAATGGTTGCGTCAATCCATTTTGCGAGAAAATGCGCGCTTCTAGCTCAAAAACGAGATTTTTCATGGGCGGTGCTCTAGGTAACATACTAGCGGAAGAATCGGCAAGCCATATAAAGATTGCAAACAGTGATTGACTGTTTGACAAAAGTTGTAAGACAGATCCATGCTCGTAATAATGAGCAACATAAGATCGGCAATAGAGCTCGTGACCATCATTTCGTGATGCGTCATTGGTGATGCATCACAGCTGTCACCTAATAATGGTAAATCATAAGTCACTACTCTGATCGTGAGGAAGCTATTGTACACACCAAAGGAGGAAATAAATTTATAGCGGCACAACATCTTTCAAACAAGGTGCACCGTGAACTAAAGGGTTTGTGATGTGATCATAGATGGTAGGAATAGGGAGAATCTTGTTTCAAAGTTGATGGTGAAAAAGTTGTAACTAGAGACAGAAATGCACCCTTCTCCGTATATAGTTGGATGGATCAAGGAAGTCATCAAAACAAATGTAACTGAGCAATGCCGTATTCCCTTCTCCATTGGTAAATATTAATATAAGGACAAAATAGTGTGTGACGTGATGGATGCGTCAGCTTGTCACATGTACGATCGTGATACTGCGTATAGAGGTCAGGATGATATATTTATTTTTGTAAAGATGGTAGAAAAATTATCCTCACACCTATGGAAATGGAGAACCAACCCAAGACTTTTAAAATGGAAGAGCATTCTCTCATAACCGATTAAGATTTCGCCATACAATTTGAGGAGACATGAGAGATAAATGCATTAGTTGAAAAGGAAAAGGATGCGGAGCCCATGAACATCCCAAAGGATTTGAAACTAGTGTTGCAGGAGTTCAAGGTGATTGTGTCTGATGAACTTCCTAAGGAGTTACCTCCAATGCGAGATATACAAAACCATATTGATCTTGTCCTAAGGGCAAGTTTGCGTAATTGCCCACGGAAAGAACGTGAGATCTTGCAGGTATAAGTGGAAGAACTGATTCATAAGAGTCAAGTCAAGGAGAGCTTGAGTAAATGTACTGTGCCAACTTAGGAACCTAATGCAAAGTATAAGGAAAATGTTGATGAACATCAGTGCCAATATCATGAGCCAAGTCCCTTGCGTAACTCAACGACGAATTTTTTTCTAAGTAGAGGGGTCTGATGTAGGACATGGCAGAGATACATTCTTCATGTGGTTGGCTAAAAGAAGTTGAACCGTAAATTGGCCATAACTTTTGATCCAAGTATCGTAACGGGACCCACAACCTAGGAATTTTGACTGGAATAGGACATCCGGAGCCAACCAACCCATTTAATGGTCACGTCAGTCCATTTCGCGAGAAAATGGTCGCTTCCAGTCCAAAAATGGGATTTTAGAAAAAAAAAACATATTCTATTTTTAGTATTTTTTATTTTTGTCGTATTTCCTTTTTTTCTAGAATTTTAGAATTTTTTCCTTTTTTAGAAATAAATTGTAATCATGCTTCTAGCAAAAAGTTTATCTAGAATTTTTATTTTTAAAATTAGTCTTTAGAAGAGTTTTACTAGAATTAAGACTTTTGTTAGGGTTAGAATTTTGCTATTTTTGGTAATTACAAATTTTAGTTTATTTTTTGCTTTATTAAGAGAGTAATCGAGAGTTGATGGACATTATCACACAATTACACATTACTTAATAGACTTGAGTTTGCTCTCTCTCTCTCTCTCTCTCTCTCTCTCTCTCTCTCTCTCTCTGTGGATTCAAGGTTTTATGCACTTAAGGAAGACGTATGGTGATCTTTCTCTTCCCTTTTCCACACTCTTCCCTACTTCAATTTCAAAGTTCTAGATATACAAAAGCGGTGCTCACTTGCACCTCACATGAATCACGCCATAATGAGGTGTGAGGAATTCTTCTCTAATGATGGATTTAGTTGAGATGTGTTACATAAAAATCATACAATAACTCATATAATCACTTGATGACTGAGGAGCTGAGTTCTTTCAATGGAGTAGTAAAGTCTTGTTCAATGTAGAACGTCACTGCAAGAACCTTCAAGCTCATAGCACACCAATTGATGTTAGAAATTTGGATCCATAGAATAGTAAAAATGCAAATTACTTGTTCAAATAGAATATTCCCTCTCATCTGTCTCTCTCTCAAAATTTAACTTTTTGTATCTAAATGGTTGCTTATATGTGAACATGAATTGTAGAGTATGCGATGGGAGGTAAACCATCCACACAAGGAGATGTTTACAGCTATGGAATCCTTCTATTGGAGATGATCACTGGAAAGGGGCCAACTAATGACATGTTTAAGAACAATCTAACCCTTCATCATTTCGCTAAATTGGCTTTGCCCGAACAAGTAATGAAGATTGTTGATCCACGACTGCTTGAAGCAGAAGCAGAAGTTACTCAAAGCAACAGAAATCATATCGATAGAAGAAATAGAATGGGTGACTGCTTGATTTCAATGATCAGAATCGGTGTGATATGCTCCACGGAATCTCCAAGAGAACGAATGGATATTAAAGATGTTCTCACGGAAATGCATGCAATCAAGGACTTGTATCTTGGCAATGCGATTCACAGAGAAAAAGTTTGGTCACAACTGTTAGATGAAGGTCCGTCTTACATTAATCATTACTAAGTTATTATTGGTAGTTATGTTGAGAAAGATTTCAAAATAAAATAAGATTGTTGAATACTTTTTAATAAGCTCTAGATATATTTAGTCTTAGCTTAGGAGTGAGCTTGTGTTGATGGTGAATATATAGCAAGATGTCTTTTTTTTCTTTTTCTTTTTTCTTCTTTTTTGTTTTATTTCATGTGAGTCAAAGGGAGATTGTATCATGAATGTAATGAGACAAAGGCATCATCTTATTCCTATAAGAGTACTATTGGGTCATTAAGATGTTTAATCACTAAAACATTTTATTCAACCCTTTTTCAAAATGCCTTTACAATCCAATGAAGTGCTTTAGCAATACCCACTGGAGAGTTGCCTGAGGAAGTATTCATCTACTAAGTCCCATTAAAAGATTATGTTGTTTTGCCTGATGAATGTGAAACACTGCTCTACTTTCAAATATCTGTTGATACACCACCAACAAGATGGTTAGAATCATCAAAATATGGAAATGTCCAACCTAAATGCATGCCGAGATAGACCATCTGGATTCTGAAAGTTGGTATTTCTCAGCTTGAAAGCCCCAAATAATATAGACTGGGGTGTTGCATCACTGATTGCAATTTGTTTTATTCTATCGTATGGTGATGGTGGGAAGTTTGTAGGTCAGGTGGTACGGAACTGGGTTCTTATCATGCACTTGCTCTCATATAAGATAGCCCATCCTCATCACTTGCAATTTGGGTGGGTTCATTGCCTGGGATCCATTCCTCAGTCCTGCAGCTGATGATGCTGTTTGTAAATTATTTAGATGTGAATTGTACATGGATGAAAGTGATTAAGTCTAAAGCTTGAGTTTCAAGTCCTCCAGGCATGGATTTTCATCCTTCACAGGCAATGTCTAACTTCCGAAGTCCTCACTGTTGGAGGGATTATAACTTAGAAATCAGTTGTTGGACAAGTACTTAGAACTGCAACTTGAGTTGGGTCAATCCGAAACTGATTAATGCAACCTGAGTTTGGGTTGAGTCAGGTTGGGCTGTAGAGGTCTTTGGATTGGGTCAGGTTGGGTTGTCAAGGTCATCAGGTTGGGTTTGGGTACTTTTGGGTTGCAGCTTGGGTCCTCTTGAGGTTGGTTTGGGCTCAGGTTTACCTGCAACCTGATCCAACGGGTCAGCACGAGCCCATTCTATCTGGATTGCATCCCAAGTAGTCCTCTTTGAGCAAGAAATTTGGCTGGTTCATTTTAGAATTAGATTTGGTACTTGGGAAAACTTGACTTGTTATGCATCATTTAATAATCCCTGACATGCTTTAATTAATAGATATCACTGATTTCATGTCGTTAAAACTTTGATTATGAAGGTTTTGGGCTGCAACTCAGCTGGACAATATACCAAGCCTAGTCTGAGTGCACCCTTGTTTAAACCTCGGTCCTAGAGGAACCTGGCTTGGTCTTAGGCCCGAGTTTTAGGGCCAATGGCTGGCTATGCTAGGCCTTCCCTTTTGACCCTTCTTGAAGACCTAACAGCTAGGTGAAGACCAGTGTTGGGATCCTTGGACCATCATCCAACGGGAGCCAGGTGCAACCCCGGGGCCTGATTAATTGATAATTAACCCAGTTTAGGTTGAGATACTTAGAAGAAGATTTCGACATGGCCTTGATTTTGTTGGCTTTACCATGAAATGATGGTTAATTACCAAATGGGCCAGGCCAGGAGGATTTCAGTATAGCGTTGGCATAAGAGATAGGATGCTTGTCTCTGGATATGCGGTCTAGTGGTCGGTGCTCTGTGGGCCCCACCATGATCTATGTGGTTTATCCACACCGTCCATCCTTTTTTACACATCATTTTAATATTCCCATGAATAAAAATAAGACAGATCAAAATCTCAGGTGGACCACACCATGGGAAAACAGTAGTGATTGAATGTCTACCATTAAAAACCTCCTAGGGCTCACAGTAATGTTTGTTTGACATCCAACCTGTAGATTAGGTCATACAGACCTGGATGAAGGTAAAAAACAAATATCAGCTTGATCCAAAACTTTTGTAGCCTCAAGAAGTTTTTAATGGTGAGAGTTCAATCAACACTGTGTGTCCCACTTGAGATCTTGATCTACCTCAGTTTTGGATTTATACCATAAAATTATCTGAAAAAAATGGATGGACGGCATGGATGAGACACATCCATCATGTTGGGGCCCACAGAGCACCGACCACTAGCCATTGGCTAGTGGCAGGGTGAGTAGCCAATCCGTTTCCGTCTCTGGACACTTCTTTCAGCATGGGATGAATTCCCTACCTTTCTTTTCAATTTTCACCTAGGATGATATGGAAAAGAACGGTTGACTTCTGCACACTTACTTTCCGGGTCCGATGAACGGTCAAGATTGAATGAGCCATGGAGTAGGGTGATCCAGATTTCGTCCTACCCCTACCACGACCGATTCGATCCTAGCTGGTGCTCTGTGGGGTCCACTGTGATGTATTCGGTTTGACACATGCAGAGGAAGCGAATACTGCGTGGCCACGTTGATTATTCGACCCCATTCGAGGCGTGGAATAAAAAACGAAATCGATCCAAATCCCAGGTGGACCACATCACAGGAAACGGTGGTGATTGAATGCCACCTTTAGCTAATCCGCGTCTGTTGTGAACGGGCTATTTCTCGGAAGGTGGGAAATACAAGGTGTACTTTTATGGAAGTTTTAATAATTTTACACGCTTTTATTTAATCTTATTTTATAAACATAATGCCGTCCGCTCCATCTCTGTCTCCTCACTTTTCCTTTCCATTCCAGCATTCACACACTCCATCTAATGGAGCTTCCGCATATCAGTCTAAGGGCATTTTGGTCATTTCTCCTTATCTCTTCCATGGGCGTTCCATGCTTCTTCGGATCTGCCGCTCATTTCTCCAACGAAACCGATCGCCTTGCTCTGCTTTACTTCAAACATATGATAACCGACGATCCTCTCCATTCCATGAGTTCTTGGAATGATACTCTTCACTTCTGCCACTGGAAAGGTGTCACGTGCGGTCGACGGCATCCTGATAGGGTCACCGCCTTGAACCTCACTGACCAGAACTTAGTGGGCCCCATTTCTCCCTACATTGGGAACCTTTCCTTTCTCAGGATAATCAATCTCGCAAACAACAGCTTCCACGGCACGATTCCTGAAGAGATTGGCCGTTTGCGTCGCCTGCGGTATCTCAGTCTCACCAATAACACTTTCACTGGTGAAATTTCAGCAAATCTCACCCATTGTTCGAAACTCGAAGCCTTTTGTCTTTATGGGAATCAGCTGTCAGGGAGGATTCCAACTGAGTTCGGATCTCTATTGAATCTCAGAAGATTGGACCTTGGTCACAACAATCTTATAGGAAGCATACCACCTTCACTTGGAAACCTTTCGTCTCTCACTTACCTTTATCTCCGAAGAAATAGTCTGAAAGGCAGCATCCCGGATGAACTCAGCCGGTTGATAATCTTGGAGCTTCTTAGCATAAGTGAAAATGAAGTTTCAGGTACGATTCCGCCACTGCTATACAATCTCTCCTCTATTAAGTGTTTGGACGTAGGATGGAACAGATTGCAAGGAAACCTTCCACCTAACATAGGCCTCACTCTTCCTAATCTCCAACAGCTTTATGTCGAAGGAAATCAATTCACAGGACCCATACCAGTTTCATTATCCAATGCTTCAGGGCTTTTACTTATTAAACTTGCTAACAACAGTTTTAGTGGATCCATGCCTATGAATTTTGGAAGCCTCAAGGGTCTCACCAAATTATATTTGGGGGGCAATCGAATTGGAATTGGAAAAGCTCATGATTTGAGTTTTCTTGATTCTTTGACCAATTGCAGTAGATTACAAGAATTGGATGTAGGCGATAATTGTCTCAGCGGTTCATTGCCTGAATCCATGGGTAATCTTTCAACTCAGCTGAGAATACTCTGGTTAGGGAGTAACAGGATATTCGGAAGCATACCATCTGGGATTCAGAATCTCGTCAGCTTAACAACACTGAGAATGGAGTACAACTCTCTTACAGGTACTATTCCCATTGGTGTTGGGAAACTTAACAAAGTGAGACAACTTTCCTTGGGTGGGAATGAATTATCAGGGGAAATTCCATCTTCCTTGGGCAATATCACCCAATTGTACATACTTGATTTGTTTGGGAACAATCTATGGGGAACCGTACCTTCAAGCATTGGAAATTTTACATTCTTGCAGTTTATACACCTTGGCAATAATAACTTGAGCGGTACCTTACCCAGATCACTTTTCAGCATTCCCTCTTTGACTGAACTCCGTGTTGAAAGTAACTCCTTTACTGGCGATCTTCCATTCGAAGTCAGTTATTCAAATGCTCTTGGAAGATTCAGTGTTTCTAATAACAAATTGTCAGGCGAAATTCCAAGCCCGCTAGGCAATTGTCTCAGCTTAGAGTATCTCTGTTTGGATGGGAACTTGTTCCAAGGATCAATTCCTCCAACATTTACTAGTCTAAAAGGCCTTCGACTCCTGGATCTTTCACGCAACAACTTATCTGGAAGGATTCTACAAGGCTTGGAAAAGTTTGTTCTAGAGTATCTAAATCTATCCTTCAACAATTTTGAGGGTGAATTACCAAAACAAGGGGTCTTCGGAAATATCAGTCGAGTTTCAGTGGTGGGAAATAGTAAGCTTTGTGGGGGTATTCCAGGATTACAATTGCGTCCATGCTCTAAACAGGGGAAGTCTCTTGCATCGAAAGTAAAAATCTCAATAATTGTTTTGGTGTGTCTAATTTCGCTATCATGCTTCTTTACCACTCTTTATTGGGTAAGAAAGTTGAGAAGGAAGCCTTGTTCTGTGCCTTCTATGAAGAATACTTATATTACCGTATCTTATGCGGATCTCTTTAAAGCAACGGATGGGTTCTCTTCTACCAATTTGGTTGGCACAGGGAGAACTGCTGCTATATATAAAGGGTCTCTAGATGGCTACAGATATGTAGTAGCAGTGAAAGTCTTCAACCTCGAACGCCGAGGAGCTATGAGGGGTTTCATGGCCGAATGCGAAACCATGGGAAATATTAGGCATCGGAATATTGTTAAGATCTTAACATGTTGCTCAAGCATTGATTTCAAGGGTAATGATTTTAAAGCTCTAGTTTATGAGTACATGCCCAATGGAAGTCTAGACAAGTGGTTGCACAGAGATGGCCAGGAACAGCAGCCGAGGAACTTGAACTTTCTTCAAAGGCTAAACATAGCTATAGATGTGGCTTCTGCTTTGGATTACCTAGACCAAACATCAATCATTCATCGCGATCTAAAACCGAGCAACATTCTTCTTGATGATGATATGGTGGCTCATTTGGGCGATTTCGGGCTTGCTAAGTTATTCTCTGAGGTTGCTCAAACTAGGACGGTTGTGATAATGGGATCTGCTGGGTATATCGCTCCAGGTAACAATCTCATCTATTTCCTTTTATATTATATATAGTCCTAGTCTATTCGTAGGAGACATCACATGCCAACAAAGTGAGGGTGGCCTTGGGTGGCCCCCACCACGGTGCGTATGTGAAATCCATTTCATCCAACAAATGCATATGTTAGGCTCAAGGCCAAAATATTAGACTGGCCCATGTTTTAGGAAGGGCATTATGAGAGAAACCGTTGGAGAGATGCTCACTCTTGATTTTTACATGGCCAGCTATGGTGTTTATATGAAATCCGCTTTGTCCATTAGATGCATCATCTGAAGCACGACAAGGGCCAAAGAATCAGAATGATCTGTCGTTCAGGTGGGCCACACAAAAGGAAGCAATGGGGGAGAAAGACATTAACCCTAGATTTTTTACAAGGCCCATCGTGATGATAATATGAAATCCAATCCAACCATTAGATGACATGTTTACTAAAATTTAAGCTCGGGGCCGGAAGTTATGCCATTTGCAATTCAGGTGGGCCACTTGAAGGGAAACAGTTTGGAGGGGAGTGTTGCCCTATAGATTATTTTGAAATGTGTGGTCCAGCTGAATCATAGATGGGAATGATTTTTGGGCCTTGGACTTAATATGGGGTGACACACCTTGTGGTTGGGGTGGGTTTCCCATAAATATCATGGTGGGGGCCATCTAAGCCACCAACACCTTTGTAACAGAGTTGGGTCTCCCGTAGTGTGACTCACAAGAAACTATTTCCTTTTGCTATGAGCCACCAAAGTTTTGGATCAGGGTGAAAGTTGGGCCCTGGGCCTTGGGGTGCTGCATTAGATGGACGGTTCAGATTTTGTGCTCATACAATGGGAGATGAATTCTGAAAAAGTTCTCACGAGTTCTCGTGAGAAGTGAGAACTCGTGCGCATGTGAGAATTCCTCTCTCTATATAAAACTTATATCGGTATCAGAGCCATGTTCTATTATATATAATACAAGTTATAGAGAGCAAGTCTTGTGTCCAATTGGTTGGACTACAAGTTATGCTCCACCTAGTGGAATTCTTCCATCATGAGTAAGTTACACTATAGAAAGCAATCTCTAGCCATTGATAAGTAGAAAAGTACAAATGTAGCTTTTTTGATGGGATGATGTGAATGAATTTTTCTCTAGGTGATGCTTGTCACAAGGCCAAGCTATTGGATGAGTTGCATGTCGCATGAACTTAATAGGTTGGAAGTTATTTGTTGGGCGGACCATAACTTGTGGTCCAACTGGTTGGACATTGGATCTTCTCTCTCTACACAGGAGAAGGTCTCAAGTCCAACACATGTTACAGTCCACCCAACAGGCAACTTTCAACATTTCGTATACTTCTAACTTTCAATCTGTGCAATAGGTTGGCCTCATCATAAAATTTTCTTTATAAAAAAATCAGCTACATACGCAAATTGAGTGGGTGAACCTTCTATTTTTGTATTTATCAATGGCCAGACATTGTTTTGTAGGTATGACCAATATGATGAGTAGATTGGAGTGATATTTGCACTAGGTGATCATCATGGTGGGCCCAGCCTATTGGAAGGTTGAAACGTTACATTCACTTAATCGGTTGGAAGTAATCCATTGGGTAAACCATAGCTTGTGGTCCAACCGGTTGGACTTTAACCTTCTCTCTCCACACACACATCACACTTACAGAGCAAAAGGTGAGAGCACACACGTTGTAATTGTATTGAGAGATGAAACATGTTACAGCTTTCGGGAGGGGAGAAGTTATTAATTATTGCACGAAGACAACCATGTGCAAAAGTAAGGGTGGTCCACTCATTAGGGAAATTTTAAGAGGCATGCTGAATATACTCTTTCAAAGTGCACATTTGTTCTGCCTAATGAGTGGACTCACAAACTTACCATGCTAGCACTAGTTTGCCCATGTGGTAAACTTTCTAGCTTCAAGTAGCATAGATATCAATTAACATAGTGAATATATATTTACTTAGATGAGCAATGTTGACATTGGATGTTGCATGTGAACTTTCACATGCAAAGCTTTCTTTTCTATCAAGTAACTTTCACACCTCATCAATTATCATTCACGTGCAATCATGACACACTCATAAAATCATATCCACCAACTGGGACCATTTCAAACATGCACTGGGATAACATTATGCTTCCGGGTTGAATAGGTAGACCTGTGTATGTTGATCAGCCACATGTACCTTGAACATGAAACACTAGTTATATTTTCTCTAAGCTTTCAAAATTTCCCATGTGTGTGGCTGATTAATGGAACATCTTACCGTAGTGGTCTGGTATTGAGTGCATCGAGAGTCAAGTACTTAACCTAGACAAGATTCAGACCTGACCTGAGCCTAAATCAAAACAAAGGTCCAAGGACCTGATGGCTGCCTGAACCTGATTTTACCTGGATCCATGTTTTAAAAAAATGACCTCAGATTTGAAGGACCAACACCCAGTGGATTCAAACTTGGTGGCATCAAAATGTTATTGATTTCAAAGATCTAGATATAGAAAGTGGTACTCACATGCACCCCACAGGAATTTTTTGATGATGGCTTCAATTGAGATGTGTTACATAAAAATCATAACAATAACTCATTTGTTCACCTGATGATTGAAGAGCTGAGTTCTTTCATTGAAGTAGTAGAGTCTTGTTCAATTAGAAAATCTTTACAAGAACCAATTGATGTTAGAAATTTGGATCCTTAGAATAGAAGAAACGCCAATTACTTATTCCAGTAGAATACTCTCTCTCTCTCTCTCTCTCTCTCTCTCTCTCTCTCTATATATATATATATATATCCTTAGAATAGAAAAAATGCCAATTACTTATTCCAGTAGAATACTCTCTCTCTCTCTCTCTCTCTCTCTCTCTCTCTCTCTCTCTCTCTCTCTCTTCAACATTTGATATTATTTGTATATAATGGTCACTTTCATTCCAATATGCTATGTATGAATTACAGAGTATGCGATGGGTGTTAAACCATCTACACAAGGAGATGCTTACAGCTATGGAATCCTTCTATTGGAGATGATCACTGGAAAGCAGCCAACTGATGAGATGTTTAAGGACAATCTAACGCTTCATCATTTTGCTAAGTTGGCTTTGCCTGAACGAATAATGGAGATTGTTGATCCACGATTGCTAGTAGAAGAATTTGAACTTATGTGTGACTGCTTGATTTTAATGGTTAAAATTGGTGTGTGGTGCTCCGCAGAATCTCCAAGAGAAAGAATGCAGATGAGATACGTTGTTGCAAAAATGAATGAAATCAGGGACTTGTATTCATTGAGACTACAGGTTAGGTTGCAAACAATATATGAAGCTTCGTCCTCCTTCAATTCTTACTAAGCGATTATTGGTAGTTATATTGAGAAAGATTTCAAAATAAAATGAGTTTGTTGAATACTCCTCTAAACAAGCTCTTGATATATTTATTCTTGGCCTAAAGAGTATATGCTTGTATTGATATTGAATATTTGGGAAGATGTGTTTCTTTCCCCTTGTTTTATCTTGTGTTAGGGAAAGGGAGATTGTATCATGAATTTAATAAGAAAAAAGACACCATCTTATTATAATAAGAATAATATTAGGTTACTATTATGCATTGCATAAATTTTCAGATGATATTAGAATCTTAAGGAAACAGTTTAGCTGTTGGAATAATGAAGTATTCATTCAAGAAGTCTCACTATGGATCTGGCATAAAAAATAAAATAAAATTATATGATCCAATGGTTTCATCCTACTGAGGAAGTTCATTTGCCTGATGAATGTGATCATTGCTCTGTTTTCAAAATGTTTGTAGATGCACAGCTAACAAGATGGGTGGAGCTATCAAACCATGATAGTATCTGACGTAATGGATGATATAGTTACAGACCATGAAAATGCACATATGCGTATGTAAAAAGGTATTCAACTTGCTAAACTAACTGTAATTAGATCACAAGGAATGAAATCTCAATTGCTACAAATATCACTGGAAATTATCTCTGCACATGCTAACTGGACTAGGAAAACAATGGTTGAAAAAAAAAAAAAAAAGTTTCTTACCTTTGTATAGATAACACCAATCTTTGATCAGCAAGGTACTTTGCCATGTGTGACATTTTAGATGAAGGGTAAGCATGGCACTGTTGGCAAGAGTGCTGAGCCATTACATTCTCCGTAGGAACGGATATTATACTGAGGTGGGTGTAAGACTATGTACAGAATGTAGGATTGATCCATGGATCGATTATAGAGATAATTGAATCTGAATCTCAAATTCTTACGTAATGGGAAGCCATTCCTTCTTTAGGTTGATAGTAACCTAGTCTTCTACATCTGAATCTCAAATGAGACTTGAGTTTTCTGCCAATGAAGTTGTAGACCAAGACATGTATTTATAGAAAAAAAGATTTGAAATAATTCAATTCAATACAACTACTACTTCAATAATTTACACACTAGATAGAATCCATGTCCAACTAAAGAAATATGAATATGTAACATAATCCAAGCAAACCACCCAATTATATATATGAATGGGTGACAACTGATGTGGGATCTCCAGTATGCTTGATTAAATACCCAATGGTCAGATCATCCAAACTATTTATCACTTGGGATCTACCTAATAGAAGTCTTACAGAGCATTCCATTGGCACCAATGCCATCTGGTGCACGTGCTGTGATATGCCATCCAAGTTAACCCGTCCATCAGCTATGTACCCTCAGGTTATACCCAGGGCCAGAAAATCAGTTTGAATGAAAACTCTATGGGATACAACACAGGGAGCAAAGTGGGAAGGGATGCCCACCCCTGTTCTCAATGGAGCCTGCTGAAAGTTAGAACAGTTTGATGTTTTTCCTGACCTTTGTATAGAGCAGATAAAGGCCTGGATTCTGTACATGCAACATGATGGCCCCATGAGAATTGAGGTGGGAGTCCCCTGTCAACTTGTACCTGTTCTGTGGCCCACCTGAATTCCTGTTTAAGCTGATTTTTGCCGCTTGAGCCCAAAAAACTGCCAAAATGGAAACTCAGGTGAGCCACAACAAGGACAAGTTGAAAGAGGCCTTCATTTTCATTCGGGGCCATCATGTTCTGTAAAATGAATCCAGGCCCGTCCAGAGCATTCATCTGACCTGGATGAGGGATCATGATAAAAATCCCGCTGTTCTGCAGTAAGGTGGGCCCCGGTGAGAATCAAGGGTCTCCCACGCATCAAGATGATTTTAGGGCCTGGGGCTAATATGAGGGATTGAATGCAGGTTTTTTTAATTTAATTTTTATTTTTATTTTTCTTATTATTTTAAAGACAGTTTCCATTCATGGAAAACCAAAATAATAGATTTTTGATGAAACATTAATTTCCACATTGGATGCGAATTTTCAAAAGGAAGTTCCTTGTGGGTGGAAGCTGTGTGGTAAAGGAAGTTCGCTGTGGTGCCCACGGTGATATCTGTGAGAAATCCACCGCCTTTCAGTTTCTCATGCTCACATTAGGACAGGAGTCTAAAAGTCAGGCGGATCCAAAACTCAGGTGGGTCACACGACAGAAAACGGTCAGGATGGAAATGTCCACCGTTGAAACCATCCTGGACCCGACCATAATGCTTATATGCCATCCAAACCAATAGCTGGTTGTGCTGAGCCTTTGCTTTCGATCCTTTTGAAGACCTAACAGCTTGGCCAAGACCGTTGTTGGTGTGACTAGACCAATCTCGGACTATATTGTTATTTTGTGGGCTGGGCTTGGAATCATGTCCTCTGCTCATGGGTCAAGCCAGGAAAAAAAAAAAAAATTCTGAAGCAGCGCAGGCCAGTTGCAACTCTAGGGCCTGATTGATTGATTAATAGCCCAGTTTAGGAGGTTGTTTGCTATGTAGTATAAGATTTCCTGCAAAGGTACAGCCCAGTTAAGTATGTGGGCTTGGGCAAATGATGGTCAATTACCAAATGGGCACTCTAGCAACCCCTCACCAACCAAAACCATGTATATAAGCAGCCTGTGGGTTGGAGCCTAGCCATAAGTATACATGCTCCATTCACCGCTACTAACCATAACATCCACAGCTATATTGAAGGTTGGTATACCAAATGGATGGGAAGATTCTGACCCTTCATGAGTGTGTTGAGATCAATTGTTTTTCCTTTCTTTCTTTATAAAACATGACTTTTATAGGCCATATGGGTCAGCTGGGTCTCCTCATTGGACATACGGTGTTTCTTAGAAATCATGGGCCCCCCTAAATGTATGATTTAAATTACCATAAGGTTCTTCCAAAAACGAAAAAAGGTTACTATTACTCTTTTACAGAAATGCATGGAATGCTGTATTATTATTATTATTATTTTATTTTTATTTTATTATTATTATTTTTTTGTTAATTCAATTTTGTATTTGGATTCAACAGACGTATTGTAGTCCTCCCAACGGTGCCCCCTTTCTTCCACATCTCTTTCTAGCAAACGCCTTTCTTCCTTTCTTTATTTTTAAATAGAGAAGATGACCAATTCCATTTATCACGGAAAGTAACCCGATATCAAAATCAAGGGCCCCTTGGGAAAGAGCAACAAGCAAAATACAAGGAGAGGAAAACAAAAGCAATAATAATAATAATAATTAATTAATAAATAAAAGAAAAAAAAAAAGGAAAATGAAAAAGACTCAAATTAAAGGTCACGAAACAAAAGCAAAAAAAAAAAAAGGCTCAAGCTAAAGGTCATGAAAGCGATATAGCACTAAGGACCCCACTCTGGACGGTCAGTGCACCAAAAACTTCCCACATTTGGAAGAATCCTAACTGTTCAATAGGTGGCAATCAACGAGACAGTTAACGTATTACAGTAACAAGGCCAAATATTATACTTTCATGATCTTCCAGTCCTGGTGATTTTTTGGTGCAGTCAATAGGTGATGAGGCCCATCATATCAATGGTCTGGATTACGTGAACCATGGACTCCACTCAAATGATACAAGCATCATTCCTCTATTGGTAGTAATAATGGGCATGTTTCAATGCTGAGGTCTCCGGTTCAAGATCACGGCCTGACATCAGGTACTTAACCAACCAAATGCTAGAGATCCAAATCAGCAAATGTCAAATTGTATGGTGTGTTTTGATGCATTCTTTGGTTGAATCAGAGACCGCTGTAAATTGGATTTAAGAAAATCACCGTAACTACCCAGGGGAGAAAATGGGCCAGGTTGAGTTGAAGGGAGACTCAGACAAGAATCAATCAGGTTAGAATTTTAGACCTAGACACAACTGATAAAAATTCAGGTCAGGTTGGGATTGGGTCCAAGTTAAAAATAGCTGGTGTTTATTTAATAGGCCGGGTGTGAGTAGACCTAAGCCCAGGCAGTTTCATAAAGCGGAGGCAATTTAACACACAGGACGCAGCGTCTTGATTTGACAAAATATAGTAGACCGTGCTCAGGTTATTTATCACACCACCACTTGTGGAGATTATTATTAATAGAGTACATCTAGTTGCTGAAGGTTTGTTAATGTACAGGTTTAAGGTGTTGGGGCCTGACAGATATAACTACTGGTTGAACCGGGGTCCTGAATTTTTTGTTGGGACCTGCTCGAATGTGTAGTTTCATCTTCAAATTTGAATGAATTTCTCGTGGCAAGAGTACACTTTAAAAAAAAAAAAAAAACACTACTGGTTGAACCAAGAAGCTCAGGTTGGTGGAAGTGACATACATGATGCTTGGTTAGACATGAATTAATTGACACATTCGCCCATTTAACTATTACTGCTGATGTTAATGTTCAACAAATCTTGATTCTAAAAATTGTCATCCCCTCATGTTGAAAGACCGATAGTATAACCGGTGTTGCATCACTGATTGCAATTTGGTTTATTCCATTATATAATGGGAACTTCATAGGTCAGGTGGGCCCTAATAAGGTTTCAACGGATGTCATTAGCCCCACAATTTCCTGTGGTGTGATTCAGTTGAGCTTTTCCATATGTTTCAATTTTACACTCATGTCCTAAAATGGATGGACAAAATAAATAAGGCACATACATCCACAGTAAGCCTTACAGACTTTTACTCAGTAGTTTAAAGTTAGTACCCAGATTGGGTCCTATGACTATCCTTTCTAGGACCGACTCCATACTCCATGCTCCCTACTCCCAGAGCCCACAACGGATTTGTTTTATCCATGCCATCCATCCATTTTAATAGATCATTTCAAGGCATGGGTACAGAAGGAAGCAGTTCCAAGCTCATATGAGCCACATCACAAAAAACAGGGGAGATTAAATACCTACAGTTGAAAGGTGTAGTTATAACACATACATCATGGTGGGCCTACATAATTTTACCAGTTCAACACACCACCAAGGTCCGTGGTGGCACACCATTCAATCCACTTCCGATAATTTGCTTCCCTGTATCGTCGTTGGTCCATGCCACGATTAGACTGCAACAACCACGATTTTCCTGCTTGACGCAAACAGAGGATCCTTATTCTTTGTTATTACTATAGCTGGGACAAGTCATTGACCGACCCTTCTCACTTTCCTGCATTCAGAAACCCAATGATGGAGCTCCTGCCCATGAGCCTAACAAGGGCAATTTGGTTATTTCTGATCAGTGCCATCCTTCTCTGTTCCATTCAAGTTCCATGCTTCATTGGATCTGCCGCTAACTTCTCCAACGAAACGGATCGCGTTGCTTTGCTTCAGTTAAAAGATTTCATAGCCGACGATCCTCTCGATTCCTTGAGCTCATGGAACGATACTCTCCACTTCTGCTACTGGCAAGGAATCACATGCAGTGGTCTCCGGCATCCTCAAAGAGTCACCGCCTTGAACCTCACTGGCAAGAACTTGGTGGGCCGCATCTCTCCCTTCATTGGGAACCTCACCTTCCTCAGGATAATCAATCTCGCAAACAACAGCTTCCATGGGACGATTCCTGAAGAGATAGGCCGTTTGCGTCGCCTGCGGTATCTCAGTCTCCGAAGAAATAGTCTGATGGGCAGCGTCCGGGGTGAATTCAGCCAGTTGGTAAGCTTAGAGGTTCTTAGCATAAGCGAAAATGAAATTTCAGGTACGATTCCGCCACCGCTATACAATCTCTCCTCTATTAAGTGTTTGGACGTAGGATGGAACAGATTGCAAGGAAACCTTCCACCTAACATCGGCCTCACTCTTCCTAATCTCCAAGAACTTCATGCTGAAGGAAACCAATTCACAGGACCCATACCAGTTTCATTATCCAATGCTTCAAGACTTTTACTTATTAAACTTGGCAACAATAGTTTTAGCGGGTCTGTGCCTATGAATTTTGGAAGACTCAAGGGTCTCTCCAAGTTATATTTGGGAGGCAATCGACTTGGAATTGGGAAATCTCACGACTTGAGTTTTCTCCATTCTTTGACAAATTGCAGTAGCTTACAAGAACTGGACGTAAGCGATAATCGTCTCAGCGGTTCGTTGCCTGACTTTATGGGCAATCTTTCAACCCAGCTGAGAATACTATGGTTTGGGAGTAACAGGATTTTCGGAAGCATACCATCTGGGATTCAGAATCTTGTCAGCTTAACAACACTGAGAATGGAGTACAACTCTCTTACAGGTATTATTCCCATTGGTGTTGTGAAACTTAACGAATTGAGACGACTTTCCTTGGGTGGGAATGAATTATCAGGGGAAATTCCATCTTCCTTGGGCAATATCACCCAATTGTACTTACTTGATTTGTTTGGGAACAATCTATGGGGAACCGTACCTTCAAGCATTGGAAATTTTACATTCTTGCAGTTTATACACCTTGACAATAATAACTTGAGCGGTACCTTACCCAGATCACTTTTCAGCATTCCCTCTTTGACTGAACTCCATGTTGAAAGTAACTCCTTTACTGGCGATCTTCCATTCGAAGTCAGTTATTCAAATGCTCTTGGAAGATTCAGTGTTTCTAATAACAAATTGTCAGGTGAAATTCCAAGCCCGCTAGGCAATTGTCTCAGCTTAGAGTATCTCTGTTTGGATGGGAACTTGTTTCAAGGATTAATTCCTCCAACATTTGCTAATCTAAAAGGCCTTCGACTCCTGGATCTTTCACGCAACAACTTATCTGGAATGATTCCACAAGGCTTGGAGACGTTTGCTCTAGAGTATCTAAATCTATCCTTCAATAATTTGGAGGGTGAATTACCAAAACAAGGGGTTTTTGGAAATGTCAGTCAAGTTTCAGTGCTCGGAAATAGTAAGCTTTGTGGTGGTTTTCAAGGATTACAATTGCGTCCATGCCCTATCCAAGTTTCCAAGAAACATAGAAAGTCTCTTGCTTCAAAACTAAAAATCTCAATTATTATTGTCGTCCTGTGTCTTGTTTCATTATCATGTTTCTTTACCAGTCTTTATTGGGTGAGAAAGTCGAAGCGGAAACCTTTTGCTGTGCCTTCTGTGGAGGATAAGTTGAGAAGGAAACCTGCTGCTGTGAATAAGTCGAGAATGAAACGTTTTGCCGTGAATAAGTTGAGAAGGAAACCTGTTGCTGTGCCTTCTGCGGAGGATTCTTTTATGAAATTGTCTTATGCAGAGCTCTCTAAAGCAACAGGTGGATTCTCTGCTGCCAATTTGGTTGGCACCGGAAGATCTGGCGCTGTATATAAAGGGTTTCTAGATCGTTATAAAACTGTAGTAGCAGTGAAAGTCTTCAACCTCGAACGCCGAGGAGCCATGAGGGGTTTCATGTCCGAATGCGAAACCATGGGAAATATTAGGCATCGGAATATTGTTAGGATATTAACATGTTGCTCAAGCATTGATTTTAAGGGTAATGATTTTAAAGCTCTGGTTTATGAGTACATGCCCAATGGAAGTCTAGACAAGTGGTTGCACAGTGATGGCCAGGAACAGCTGCAGAGGAACTTGAACTTTCTTCAAAGGCTAAACATAGCTATAGATGTGGCTTCTGCTCTGATTTATCTATACCGAAGGTTAATCATTCATCGAGATTTAAAACCGAGCAACATTCTTCTTGACAATGACATGATTGCTCGTGTGGGTGATTTCGGGCTTGCCAAGTTCTTATCTGAGGTTGCTCAAACCAGGACTGTTGTGGTGATGGGAACTGCTGGGTACATCGCGCTAGGTAACAATTTCATCCTTTTCCTTTTATATTATATTGTGTCCTTGTATGTTCGCAGGAGACTGGACATGCCAACAAAGTGAGGGTGGGCCCCACTGTGATGTGTATGTGAATTCCACTTTGACCAACAGATGCGTCAGCCTATTTTAGGCCCGAGGCCTAAAAATCAGATTAGTCAGTGATTTAGGTGGGTCATACTAAGCAAGTAGTTGGGGCCTTGATTTTTACATGGCTCACTATGATATTTAAGTGAATCCACTATGATCATTAGATGCATCATCTTGAATGGGCCAGGAAATCAGATTCAAATTAACCTGTGATTCATGTGGGCCAAACCAAAGGAAACAATGGGGAGAGAGAAGTCTAACCTTGATTTTTACAGGGCCCATCGTAATGATAATACCATCATCCTGAAATCCACTCCAGAAATTAGATGGCACACTAATGTTTATGCCTGAGGCCCAAAAATCAGGCCCATCCATGATTTGTGGGCCACTAGAAGGGAAACAGTTTGGAAATTGGGCATTGCCCTGTACAGTATTTCTGATCGTTTGGTCCACCTGAATTATGGATGGAGATGATTTTTGGTCCCTGTATCTAACGTAGGTTGATGCACTTGGTGGTCGGAGTGGATTTCACATAAACATCATGGTTGGGCCCACCTATGCCGGCAACCCCTTTGCACACATGAATTGTCTCCTGCATTCTTGCTCACAAGAGACCATATTTCTGTATATGTGTGTGAGAAGGTCTTAAGTCCAATCGGTTAGATGACAGGTTACACCATAAGTCACAGTCCACCCAGCGGATTAATTTTAACCTTTCATGTACTTCCAACATCTAATTAGTGCAATAGCTTGGCCCCATCATGAGGATTTCCTTTGCAAAAATCAGCTACCTCCACTAATTGCGTGGGTGACTCCCTTTTATCTTGATATTTATCAATGTCGATCGATCTAGACATTGTTTCCTAAGTGTGACCCATATGATGAGTAAATGGGCTGATTTTTGCACTAGGTGATCTTCATTGTAGGCCAACTTATTGTAAGTTTTGGATGTTATATTCACTTAAAAGGTTAGAAGTTCTCTGTTGGGTGAACCATAACCTGTGCTATAACTAGTAGGACTTCAAACCTCTCTCTATATCTGCACACACACAGACAACAAAAGGTGAGATCACACCCTTTGCTACCCTTTGTAATTGTATTGAGAGATGAAACATGTTACAGCTTTCGGGAAGGGAGAAGTCATTTATTTCCAAAAGGTATTTTAGACCTACACATTCCTTTGCCTGTGCCTATTTGAGTGTGTGGGACATGGTAGCCCGCAGCGTGAAAACAACCATGTTCAGAAGTGAGACTGGTCCACCCATTAGGTAGTAGTCTTGTTCAATGTAGAACATCTTAGCAAGAACTTACAAGTTCCCACGCACATCAATTGATGTTATAAATTCGGATCCTTACACCCTGATCCATAGCTCAAGTGGTTGAGTGAAAGGTACTTCGTTTCAACATTGAGGTCTTGGTATCGATCCCTAGTGGGGGTGGCTAACAGTGAAGCATGAGCTGACAATGGGGTGTACTAACAAGCTAACAAAATAAATAAATAAATTCAGATCCTTAGAATAGAAAATATGCCAGTTACTTGTTCAAAAGAATATTCCCTCTCATCCCTCTCTCAAAATTCAACCTTCGATATTATCTAAAGGTCACTTACATTCCAATTTGTGATATGAATTACAGAGTATGGGATGGGCAGTAAACCATCTACACAAGGAGATGCTTACAGGTATGGAATCTTTCTATTGGAGATGATCACTGGAAAGGGGCCAACTAATGACATGTTTAAGGACAACCTAACCCTTCATCATTTCGCTAAATTGGCTTTGCCTGAACGTGTAATGGAGATTGTTGATCCACGATTACTTGAAGAAGAAGCAGAAGTTTCTCAATGCAGTGTAAATCATATCAATACAATGAATAGAATGGGTGACTGCTTGATTTCAATGGTCAGAATTGGTGTGATGTGTTCCATGGAATCTCCAAGAGAACGAATGGATATGGAAGTTGTTCTCACGGAAAAGAATGCGATCAAGGACTTATATCTCGGGGATGAGATTCACCAAGACAAACAAGTAATTAGGTCACAGCTGTTATGTGAAGGTCCATCTTACATCAGTCATTCATTAGATATTATTGGTAGTTATGCTGAGAAAGATTCAAACTAAAATAAGTTTGTTGAATACTTTTTTAACAAGCTCTAGATATATTTAGTCTTGGCTTGTATTGATGGTGAATATATGGGAAGATGTCTTTCTTTACTTTCTTTCTTTTTGTTTGTATGTTTTATTTCATTTGAGGCAAAGGGAGATTGTCCCATGAATGTATGAGACAAAGGCATCATCTTATAACTATATGAATGCTATTGGGTTATTGAGATGTTTAATCACTAAAGCATTTTATTCAACCCTTTTCAAAATGACATTATAATCCAATGAAAGTTCTTTGGCAATTGGACTACCCAGTGGAGAGTAGTCTGAAGAAGTATTCATCCACTGAGTCACATTAAAAGATTATGTTGTTTTGCCTGATGAATGTGAAACATTGCTCTACTTTCAAATATCCAAATCATTCATATTGTGGGTCCCACCATGGATGGTAGATACCATTAAAAGCTCCTGCATCAGTCATGCATGTTAAATATGGACCATTGGCTGCTACTCAAACGATTTTATTGACTTGCTTGTATGCAATTTCTAAGTAATATCCAAGTGCCTGCTTATCATCACTGCCAGAGTATGAAACTTTTCATGGAAAAAAGGGGAGGGAATTGATGGTTTCATGGAAATATGAGAAAGGGAACAACTTTTTTTGTGATGGTCTCTATCATTTCCAACCTTCCAAGCACATGATTGCTCACAATAAGAAAATTAATCACATTTCTGGTGTCTAATGTTTATTTTGTAAGCTCATTGATATCCAAAATGCATTAGCAAATGTAGGCAAAGAGCTGTATTGGGTGCAGTATTTGCTTTCCACAAAACTGTTCTTCTTCCAAGAAAAAAAAAAGCAATCAAAAAGAGGTGGTCTCCAAAGCCACACTTAAAATCAGAGGAGATTAAATTATAGAGTTCAGCTCTAATGCAGCACTGGTGCCCAAGGTTTTACTCAGTGGTGCAAAATGGTTTTAAGACTGGGATGAGTCCCCTGCGACTCATTTGTCAACTCAGACTTGGTGAGGTCTGATCTGGTTTAACATCCACCTGTCACCTAGATGAGTCACCCCTTGACTTGGCCGAGTTGCGACTCGACTCGAGGCCGGATGAGCCAGTCCGAGTTATCGAGTCTGTACTTCTGTACATGGTTTTAACATTGGGATATGTTGTGCGATCCCTAGAATGATTGAATGTTGTGAAGCTCATCCTGGGATCAAAGAGCCTTTGGTGGTTGGCTAGAGTTTAGAGCGCGTAAAATGAGTAACTGGTGGCAAAAAAATGGCCATCAAACAGTATAGTGCATGTTTAGGCCATTTCTGCGCAATCAAACCTTCCGATCTCAATTTATGCAATCTTGGCTCCCCATTGAGTTGTCATTTACTTGTCCTACATCAATATACAATGGATGATGTGGAACCGTGTAATCTAGATGGAGCCCACCATGTACTGGAACCATATAAAAAATTACAGTGCTAAATGGTCCCAGGTATGAATAATGAAAGTAGCACACAATCTAAGAAATTACAGTGCTAGATGTTCCCAGGTACGAAAAATCTGACATCTATCCCAGTGCACAACAGTCCATGGATACCGTTCATTTGGTTGATTGCACTGTTAATGGGCCATGGTAAGATGATCAATGACCTGATGGAACCTACTAATGGAGGGTAAAACAGAACACCTGCAACCTTTTGTCCAATCCTTCAGAATTCCGGGGGCGTCCACCAAATGAATGATATGGAACATGAACATTCAACTACTCTCAAGCACAAGCTTGAGAGTTTCTGACCATTCATTGAACGGAGCAATCCTTTAACAAACACTCAACCCCAAATTAATCGAATACACTCTTGTTGGCCATGCCACATGACATAAATGGATAATTAGGAAGAGGATCATCAACAACTTAGGGAACATACAACTAAGGCCCACCTAATCAATGATCTAGTCTACGTTTCGGTAGATGAAGTATTCAAGTTAAGCACCACATAAGTAGAACCAAAAGCTTGCACACATGTGGAACATTGACAAGTTTGTTGCAGTCCACCTCTACAAAATCTCTTTGCATGGGATCTATCCCTCAGGCCTGCAGCTGATGTTGCTGTTTGTAAATTATTTAGATGTGCATTGTACATGGATGAAAGTTTTTAAGGCTAAAGCTTGAGTTTCAAATCCTGTAAGCATGGATTTTCATTCTTCGCAGGTAATGTCTAACTTCCCAAGTCCTCACTGTTGGAAGGTTTATAACTTAGAAATCAGTTGTTGGACAAGTACTTAGAACTGCAACTTGGGTTGGGTCTACCATGTTCTCAGCAGCATTCCGGTCCACATGATGGCGGCGACGGATATCCCTTGCACACTTCTTGGAGAGCTGGAAAGAGCCTTTACTGATTTTTTCTGGGGCTGGGAGAGGGACAGAAAATGCTGCCATTGGGTCAGCTGGAAGAATATCTCCTACCCAAAATCAGAGGGCGGTTTGGGAGTTAGAAGTTTGAGCAGAGTCATGCAATCTTTCAGGATGAAAATGGCGTGGGTTATCAAGAACAGGGGGAAGGATAGCTGCCGGGCAATCTTTATGAAGGAGAAATACTCGGCAGACATCAAGTCCAATCGCCGCACACCCCTAGCAGCCTGGGCCTCACCGCTGTGGAAGCAGATCCGAAAACAATGTGGCAGTTGCATCTAGTTCTCGCTGGATCATTGGAAGTGGAGGGTGCAGTTTCTGGCAAGGTGATTGGTCCGGTCTGGGCCCCTCCACGGACTGGCACAGCAGGAGCACCCAATTAATCATTTCATTGGTCCCAGTGGCTGGTGGGATCCAGCAGCGGCAAGACTTCTCCTTCCACAAGTCGTGCTAGACCATGTGTCAGACGAGGGGATATGCACTTCAGTGAGAGAGGACAAACAGATTTGGGTTAAAACTTCCTCAGGCGAATTCAGGGTAGGATCGGCTTGGCTGTCGTCTAGGCCTCTCGGGGTCATTAAACCGTGGTCCAGGTGGGTTTGGCACTCGAAACTTCCTCCTAAACTATTGACGTTTACCTGGAAAATCATTCTCAAAGCCATCCCAGTCGACGTTAGAACCCAAGCCGAAGGGATCCACATGGCTTCCAAATGTGTATGTTGCTGAGCCCCTCACCCGAACCACATGGAAACCATTGACCACGTCTTCTCCTCGGGTGAGCTGGTGTAGCTAGTGTGGAATCAATTCCAGCCTCTGTTTCAGGTCCACTCGTTCGTCAAAGATTCAGCTTTCGGCAGAGCTTCCAAATGGTGGGCGACAACCGCGCAATCTGATCATCTCCATACTTTAAGGGCCTAGTTCCCACTCTAAATTTCTGGGAAATTTAGATATCCTGAAACGCAGCCAGATTTAACGATTCCCCTCCAGGTGCTACAAAAGTGACAGCCCGTGTTCATCATTGGATCTACCGGATCGGCCCAACCCGACCCCTCCCCAAAAACGCCAACCATGCAACAGCTACTGCTCTAGCTGAGCTAAGAATTGATAGTGCAACACTGCATAGGAGATCGGTCCAGGTGATCAGATGGACGAAACCCAAGCTGGGCTAGGTCAAGATACATGTTGATGGTTCGGCTCTGGGGAAACCAGGCCCGTTGGGGGGAGGCAGCGTCCTTAGAAATTGTGTGGGTGATTTCCTTTTTGCTTTTGCTTCTGGTTACGCTTTTGGATCTAATTCCCGGGCTGAAATCGGGGCTATTTGGGAGGGCCTGTCCCTTTGCGCGGATCGCGGCTTCTCTAAGGTAGAGGTGGAGAGTGATTCCAAGGTAGTCGTAGGAATCCTCAAGGGGAACTCCTCTCCCTCATAGACCATGTTCTACTGGTGAGCAAGGATCAAGAACCTCATGGATTAGATAGAGGTTTCCATCAGGAAGCAAATGGTGTGGCCGACGACCTAGCATGTAGGGGTGGTAACAGCCAATTGCTAATTCATTTCTTCAATCCTCAGCAAACCTCCCCTAGATAATTAGAGGGCTTTTATTTCTTGATAGGGTGGGGTCTGGGAAATCTGAGGGTGGCTTGAATTGCCTCAAATTTTAGAATTTATAGTTTGATTTTTCTCACAATAGGCGGGCCTTTTCCCCTTTTTGATGTTAGGTCCGCCCGAAGATCCCTCTATAAGTGTTATCCCTTTGAATGAATATATTCCTTTTGAAAAAAAAAAAAAACTGAAATTGATTAATGCGCCTGAGTTTGGGTTGGGTCAGGTTGGGCTGTAGAAGTCTTTGGATTGGGTCAGGCTGGGTTTTCAAGGTCATCAGGTTGGGTTTGGGTTGTGGCTTGGGTCCTCTTGAGGTTGGTTTGGGCTTGGGTTTACCTGCAACCTGATCCAATGGGTCAGCACGAGCCCAATCTATCTGGATTGCATCCCAAGTAGTCCTCGAGCAAGACATTTGGCTGGTTCATTATAGAATTAGATTTGGTATTTTGAAAACTTGATTTGTTATGCATCATTTAATAATCTCTGACATGCTTTAATTAATAGATATCACTGATTTCATGTAGTTAAAACTTTGATTATGAAGGTTTTGGGCTGCAACTGAGCTGGGCTATATCCCAAGCCTAGTCTGAGTGCACCCTTGTTCGAACCTCGGTCATAGAGGAGCCTGGCTTGGTCTAAGGCCTGAGTTTTAGGCCCAATGGCTGGCTATGCTGGGCCTTCACTTTTGAACCTTCTTGAAGACCTAACGGCTAGGCGAAGAACAGTGTTTAGGTCTTCGGACCATCACCCAATAGCAGCCAGGTGCAGCCCCAGGGCCTGATTAATTGATAATTAGCAGAAGATTTCCTGCTAAGGGCCGGCCTGGTCTGTACTTAATTTTGTCGGCTTGACCCTGAAATGATGGTTAATTACCAAATGGGCCAGGCCAGGAGGATTTCAGTATATTGTTAGTGTAAGAGATGGGACGCTTGTCTCTCTACACACTTCTTTCGGCATGGGAAGAATTCCCGACCTTTTATTTCAGTTCATTTTATTTTTATTTTTATTTTTATTACTTTTTATTTACCTGGGATGATACGGAAGGAAACGGATTGGCTACTCCCCCTGCCACCAGCCAATGGCTGATGGTCGGTGCTCCGTGGGCACCACCATGATGTATGTGTTTCATCCATGCTGTCCATCTATTTTTCTAGATCATTTTATATATGAAACCAAAAATGAGGTATATCCCAATCTCACGTGGACAACATTACAGGAAACAGTATTGAATGAACATCGACCATTAAAAACTTTTTAGGTGCCATAAAAGTTTTGGATCAAGCTTATCTTTGTTTTTTCCATTCATGGATCTGTATGACCTAATTAACAGATTGGATGTCAAATAAATAGTACAGTGGGCCTTAGAAGGATTTTAATGGTGGATATCCAATCACTATTTTTTTTTCCTGTGGTGTGGTCCACCTGAGATTCCCTTCGTTTTTTTAGAGTAAGCATTAAAATGATTTGTAAAAATAGATGAAACACATACATCATGGCGGGCCCATAAAGCACCGACCATCAGCCACGGGATTGGTGGAAGGGGGAGTAGCCAATCCGTTCCGATCTGGAAAAGGACGGTTGACTTCTTCACACTTACGTTCCAGGTCCAATGAACGGTCAAGATTGAATTAGCCATAGAGTAGGGTAATCCAACCGGTGTGCCCTTTCTTTTGGCGTATCACGCATCCATGGTTGTCTACGAAGATAAGCAGTGTAGATTCGCTGTTGGCCCAGCAGAGATGTACGATAAGAGCGTACTGAGTAACTCAGTACGCAATCCGATTTCGATTCGGACGCAGATTTCGTCCTACCCCTAACCACGTCGAAATCGGATTGTGAGTTACTCAGTAATCTCTTATCGTACTGAGTAAACTTAGTTGGGCCCAATGTATGTAGTCTATCCACGCCGTTCATTCGTTTTTACAGTAAATATAAGGGGTTGAGCCCAAAATTGAAGCATATCCAAAGATCAATTGGATCATACCACAGGAAACAGTGAGAATAATGATTTCCACCGTTGAAACCTTGATAGGCCTGACAGTGATGTTCATTTATCATCAAACCTGTTCATAAGATTATAGAGACATGGATGAAGGGAAAACACAAAAATAAGCTTGATCCAAAACTTACGTTGCCCCTAAGAACTTTTAAATGGTAGATTTTCAATTCATATTCTTTTCTGTGATGTGGTCCATTTAAGAGTAGGATATTCTTTATTTTTGGGTTCAAGCTCTAAAATTATACCACAAAATGAATGAACGGGGTGGATAAAAATCATAAATCTTAGTGAACCTCAAAGAGCTTACTCAGTACGCTACGCAATCCGCTTCCTACGACGTTGGACTAGGTCCTAGCGGGTGCTCCATGGGGTCCCGTGATGTATGCGTTTTATGTAGGTCGTCCACCCATTTTAACATGTCATTTAAGGCAAGAGCCCAAAAACAGGCATATCAGATGCTGAAATGGACCACACCACAGGAAACAAGGGAGATTGAATGCCCACCGTTGAAAACTTCCTGGGCGCATGAAAGTTTTGGATGAGGCTGATATTTTTGTTTTCACTTCTTCCATGTCCTTGAGACCTTATGAGCAGGTAGGATATATTTTCATTATTTCAATCTCATCTCCAGATACTGATGGTCACAATCATCCTTTCAGCTTAACTTTCTTAAGGCGGCCGTATGGAAATGATAATACAGTACGCAGGGTCTGCATCATTAGATTATTCAGCATGTGACCTCCACTGGGTCGGTGACACGCTCGATGGTGGATCGCGGCAGAGGGAAAGCAAACTCTTCACGTCTTGAATCTTTGGAAAACTCAGACCACGAAAAAATGATAATAATAAAATAAAAAATCTCAGGATCATCGTTCGGCCACGTTAATTATTCTAGCTCATTTACGAAGTGGTCAAAAAATGAAATCAATCCAAATCCCACGTGAACCACAATCACAAAAAACAGTGATTATCGAATGCCAGCATTAAAAACTTTCTAAGGCCTAATGTAGTGTTTATTTGCCTTTCGTAAGGTCAACCAGACCAGGGTAGAGTAAAAATACAAAGATGGGCTTGATCCAAAACCCTTCAATCCCGGAAACGGATTGGCTACTCTCCCCGCCACCAGCCAATGGCTGATGGTAGGTGCTCTGTGGGTCCTACCATAATATATGTGTTTCATCCATGCCGTCCATCTATTTTTATAGATCATTTTATAATATCATAGAAAAAAATTGAGGTATATCCAAATCTCAATTGGACCACATTATAGGAAACAATGTTGATTGAACGTTGACCATTAAAAACTTTTTGGGGGCCATAAAAGTTTTAGATGAAACCGATATTTGATTTTTCCCTTCATCTGGGTCTTTATGACTTAATCAACAGATTGGATGTCAAATAAACAGTGCAGTGGGCCTTAGGAGGATTTTAATGGTGGATATCCAATCACTATGGTTTTCCTTATGGTGTGTTACACCTGATATTTATATCCCTCTCTTTTTTGGGCTAAAGTTCCAAAATGATCTTTAAAAATGGATGAACGGAATGAATGAAACACATACATCATGGTGGGGCCGACAGAGAACCGACCATCAGCCACCGGGCTGGTGGCAGGGGGAGTAGGAAGTTTTAATATTTTACGCGCTTTTATTGATTCCGACCGCTTTTATTACTCGGAGTTTGTCTCCGCCCTTTCCTTTTTCATTCTAGCGTTCACATACACCATGTAATGGAGCTCCCACATATCAGCCTAAGGGCATTTTGGTCATTTCTCCTTATCTCTTCCATTCACGTTCCATGCTTCTTCGGATCTGCCGCTCACTTCTCCAACGAAACCGATCGCCTTGCTCTGCTTCACTTGAAACATATGATAACCGACGATCCTCTCCATTCCATGAGTTCTTGGAATGATACTCTCCACTTCTGCCACTGGCAAGGAGTCACGTGCAGTAGCTGGCATCCTGAAAGGGTTACCGCCTTGAACCTCACTGACCAGAACTTGGCGGGCCCCATTTCTCCCTTCATAGGGAACCTCACCTTCCTCAGTGTAATCGATCTCTCAGCCAACAGCTTCTACGGAACGATTCCTGAAGAAATGGGTCGTTTGCTTCTCCTGCGGTATCTCAGTGTGGCTAATAACACATTCACCGGAGAAATTCCAGCAAATCTGACCCACTGTTCGAAACTCGAAGCCCTTAGTCTTTATGGGAATCAGCTGTCAGGGAGGATTCCAAATGAGTTTGGATCTCTATTGAATCTCACAAGATTGGACCTTGGTCACAACAATCTTATAGGAAGCATACCACCTTCACTTGGAAACCTTTCGTCTCTCACTCACCTTTATCTCCGAAGAAATAGTCTGACGGGCAGCATCCCGGATGAACTCAGCCGGTTGGTAATCTTGGAGCTTCTTAGCATAAGTGAAAATGAAGTTTCAGGTACGATTCCGCCACTGCTATACAATCTCTCCTCTATTAAGTGTTTGGACGTAGGATGGAACAGATTGCAAGGAAACCTTCCACCTAACATAGGCCTCACTCTTCCTAATCTCCAACAGCTTTATGTCGAAGGAAATCAATTCACAGGACCCATACCAGTTTCATTATCCAATGCTTCAGGGCTTTTACTTATTAAACTTGCTAACAACAGTTTTAGCGGATCCATGCCTATGAATTTTGGAAGCCTCAAGGGTCTCACCAAATTATATTTGGGGGGCAATCGAATTGGAATTGGAAAAGCTCATGATTTGAGTTTTCTTGATTCTTTGACCAATTGCAGTAGATTACAAGAATTGGATGTAGGCGATAATTGTCTCAGCGGTTCATTGCCTGATTCCATGGGTAATCTTTCTACTCAGCTGAGAATACTATGGTTAGGGAGTAACAGGATATTCGGAAGCATACCATCTGGGATTCAGAATCTCGTCGGCTTAACAACACTGAGAATGGAGTACAACTCTCTTACAGGTACTATTCCTATTGGTGTTGGGAAGCTTAACAAAGTGGGACGACTTTCCTTTGGTGGAAATGATTTATCAGAGGAAATTCCATCTTCCTTGGGTAATATCACCCAATTGTACTTACTTGATTTGTTTGGAAATAGCCTATGGGGAACCATACCTTCAAGTCTCGGAAATTGTACATTGCAGTTTATGTATCTCCAAAATAATAACTTGAGCGGTACCTTACCCAGATCACTTTTCAGCATTCCCTCTTTGACCGAACTCCGTTTTGAAAATAACTCTTTTACCGGTTATCTGCCATTTGAAGTCAGTTACTCGAATGCTCTTGGAAGATTCGGTGTTTCTAATAACAAATTGTCAGGCGAAATTCCAAGCTCGCTAGGCAATTGTCTCGGTTTAGAGTATCTCTGTTTGGATGGGAACTTGTTTCAAGGATCAGTTCCTCCAACATTTTCTAATCTGAAAGGCCTTCGACTCCTGGATCTTTCACGCAACAACTTATCGGGGAAGATTCCAAGATATCTGGAGAAGTTTGCTCTAGAGTATCTAAATCTATCCTTCAACAATTTCGAGGGTGAACTACCAAAACAAGGGGTCTTTGGAAATATCAGTCGAGTTTCAGTGGTGGGAAATAGTAAGCTTTGTGGGGGTATTCCAGGATTACAATTGCGACCATGCTCTAAACAGGGGAAGTCTCATGCTTCGAAAGTAAAAATCTCAATAATTGTTGTGGTGTGTCTAATTTCCTTATCATGTTTCTTTACCACCTTTTATTGTGTAAGAAAGTCGAGAAGGAAGCCTTTTTCTGTGCCTTCTATGGAGGATCCGGGAAGTAAGCCTTTTGGTCTGTCTTTTTTGGGCAATTCGTCTTTGAAGTTGTCTTATGCGGATCTCTTTAAAGCAACAGATGGGTTCTCTCCTGCCAATTTGATTGGCACTGGAAAATCTGGCTCTGTATATAAAGGGTTTCTACATGGTAATGAAACTACAGTAGCAGTGAAAGTCTTCAACCTCCAGCGGCAAGGAGCTATGAGGAGCTTCATGGCTGAATGTGAAGCCTTGAGAAATATGAGGCATCGGAATCTTGTTAAGCTGTTAACTTGTTGCTCAAGCATTGATTTTAAGGGCAATGATTTTAAAGCTCTGGTTTATGGGTACATGTCCAATGGAACTCTAGATGAGTGGTTGCACGAAGATGGCAGTGAGGAGGGGATCAAAAGGAACTTGAAGCTTATTAAAAGGCTAGAGATAGCTATAGATGTGGCTTTGTTTTTGGATTATCTACATAATCATGCCTCAATCATTCATCGAGATTTAAAACCCAGCAACATCCTTCTTGATGATAACATGATTGCTCACATGGGTGATTTTGGGACAGCCAGGTGCTTAGATGAGATTGCTCAAACTAGGACGGTTGTGATTATGGGATCTGCTGGGTACATCGCTCCAGGTAACAATTTCATCTATTTCCTTTTATAACATATTGAGTCACAATCCATTCACAGGTGATTGGACGTGCGAAAAAAGTGGGTGTGGGCTCGAGTGGGCCCACCATGATTTGTATATGAAACTCACTCCCACCAACAGTATTAGGCCCAGCATAGAAAAATCAGACTGAACCGTCATTGGCAATACTAAGTGAAACTTTTGCGGAGAGGATGCCCGCCCTTGATTTTTACATGGCATACTATGATGTTTGCATGAAATTTACTCTTACCATTAGATGCGTCGTCCTGAGCTACGTCTATGGCCAAAAAATCAGACTGGCCCGTGATTTAGGTGGGCCACACCAAAGGAAACAATGAGGGGAGAGACGTCGTCCCTTGATTTTTATAGGGCCCATCGTGATGGTAATATGAGATCCACTCCATTAGATATGGGGCCCTAAAATTTAAGCTTGGAGCCCAAAATCAGGCCCATTTTATTTTCAGGTGGGCCACTGGAAGGGAAACAATTTGGAGGTTGAGTGTTATCTTGTATATTGTTTTCAGTTGTGTGAATAATGGATGAGGATGATTTCTGGGCCTTGGACCTAAAATGAGATGATGCACTTAGCGGTATGGGTGGATTTCACATAAACATCATATACACCTTTACACGTGTCTGCTTGAGTGTGCGGGTAGACAACCAACCATGTGCAAAAGTAAGGTTAGTCCATAGTTTTAAGAGGCATGCCAAATATGCTTATTCAAGGAACATATTTGGCCTGCCAATTGAGTGGACTGACTTTTGTATGCTCATATAATCTTGAGTTCTTTCATTTGAGTAGTAGAGTCCTGTTCAATGCAGAACATCTTTGCAAGAACTTATGAGTTCACAGCACACCAATTGATGCTAGAAATTTGAATCCTTACAATAGCAACAATGCTTATTACAAATAGAATATTCCCTCTCTTCTCTCTCAAAATTCAACTTTTGATATTATTTGTATTTAAATGGTCACTTACATTTCAATATGAATTGTATAAATTACAGAATATGCTATGGGCAATAAACCATCTACACAAGGAGATACTTACAGCTATGGAATCCTTCTATTGGAGATGATCACTGGAAAGCGACCAACTGATGAGATGTTTAAGCGCAATCTAACCCTTCATCATTTCTCTAAGTTGGCTTTGCCTGACCGAGTAATGGAGATTGTTGATCCACGATTGCTCGTAGAAGAAACTGAAGTTACTCAAGGCAATGAAAACCATACCAATTCAAGAAATAGAATGCATGATTGCTTGATTTCAATGGTTAAAATTGGTGTGTTGTGCTCTTTGGAATCTCCAAAAGAACGAATAAAGATGAGAAATGTTGTTGCAAAAATGCGTGCAATCAAGGACTTATATCTAAGGGTTGGGATTACAGACAGGTTAGGTCACAAATATTAGATGAAGGTTTATCTTACCTCAGTCATTAGTGTTGAAAAGGAGTTTGTGGTGTTGACTGAATTATTCATGGTGCAGTTGTTGAAATTGGATAGCAATGCTGGAGGAGAAACAAAAGTACAGAGACAGAGTGAGGTTTGCCATGTGCAGAACTGTGTGGAGGCACTTGACGGGCTAAAGGCGAGAAACTCCAATACAATTATCAGTAGCAGCAATGCTGTGTCTACGACGACCGACCGGATAGGCAATGTTTGATTCTGGAGTGGGAAGCCCGAATGCTCTTCCAACATTGCCATCTTCTTGCAAAATAACCTATGATTGGGAACGGCCCAACACTCTCCCCTATATATATATATATAGGCCATTCCACTCTTCAGGTGAGCCAAAATGTATAAGACAAATAAGCGGCCCAAATAATTTTGTAAGTTTAATAGCCTAATTGATAGGCCAAAACATCCGAATTTCATGCTGGAGAATTTGTCTTATACCCTTGAGCTGTGTTGGTACATGTGCTTGCTTGTAGATGGGCAGGGATTTACACGCATGTGGGCTTAGCGTCTGCAAACCTTGGAAAGCAATTAGAGAAAAAGATACAAGATTTTTAATCAGTGGACAAAACTATTTACAGATTCAATTATAAAAATCAAGCTGTTCCATACTTAAAGAAGGCCACCTTGTATAAAAACAAAGGACGGCCCTTGTTTTGCACAGTTGCATGTCTGAGAGTGAGTGGAATGGTCTGATTTTTATTAGAGTAGAAAATCTGAAAAAGTGTGACTATATGATAAAATCTTGGATCTCGGACCATTAGAATTACCTATGTCCAAACCGTCAGTAGATGGACCGTTAAAAGAACGGCTCACATTCAACTAACAAATCAATAGTTTAGAATCATCCTTTAGCATGGCGAATATACAAATACATGAATGGCAGGTGAAAATCATCTGACAATCGTTTCTATTGGCTCTGTGGTACGAAAGTGGGCTAGCCTCACTCACAAAACTCTCTGTTTTTTTTTTTTTTTTGCTAGAAAACATCCATACATGTTGCACTAGGATGCTTCCGGGCTTTAGGAGCTGTATCATGTTTTAAGTCAGGTGTATCGGGTATTTGCTTTTGTATCAGGTTGTTTCTGGCCGAATCAGGCTGTATCATTCGTGGGCAATACTGGTACGTATGAGGCGATATACCAATATTAGATGAGACTTTAAATGTGTGGGGCAATACTGCAAATTTTGTTCTTTACCTGTGACCAATACTTCAACATAGTCCATGCCAAATCAAGTACTAGCCTGTAGATTTGATATGCAAGCATGGAATGAGTACTGTTTCTGTCATGGAAACTCTGCAAAATTTCCAACATTTTGAAGTCGAGTTCCGGAGCCTGTTGACCTGACCCGCAGGATCATCAGTCTGACCGACAGTGTGAATTACCAAATAATTTGACGGAGCAAAGGCTCTGTTGGTCCGATCAGCAGATCGTAGGTTTGACAGACAACAATTTACAGATTGTAGGTTGGACTTGTAGGTCCGACCTACTGGCTGTAGGTTTAAACAACAGAAGATAATACAGACTGATTTTACTCTGATTTATTAGATTATTAAACTTGTGACTCATAATTAAACTCAGTGTCAAGGGTTGGATTAGAAAGGATTCAAGTTGATTAAGTTGTGGACCCAATTATAATATCGATCAATCAAAGGTGGACCTCACTATACGAATTCACATATAAATCAGAAGAATGATTTTGTGGTATATTGTATTTTAGGAAATTCCTAAATTCAGTTAATACAATTTTTTTGATATTTCATCCTCACCAAATTCTCCCGTGGGCGATCCCAACTTGTCTCTTTCCCATTTAAATGAAAATAGTGTTTGTGTGATATGTGATTACTCTCGTGTAATACTTCAGCTTGATTACTAGCTTTGATTATGCTTCATTGGAATTACTTATTTCATTGTTAACAATTGTTAACATTATATGGATGTTGATAGACTATAATATTTTGAAACTGTAAATCTACTAATTGATGGTGGAAACTAAACATCATACATGTATAGCTCATATACATAGTTTTTCCTGGGGATCTCCCCGGAAGGTATACCCATGCCTATCAATAGCTGGATGCCTTCCCAAAGCGAATGATGTAGGTTGACGACTTTCCAACTCATGCAGGTGGGTGTATTCTCTACCTGATGCATACATGCATTACATTCATTTAAAAAGATTAAAATGTGTCCAATATTTTCTTTTACTATCGTTAATTTTTCATGTGAAAGAACTTTGGTGGGAATTTTCAATGGGCCTAGCCAACTTACCCTTTATATATATACACAAAAACATGAAGATGTGGCTGACCTCAGTGGATTTGGAGTAATTATCCCCTGAGGAAGACGGTGACCTTAACACGTCCATCCCTGTGTCAGTGCACCACCTTATGTATTTGATCAGTGACAGCTGATTTGGGATCTACCAGTATGCTCGATTAAACACCCAATGATTAGAACATCCAAATTGTTTATCACTTGAGGTGTACCTAATAGAAGTCTTACAGAGCACTCCATTGGCACCCATGTCACTGTAAGCTTAAGATGGTACCAGGCAGACGTGGGGTTGCACATGCTGTCATATGCCATCCAACCTGTCCATCAGCTATGACCCGTAGGTTATACCCAGGGCCAGGAAATCAGTTTGAATGAGAAGTCTATGTGATACAGCACAAGGAGCAAAGTGGGAGGGGATGCTCACCCCTGTTTTCAATAGAGCTTGCTGAAAGCTAAAACGGTTTGATGTTTTTCCTGACCTTGTACAGAGCAGATAAAGGACCGGACAACATGATGGCCTCATGAGAATCAAGGTGGGAGTCTCCTGTCAACTTGTACATGTTCTGTGGCCCATCTGAATTCCTGTTTAGGCTGATTTTTGTGCCCTGAGTAACTGAGACAACCCAATTGATGGATGGATCGCTAGTGGTGAGTACGTCACATTGGTTTCACTTATCCCGTTGCCACTTGGGAGTGGATTTGGCGAGGCTGGGAAAACGCTAAGTTCAGTGAGGCCTGGCCGTGGGCAAGATTTGATTAGGCTATGTGCCGTTATCAGAAATGGGACCACAGTCTCACCAGACTTGAGTGTTTACCCTGCCTCACCAAATCTGTTGTCACCCTAGCTTACGATGGGCCATGTGATGTACTCAAGACATCTAAGTCCGTTGGATGTGTGGCCTTGTGTTGCCATTGAGCCCAAAAAACAGCCAAAATGAAAACTCAGGTGGGCCACAACAAGGACAAGTCGAAAGAGGATGCTGACCCTTCATTTTCATTTGGGCCATCATGTTGTGTATAATGAATCCAGGTCTCATGGAACTGGATAAAAATCCCGCTGTTCTGCAGTAATGTGGGCCCCAGTGAGAATAAGGGTCCCCCACCATTGGTTTGCATCAAGCCGATTTTAGGCCCTTGGGCTATGAGGGATTCAATCGCAGGTTTCAAAAACAAAAACCAAAAAATAAAGGGGACAGTTTCCATCACAATGAATGTTTATGTTGAGCTGCCAATTCTGAGAATTGCTTATATGGACATGAATATCATTATAATCATGAATTTATAGTTTCCTCTCATATCGAGAGATGTATATATATGACAATTGCATATGTCCATACATTGTGCATTGGGCATACATTATATGCATTACATAATACTACTGTGCTAATTCCCATAGGCCCGTTCTAGATGACTTGTATGCGTACACCTCATGCCTGGTTCTGAAGAATCTCCTTGAATGATTTTCTGATAGAAGCATCATCGAATGACCACTGCTAGTGGAAACCTACTCAATGAGTAAATGCAGGCTTTACCCATACTTACCAGATATGATAGAAGCCTGCCGAGTGCAGATGCGGGTTGGTGAATATTTAACCTAAGCAAGTGTACAATTATCCAACTTGATGCATGCATCTCATGCCATCTCTACATTTATACCTATATTTGCATAAGCATACTTGATGGGTTCATTCATTGGGCCTGGTCAGCCAACGTTCGTTGAATAACAACCGTACAAAAGTGATCAAGACAGGAAATGAAAATTAGATGCCAGAGAATGAGTCCGATATGGCAGATGAACCATATGATTAGCGGCCATATTTATTTGACGATGAACTTGTCGCGATGAATTAACTAAATGAATTGTTGACATGAACTACTGATTTTGAATTTCAAAGTTTCTATATATTATTTTGACTATAATTAGATATTATTAGAGTATTTGTTTCTAAACATTTGTGACAGATGATTGTTGATAATTATATTTGAATAAAATCCCAAATGGATTGACATAGTTGCGATATCATATTTACGATGTGATTGGCAAATGTGATGGCTATCGTTAAAGGAAATGTGTGGAATCATATGATATGTGTGGATGTGTGAATATTATAAGAAAATAAAATTAACTCAAAATGCATTAAGCTATGCCTCAAGCAACTGTATAAATATAATTAGTGTACGAGTCATGTACTATAACTTGGGTCTGAGGGTGTGCACTCTGTATCCGAATTGCGTGGTATGACACGAGCCATTTGTAAAGATCTTTGGGGCAACCACCATATCTACACAGGAGAAACTGGTCTAGGTTGAATTGAAGGGGGATACATACAAGAATTAAGTTAGAATTTTAGACCTAGCTATAGAACAACCCATGCATTAAAATTCAGTTCAGTTCCGGATCCGGCTCAAGTTAAAAATAATGAGTTCAAAATAGCTGATGCGCTGTCAAACCAGGCTGACCATTTTATTTAATGGGCAGGCTGTGAGTAGACCTAAGCTCTAGTAGTTTCATAAAGCGGATACAACCTAATTACACGACGACTATTGTGCTAAAATTTCGCACGAATCGACAATAGAAAGTCACCAACCCGTGAAAACTCCTCACCTGCCGGTCAGATGAGTCTCGTGGGATGTGGACAATCAAACAGGCCTAAATGACATTTTTTGTTTGGACAGATTACAATAGACTTTGTCAAGATCATCCAAGCACATAAATCCAAAATACCTAAAATTTTACTTCACAGAATATAAAACGTTGAAAATCTAGCAACTGGCAAGACCGTCTTCATTTGTAAATTATGTAGCACAGGCCGAAGACGTCTTCAGTTGGCACCAGTTAAAAACGAAGATGTTTCCACGATCCATACGGGCTGAATCTATTGGATCTAGGTAGCCTCATATTTAGTAATCTAAACTATTGAATTGATGAGATACATAGGTATGGCTGCATCTAATATCTTTAACACTGGACCATCCTAGACTGTTAACCAATGGCACATGAAAAGTAGTTCGGAGGAAGGTGCATTTTTGAAAGATCAGAGGGCTGAGTCTATCAGAACCTTTCCATGCACATAGTTGCATTTTGGACTCCTTTTAGCAATTAACATGAATTTTTTTTTTTTTGGAATTTTCTGGATGGAATTGAGCACAACCTCTACTCGATGGCATCAATTGATCCATCGATGACATCAATAGACTGTGCTCACGGATTTAAGATATCAATAACAGGTTCCATCACATCACCTATATAAACTGCCCATTATGTCCAGTCCATTTCTTCACGTGTCAGCCTTGTGACGAGATACAATGAAAGTTCATCCTTGAGAGATACAGGTTTAGGATATTGGGCTCATGGATCAACTATTGGGTGAGCCAAGAAACTCAGGTTGGTGGAAGTGGCAGAAATGATGCTTGATTATCCATGACCCAATTGGCATATTCAGCCACTTAACTGTACAGCTGCCTCTAATGTTCTTTATTCCACTATCTGGATTCTGAAAATTGTGATCATTTCTCAGCTTGTCCATTCATTTTTTCAGATCATTCTATCATATGAATTAAAAAACAAATTAGATCCAAAAGCTCAAGTGGACCATACCATATGAAACGATAGGAATTGGAAGCCTAGCTACTAGTGACTTCTTGGGGCCACATAAGACTCTGCTTAATCTTAGGAGTAAGTTGGATGGCAAATAAACCTCATGGTTAGTGCAAGGTTTCCATGGTAGTTCTTCAATCCCCATTGCTTTGCGTGGTGTGGTCCACATGAGCTTTGAATGCTTTTCATTTTTGGGCTTAGGTTCTAAAATGATCCTAGGAAAAAATGATGAATGGTTTGGATGCATGAATTCCTGTTGCCTTCAACACAAATGATCTGTACTCTTACGGAAGACAAAAAGGAAAACTCGGACCCACATAGTGATGGTCAAAATCAACCGTTCAGCTCACCTTTATTAAGTTGACCCATATAGAAATGATTCTACAGTGTGCACGGTCCCATCATTAGACCACTCAGATGTGAGCCCCAGTCGGACGGCGACACACGTAGAAGGTGAATCGCCGCAGAGGGAAAACGAACTCTGCCCATTTGGAGTCTTTGGATCTGTTTCAATCGAAAGAAAGAAAGAAAAAGCTTCGGAAAACTGAGACCAATACACAAACAATCATTTGCAGTTAGTTAGGAGTCTGGTCAAGACATCAACGCCCTTCTCCTCACTTTGGCTTTCCTGCATTCACAAACTCAATAATGGAGCTCCTGCCTGTGAGCTTAATAAGGTCAATTTGGTTATTTCTCCTCAGCGCCATCCTTCTCTCTTCCACAGACGTTCCATGCTTATTCGGATCTGCTGCAAACTTCTCCAACGAAACGGATCGCCTTTCTTTACTCCGCTTCAAAGATCTGATAACCGACGATCCTCTCAATTCCTTGAGCTCATGGAACGATACTCTCCACTTCTGCTACTGGCAAGGAGTCACATGCAGTGGTCGCCGGCATCCTCAAAGGGTCACCGCCTTGAACCTCACCGGCCAGAACTTGGTGGGTCGCATCTCTCCCTTCATAGGGAACCTCTCCTTCCTCAGGATAATCAATCTCTCATCCAACAGCTTCTACGGAACGATTCCTGAAGAGATTGGCCGTTTGTTTGGCATGCGGTATCTCATTCTGGCCGATAACACATTCACCGGAGAAATTCCAGCAAATCTGACCCACTGTTCGGAACTCCAAGTCCTTTATCTTTACAGGAATGTGCTCGCAGGGAGGATTCCAACTGAGCTTGGCTCTCTATTCAAGCTCACCAGGTTGCACCTTGGTGACAACAATCTTACAGGAAGCATCCCACCTTCACTTGGAAACCTTTCCTCTCTCACTTTCCTTTCTCTCTCAGTAAATTCGTTGGAGGGCAGCATCCCAGACTCCTTCATTCGGTTGGTGAGGTTAAGCTCGTTTGCCTTAAGTCAAAATGCACTGTCGGGTACGATTCCACCTCAGCTATACAATATCTCTACTATTAAAGCTCTGGACGTGCGAGAGAACAGATTGTATGGAAATCTTCCACCATACTTAGGCCTCACTCTTCCTATTCTCCAAATACTTCTCGTCGGAGCAAACCAATTCACAGGACCTATACCAGTTTCATTATCCAATTCCTCGGGTCTTCTACTCATTGACCTTGGTTACAATAGTTTTACTGGATCTGTGCCTCTGAATTTTGGAAGCCTCAAGGATCTCAGAAGGTTAATCTTGGGAAGCAATCAACTTGGAATTGGGAAAGCTCATGACTTGAGTTTTCTCGATTCTTTGACCAATTGCAGTAGCTTACAAATTCTAGCCGTGGGCAGTAATCGTCTCAACGGTGCATTGCCCGACTCCATATCTAATCTTTCGACCCAGCTGTTTTTCCTATCTTTAGGAGGTAACAGTATATTTGGAAGCATCCCATCTGGGATTCAGAATCTTGTCGGCTTAACACTATTGGATATGGGGTCTAACTTTCTAAGAGGTCCTATTCCTAATGGTGTTGGGAAGCTTAACAGGATTGGACGACTTGACTTTGGTGGAAATGATTTGTCAGGGACAATTCCATCTTCCTTGGGTAATATCACCCAATTGTTTCTACTCAGTTTGTTTGGAAACAATCTATGGGGGAACGTACCTTCAAGTATTGGAAATTGTAGAACCTTGCAGTTTCTATACCTCCAAAATAATAACTTAAGCGGTCCCTTAGCTGCACAACTTTTCAGCGTTCCCTCTTTGATTTATCTTAATCTAAGCGATAACTCTTTTATTGGTTATCTACCATTGGAAGTCGGTAACTTGAAAGTTCTTGGAAGATTCGATGTTTCTCGGAACAAATTGTCAGGCGAAATTCCAAGCTCCCTAGGCAATTGTCTCAGTCTAGAGTATGTCAGGTTGGATGGGAACTTCTTTCAAGGAACAATTCCTACAGCATTTATTACTCTAAGAGGCCTTCAATCCCTGGATCTTTCACATAACAACTTGTCTGGGGAGATTCCAGAATACCTGGGGAAGCTTCTTGTTCTGCAGTATTTAAATCTGTCTTTCAATAATTTTGAGGGTGAATTACCAAAACAAGGGGTCTTTGGAAATGCTAGTGAAGTTTCAGTGCTCGGAAATAGTAAGCTTTGTGGGGGTATTCAAGAATTACAGTTGCCTCCATGTTCTAGCCAAGCTTCCAAGAAACGGGGGAAGTCTCTTGCTTCAAAACTAAAATTCCCAATAATTGGTGCTGTACTGTGTCTTCTTTCATTATCATCTTTCTTTACCACTCTTTATTGGGTAAGAAAGGTGAGAAGGAAAAATTCTGTGGAGGATGGGTCGAGAAGAAAACCTTCTGCTGTGCCTTCTGTGGAGGATGGGTCTACAAGAAATCCTTTTGCTATGCTTTCTGCAGAGAAAAAATCGACAAGGAAACCTTTTGTTTTGCCTTTTGTGGAGATCAAGTTCAAAAGGAAATCTTTATCCGTGCCTTCTGCTGTGGATCATTTTGTTATGAACTTAACTTATGCGGAGCTCCTTAAAGCAACAGATGGGTTCTCTTCTGCCAATTTGATTGGTACAGGGAGAACTGGTGCTGTATATAAAGGGTTTCTAGATCGCTACGAGCCTATAGTAGCAGTGAAAGTCTTTAATCTTCAGCGTCAAGGATCTATGAGCGGTTTCATGGCCGAATGCGAAACCTTGAGAAATATTAGGCATCGGAATATTGTTAGGATCTTTACTTGTTGCTCAAGCATTGATTTCAAGGGCAATGATTTCAAAGCTTTAATTTACGAGTATATGCCTCATGGAAGTCTAGACAAGTGGTTGCACAGAGATGGGCATGAACAGGTTTGGAGAAACTTGAATTTTACTGAAAGGCTAAACATAGCTATAGATGTGGCTTCTGCTTTAGTTTATCTACGACGAAGGTCAATCATTCATCGAGATATAACACCGAGCAACATTCTTCTTGACGGTGCCATGATTGCTCGTGTGGGTGATTTTGGGCTTGCCAAGTTCTTATCTGAGGTTGCCCAAACAAGGACGGTTGTGATGATGGGTTCTGTTGGGTACATCGCCCCAGGTATTAATTTCATATATTTCCTTTTTAGAATATGGATCCTCTACTTACCATCAATATGGAATATCTGTTTACCTTCCTTATGATTGGATTATCAGTACTGCTGCATTAAATTCGGAGTATGATGACATTAACTCAAAGCATAAAACATTTATTATCTGTGGCAAGTAGATTGATACTTTTATATTTTATAAAGTGCCAATCTGTTCTCAGTAGCTCGGGCGGGCTCCACGGTAACGTGTACGTGAAATCCATTTGCACCAACAGATGCATCAGCCCATGTTAGATCCAAGACCTAAAATTCAGAGTAGCCCACTTTTTTAGGTGGCCATACTAAAGGAAACAGTTGTGGAGAGGATGAACACACCCTTGATTTTTACATTCCCTGATATGATATTTACATGAAATATTCCACTCGGGAGCAGTAGATGTATCATCCTGAGTTACATCCAGGGCCAAGAAATCAGATTGAGTACCTGTGATTCATGTGGGTCACACCAAAGGAAAGAATGGGGATAAAGATGTCCGCCCTTGATTTTTGCAGGCCCATCGCGATGATAATATGAAATCCACTCCTACCATTAGATAGCACATAAAAATTTAAGCCTGTGGCCCAAAAAAAGGTTCATCTTATTCAGGTGGGTGTGCATTGCCCTTTACATTATTTTCGATCATATTTTCCATCCGAATTAAGGATGGGGATGCTTTTTCAGCCCTGGACCTAGCATAGGGTGACACACTTGGTGGTCAGGGTGGATTGCAAATAAATAGCATGGTGGGCTCACCTGAGCTGCCAACACCTTTACACCATGGATGGTCTCATGCAGTCTTGCTGGCAAGAGACCGTCTTTCTGTATGTATGCAAGGAGGTCTCGGGTCCAACGGGCTCGACCACAGATAAAGTCTACCTCATGAATAACTTTCAACCTTTCGTGTACTTCCATTGGAACATCATGAGGATTTCCTCATGCAAAAATCAGGTATATCCAGTAATCGAACAGGTGACCCTTCTATTTTGATATTTATCAATGGCTAGACATTGTTTTCTAGGTGTGATCCACATGATGAGTAAATGGACTGATTTTTGCAGTACTTGATCCTGAACCTATTAGAAGGTTTTGATATTGTTACATTCACTTAATAGGTTGAAGGTTATCTGTTGGCTGAAACATAACTTGTGGAACAGCTGGTTGGAGACATTTAGTGACCTACAGACTGGCTGTGAGCAAGACCATCTAGTCTGTTCATTATTTTGGATGGTTCTGGTCGCTCAATCAGTGGACCATACATCCTGGTTTTTATCGCAGGTCATATCTATGGTGCATCCCACCCTTTGCACGGCCTGGATTTTCTACATAAAGGACAGATTGGCAGGGGAAAAAATGTTGTAGTATCATGTAAAAGTTCACCAACAAATCAAATTTCTCGATTTAAAGATGCCTGGTTATTTATTTATTTATTTATTATTATTATTATTTAAAGATGCCTGGGTTATTAGATGGATGGATTCTCTTTGTCGCGCATGTACCACAACAACCCACATGGGTTTGGGCACACACTCATAAAATCATAGCCATCCGTGAACAGGGACCATTTCTCTTTGTCGAGCGCATAGTACCTTTTCCCCTATATATATATATAGCAAAAACTTTGCAGAAGGATCTAGGCAGGCCCGTGATTAGGGCCCGCCTATCGTAAGAGATTGTGGGAAACACACAAATCCGAACAGGGGCTGCAACACTATCCTACACGGAGGCTGCCCAGCCCGGTTCTGGCTAAGAATAGGAGACATCTAATCTTGGCGGGGAGATCTTCCAGCACTGCCTGGAAAAACCGATCCACTTGGCCCACACTCCCCAGGTGAGCCAGCTCATCAGCAGGAAAACTGGAACCATCTCAAACATTCACTAAGATAACATGAAACACTAGTCCTATTTTCCTTAAGCTTTCAAATTTCCCCACATGTGTGGTAGATATGATTAATGGAACTTCTTACTATATTGGTCTGATACTCTTATACTATATCTCATCTTTTGAATGGCTTTGGTTTCTATACGCCACACATATGACTGAGGCATGTTTTTTAGGTGGGCTCTGGCAAGTGTGTTGCCTTGGCTTTGTTGTTCTTATGATCAAGTAGGCCAATTTTATACATTGAATGTGGAAGACTAGTAAATCTTCTAGTTTTCTCTTTTTTAGGCATTCCATTTTCTTGTTGGGACAACCTAAATGGACAGATGAGTCGTCATACAGACATGATGCTGGGCCCAACATGCAAAAAAAATAAAATAAATAAAATAAAAAAATAAAAAGAAGAAAGATCTCCCGAGAACCCGTTCTCACAAGAACTTGTAAGAGCCCTTTGAGAACACATCCTACGTGAAGACAATCACCTCGTGATCCTAGGGCTTAAAATACAGGTGGGACACAACAAAGTGGGAGCAGATGCCCTCCCTTGATTTTTATTGAGGTCCACTTGAGTTGCAAAACAGTGTATATTTTTTTAGGGCAACCAAACACACTTAAACATGATTTAGAAGTTCATAGCACACCAATTAATGTTACAAATTTGGATCCTTATAATAGGAAAAATGCCAATTACTTGTTCAAATAGAACATTCCCTCTCATTTCTCTCTAAAAATTTAACCTTTGTTAATTTTTGTATCTAAATGTTCGCTTAAAATGTGATTATGAATTACAGAGTATGCAATGGGCGGTAAACCATCTACACAAGGAGATGTTTACAGCTATGGAATCCTTCTATTGGAGATGATCACTGGAAAGGGGCCAACTGATGAAATGTTTAAGGACGATCTTACGCTTCATCATTTTGCCAAATTGGCTTTGCCGGAACGAGTAATGGAGATTGTTGATCCACGACTGCTCGAAGGAGAAGAAAAAGTTACTCAAGGCAGCAGAAATCATATCAATACAAGAAATAGAATAGGTGACTGCTTGATTTTAATGGTCGGAATCGGTGTTACTTGTTCTGCAGAATCTCCAAAAGAACGAATGGATATTAAAGATGTTCTCAGGGAATTGCACGCAATCAAGGAATTATATCTCGGGGATGCGATTCACCGAGACAGACAAATTTGGTCAGAACAATTAGTTGAAGATCCATCTCAGGTCAGTAATTACTGAGATATTATGTTGAGAAAGATTTCAAAATAAATAAGTTTTGTTGAGTACCTTTTTACAAGCTCTAGATATATTTAGTTTTGGCTTAGGAGTGTGCTTATATTGATGGTTAATATATGAGAAAATGTCTTTCTTTCTTTCTTCTATTATTTATTTATTTATTTTTGTTTTATTTCATGTGAGGTAAAGGGAGATTGTATTATGAATGTAATGATCAGACAAAGGTATCATCTTATTACAATAAGAATACTATTTGTTCATTGAGATGTGTGGCTCTTGTTTTGCTGTTGTTCTGTTTATGCAGGTGAATCAGCTTGGAGATTCAAAATAAAGAATCTTTCCCTTTGGCTTGGATGTGGCTGGATTGTTGGCTGTTCAAGTGTGGCTGGCACTGGGAGCAGTTGGCATTGGATGTGGCTGCATCTTGGCCCTTTGGAGTCAGGTGTCGGCTGTCAAGGTCCCCAAGGCAGTTGGAGCTTGTTTTTTTTTTTTTTTTTTAAATTAATTAATTAATTTTTAATTATTTTTTTATATAACAAAGTGGACTCTTGCCACGAGAATTTCATTCACAATTGAGAAATTACATGATTCGGGTCGGTCCCAACAAAAAATTAAGGACCACACCTATCATATAAATACCCAGCTAATCAGTTTCCCTGGTTCAAAAAAGAAAAAAAAGAAAAAAAAAAAAGAAGAAAAACCCGAAGACCACCTATCTTGTAGAGCTATTTCTGGAGGTCCTAACAGAATTTCTGATCGCACCTAAACTGATTTTGTCTAACCTGTAGAGACCCCTGATGTGGTTTGGAAGTGCATTCACGTTATCAAACACCGTGTCAATCTGGCTCAAAGCCCCTGCCTTTGCTAATCCATCAGCTGGACCGTTCCCTTCTCTCGGGATAAGGGAGTTGGAGCTTGTTGCTTTGTTTAGATGTTGGGGCTGCTGGTTGTAGGCCAGGTTTCTGCTTGTGTGTTACTTCCTACTGGGGCTGTTTTGGTTCAGGTTGTTGCTGTGGCATGCTGCGGTTGCCCCTCTTGAAGTTTTCGTACAGTGTTTTGAAAGTTGCAGTGGTGGAGTTGCTACTGTAGGATGTTTTGCCGTATTCTGCTTTGCAGTGTCCCGTTGCCATATTTTTTCCAGAAGAAAAAAAGAAAAAAAAAAGAAAAAAAAGAAAAAAAGCAGGCCATTTCCCAAAGCTGCTGCTCATTCTCCTGATTTTAAGCTCCTTTAGCAGAGCAGCTCATGTTCTATCCTCTGGTTAGTGTGGGCTTTGATGTTCCTTCTCAAGCTCTAGCAGCTGGTGCGGATATTTGATTCGCCTTGAGCTGCAGGATGGTGATTGTACTAGAACAGCCTCTCTCTCTCTCTCTCTCTCTCTCTCTCTCTCTCTCTCTAAACGAGTGGGATATATTTCATTCTGGACAAAAATTACGACTTTCAGGTCTACCTAGGAAAGGAGGACCTAAGGAAGACCTATCTTAAGAAAAACCGGGACATCTGTTCACTCCCCAAGTATAGGGTTGTGTTGTAGTAATAAACTCGGTAAGACCGAGGTCGAATCCACAGGGACTGATACCTGTACGTTATCTGAAACCAAGTAGAACTAGAACTAGACTAAGATTGCTTTAAACCAAAGAGAATTTGAAGAATAATTGTGGAATAGTTATCTAAGACTTTAAGGAATTCAGAAGAAGGGAAACGAGGGATTCAGAGGATCCACTTGTAGAGATCAGGGAGGTCTTATGCCTGCATCAAGGATTATAGAATTCAAACTGAACTTACTTGATCTGGTTTTCAAGAGATGAAAGGTATATGAATTAGAATGGATTTCATCACCAAACCATGCCCAGGAGACAGAGTCAACAATAGAATTAAACTAATTACCAACCAATTAACAATGTATACGAAAGTTAGGAAGAGTACTATCATCCAACCATGCCCAGGAGACGATGGTGAACAACAGGGCCTCCTGACGTCATAAACATCAAAAGAGAAAAAGAGATATTCAAAGCCATTGCAAACCCACTGTAATTTCAGTCACAATAGACCATTAAAGACTGAGTGAATATTCTTTTAATAATCAACTCAAAACCAAGTTCAGTTCATGAAAAGCAGGAAATAGTGTCTCCCATCTCGCTACAGGCTTCACCTCTTAGCCCTAGCTAAGAGGTTCAGCCGGACATGGATGGGCTGAAAAAAAAAAAAAATAAATTAAAATACAAATAAGAAGAAAAGAAAACAAGAAGAAAAAAAAAGAAGAAACCTCTGCCTTCGCTGACGCCCTCCTCAAGCTTCCCTGAAAAACTCTCACGTCGAAGCCTTCCTGTTGCCTGTCTCCTTCCAGATTCACCGTCCAATACTTTATCCAGCCAACGTCCAGCAACCAAGCTTCTGCTCCCCCTTTTTTTTTCTTTTATCCTCAGCCGTGCACAGCAGCAGCAGCCCCCCGACTCCCTCTCTTCTTCACGTCCTCCTTTCTTCCCCCACACCGAGACCTCCTCCAGCCTCCTTTCTTCCGTCCTCTTATACAGGAGCTGATTTGTCCGGTGGGCCACTTCCACAGTGATCCAGGAGCTGAAATTTTACGTGTACGGTTACTTTATATTCTTCAGGCCGTGTATGAAATTTCGGGACAAACGGATGGTGAGAAACCTATGATCTTGCATTCTGGCTGACTTTCGGGCCACTTGAACTTCAGTTTCTCGATTTTTTTCCAGATCTCGGCCGTGTAATTCCGTCGCTCTTGGTCTTCTAGAGTCCGTTCCTTGCCTTGGTGTCATTAGAGCTTTAAATCCATGCTTTTAACATCCTTTCCCAGTCCAAGCTCATGAAGACGCCCTGCATCACAAATTCAATTAAATTAGGCTATTAAACGGTGTCATGTTCGTAAATCCATGCAATAAATGGGTCTGATATGCAATATTTGACCCTCAACACAACCCCCAACCAGCATTTTGCTAGTCCCGAGCAAAGTATGCGAAAAATAAGTTGAGAATTACAGGAGAATTTCTATGAACTCGAGTGATTTTGGAAAACAATCTAGATATTCAGAATTCAACAATTCATGAATGTTGGGCCTTACTCTCTCCTAGACTCAAACACACGATAAACTTCATTCAAAGTATTAGTCCCTTAATTAGAAATAATCCTAAACATTGAGTTCCACAGATGTAAAGTGTAATCCCAACTTCCAACATTAATATTCAATTCTTTATTTCAGGATATCGTTGGTAATCAACAAGAGAATTCATAATAACCAAAGCTTGCCTCAAAGATCATCTTTTCATTCCTTCAGTTTTTTTTTTTTTTTTTTTTTTTTTAACTGAAAACAAAGAAGGAGAATGAAGTCCACACTTATAGGGAGCAAACCTATAGTGAAGATTCTTTGCCTAACCTTTTTCAACGGTATCTCTTCCTTTTAATTGATCTTGACGGGCAATTGTTCAAGTTAGTTCCTTCTATGCTTACTGATCCCCAAATTAACCCTTCAGTTTTAAACTGAAATCTTGATGTGTAAGCGAGATGTGACATGTGAAATCATGACTCAATCAATGTTTACAAATTCTAATCATGGATTAATAATTAAACTTAACTGTGGAATCTAACGAGTAACTGAATCCAAGAGCAGTAAATCACCAACATTCCATATCCTGTGATTCTAAATCAAAGATGGTCGTCCAATCACTTTGAATTCACCAGAAAGTCCAGAAAAAATTTAAAAATTTTCACAATTTTTGCTCAAGAAAATACTGATTAGGTAACCTAATCTCCCACCCCCATCTTAAAAGCTACATTGTCCTCAATGTAAAGGATAAGAGTATGGAATGCGCATAGGACAACAAAAGTAAAGAAAGAGTGAAGGGAAGATAGTACCTGGATGACGAATCGTGAGAGACTTTCCAAGAGATCGCAGCATGGGATCCGGTCAGCACGAGAAAGAAAGTAACACAAAAATAAAATCCTACCTATACCACTTTCGCAGGTGCTCTCGATTGCATTTAGCGCATGCAACAAGCCTTTAAACCCCTAGGTTACCCCTAGTGGACGAGTTGTAGTCTCGTGAGGGTTTGCAGTAATGTTACCCACAAACATTGAACTTGCTAGGAAAATGAAATAAGTTGAAAAGCTGGGTTGCCTCCCAGGAGCGCTAAGTTTAACGTCTTCAGCCAGACCAAAGCAACTACCATAATCCTATGAAAGCGATAAACCTACCTATACCTCCATCAGACTAGGAGATCAGTCCTGGTAAACAGGATCAGTCAGAGGCATGGTCATGTCCTCTGAATCAAATTTCTCGACAAATGGCTTTAAACGATGTCCATTTACTTTAAACTCCTTGCCATTGTCGGGATCTCTTATCTCGACGGCCCCATGAGGATAAGCAGTAACAACAATGTAAGGGCCGGTCCAACGAGATCGAAGCTTACCCGGAAAGAGATGTAATCGTGAATTGTACAAAAGGACCTTCTGACCAGGCATGAATGATTTTCGCAAAATGTGTTGGTCATGAAATGCTTTCATCTTGTCCTTGTAAATTCTCGCATTATCATATGCATCGTTCCGGATTTCTTCAAGTTCATTTAATTGAAGTTTGTGTAGCGAGCCAGCGTTGTCCAGATTGAAATTTAGATTTTTGATTGCCCAGTACGCTTTATGTTCCAACTCCACAGGCAAGTGACAAGCTTTCCCATAGACAAGTCTAAAAGGAGACATTCCAATAGGAGTTTTAAATGCAGTACGGTATGCCCATAAGGCATCGGTCAATCGAATTGACCAATCCTTACGATCTGGGTTAACTGTTTTCTCCAAAATGTGTTTGATCTCCCTATTGGAAATCTCAGCTTGTCCACTTGTCTGTGGATGGTATGGGGTGCTCACCTTATGAGAGATACCGTATTTCTTCATTAAGCTCTCGAATGGTCTATTACAAAAGTGTGAGCCCCCATCACTAATGATGGCTCGAGGCGTTCCGAATCGAGAAAGGATGTCCTCTTTTAGGAATTTAATGACCGTGCGATGGTCATTCTTTCGACACGGAATCGCTTCGACCCATTTAGTGACATAATCCACGACGAGCAAAATATACAGATTTCCAAACGATTGGGGGAATGGTCCCATGAAATCGATGCCCCAGCAATCAAATGCTTCAATGATAAGAATGGGATTCAAAGGCATCATATTTCGACGGGACAATGCTCCCAATTTCTGACAACGCTCACAAGCTTTGCAAAACTCATGAGTATCCCTAAACATAGTGGGCCAAAAGCCACATCAGAATCTTGGCCGTGGTCTTTTTAGCAGAAAAGTGACCACCACAGCCTGGAGTGACAGAAGGAGATGATGCTCTGATGCTCATCGTCTAGTACACATCTCCTTAGAATTTGGTCCGGCAATATTTAAATAAATAAGGATCATCCCGAAAAAGTTGCGCACCTCGGTGAAAAATTTCTTCTTATCTTCGCAGTCCACTATGTCGGTATGGCACTGTAGCAAGATAATTAGCAATATCGAAACCAAGGTGAATGGGAGACTCGAAACTGTTCATCGGGAACATGTCATTGATATGAGTCGTCTCAAGGGACTCAGAGGTATTAAGGCGAGAAAGGTGATCAGCCACTACGTTCTCTACTCCCTTTTTATCTTTAATTTTCAAATCAAATTCTTGGAGTAGAAGGATCCATCTTATCAAGCGGGGCTTAGAATCATTCTTAGAAAGAAGATACTTCAGTGCCGCATGATCTGTATATATAATGATCTTGGATCCGATCAGGTAGGATCTAAATTTGTCCAAGGCGAACACTACGGCTAAGAGTTCCTTTTCCGTAGTCGAGTAGTTCACTTGGGCAGGATTTAGAGTCCTACTTGCGTAGTGAATGACGTAGGGCTTCTTGTCTTTTCTCTAGCCTAAGACTGCCCCAAGAGCATAATCAGAAGCGTCGCACATAAGCTCAAAAGGAAGGTTCTAGTCGGGCGGCTGCATGATAGGTGCAGTGGTTAATGTGCCTTTAAGCTTGGTGAAAGCTTCCTGACATTGCTCAGTCCACTCGTACGGAACATCCTTTTGAAGAAGATTACATAATGGACGAGAGAGGAGACTAAAGTCCTTTATGAATCGCCTGTAAAACCCTGCGTGTCCTAAGAAGGATCGCACGTCTCTGATGTTCTTGGGTGGCGGTAGGTTAGAGATAAGATCGATTTTTGCCTTATCTACCTCGATTCCTTTGGACGAGATGATATGCCCAAGGACAATTCCCTTCTGAACCATGAAATGACACTTCTCCCAATTAAGTACCAGGTTCTTTTCTTCACATCTTTTCAGCACACATTTAAGACTTTCCAAGCACTTGTTAAAAGATGGACCGTAAACAGAGAAATCGTCCATGAAGACCTCTAAGTATTGCCCCACCATGTCAGAAAAAATACTAAGCATACATCGCTGAAAAGTGGCAGGGGCGTTACATAGTCCGAATGGCATCCTTCGATAGGCAAAGGTGCCGTAGGGACATGTAAATGTGGTCTTTTCCTGGTCTTCAGGGGCTATCTCTATCTGGTTGTAGCCCGAATACCCGTCAAGGAAACTGTAATAGGAATGACCAGCTAACCTTTCCAGGATCTGATCAATGAATGGTAAAGGAAAGTGGTCTTTCCTTGTGACGGTATTCAACTTCCTGTAGTCAATGCACATTCTCCAACCAGTAGTGACTCTAGTTGGCACGAGTTCATTATTAGCATTGGCTACGATGGTGATTCCAGACTTCTTAGGAACCACTTGAGTTGGATTCACCCATTGACTATCAGATATAGGGTATATAATACCCACGTCCAATAGTTTAAGAACCTCGGCTTTAACCACTTCCTTCATGTTTGGATTTAGTCTACGTTGTGGTTGCCGAGCGGTTTTTGCATTATCCTCAAGATATATGCGGTGAGTACAAATCGAGGGATCGATTCCCTTGAGGTCCGCTATCGTCCATCCTAGGGCTCCTTTATGCTCAATGAGAGTAGATATAAGCATACTCTCTTGTTCTTTCTCCAGGTGGGCAGAGATCACCACCGGGTATGTCTCATCTTGACCCAAATATGCATATTTCAAATCAGAGGGCAAAGGTTTTAGGTCAAGCTTCGGCGGCTTGAGGTTAGACGGTAGAGGCACTACATCAGTTTGTGGTAATTCTTCAAATTGTGGCCTCCATCGGTTAACTTCAAGTACCGGTGCAGTATCAAGCAAGGCGCACGTCTCCCTAATCATGTCATCATCAAAATCATGGGAGTGGGCCAGGCACGTCTCTAGATGGTCGGAGGATAAGGTCAGAGGTGTCGTATCTTCCACGAAAGAGTCAATCATGTTAATATCGTGGAAATCGTCATCATCCTCTGAGTTGCCGCCGTTATTGAAAAGATGTTTGACTCCAATGTCAAATTTCCAAAAGACATAGTCATGATACCATTCCTGCAATTGATAATTGCATTTGACGTGGCAAGGAATGGGCGACCAAGAATGACGGGAATCTGAGTGCTCATGTTATTGATGGGTTCGGTGTCCAGGATGATAAAGTCTACAAGGTAGTAAAATCTATCAACTTGGACCAACACATCCTCAATTATCCCTCTTGGTACACGAACGGAGTGATCAGCAAGTTGTAGTGTGGTTAGGGTGGGTTTTAATTCACCCTAAACCTAACTGTTTGTATACCGAGTAGGGAATCAGATTGACGCCCGCTCCTAAGTCAAGAAGTGCGTGATCAATTCGATGGTTCCCGATTACACATGATATGGTTGGGCTACCGGAATCCTTGAATTTCTGCGGCACGTCTTGCTCAGGATGGCGCTCACTTTCTCAGTCAAGAAGATTTTCTTTTGAATAATTTTCCGTCGCTTGGTCGTGCATAAGTCTTTTAGGAATTTGGCATATAAAGGTATCTGTTTAACGACATCAAGTAGAGGAATGTTGACTTTCACCTGTTTCAACACCTCTAGGATATCCTGAGAGTTAGAGAGAGGTTTTGGTGAAACCAACCGTTGGGGGAATGGAGCAACTGGCTTCTCTAAAAGTTCCGGTTCTACTTTTTGTGGGGCATCACTGGATCCATCATTGTTGTCCTCTTTTGGTTCTTGAGGCTTTTCGGGCCTAACCGGAAGAGTTTTATCAATGATCTTCCCACTCCTAAGAGTGGTGATGGATTTAGCATGTCCCATCTGATTTGAAGAGCTGGGATCATTATTCTCGTACTGCGGTTTAGGATTGGGGAGAGGTTGTGCAGGAAGCATCCCCTTTTCTATAACCGTCATAGGAGAATCTATCTTTTGCATAAAATCTGTGATTCCTTACATTGCCTGAGCCAGCTCTTGTATGGGATTTTGAACCGGTTCCTCTTGAGGTTTCACTTGATTTGGATTTTGATTGAAGAAACCTGGAGGAGTCGCCGTTTGTCCATTCCTCCAACTAAAGTTTGGATGATTTTTCCAGCCATGATTGTATGTGTTGGAGTTAGGTCCAGTAAAAGGTCTTTGATAGTTATTTACGGCATTGGCTTGTTCATTCAACACTCCTCGAAAGGCAGGTATTGTAGGACAGTTTTCAGTTGTGTGAATGTTGCAATCACAGATGCCGCAAACAATTTCATTGACCTTATCCTTCTTTCCTTCCATGGCCTCAACTTTCCTTATGAGCGTAGTCACTTTACACTTGAGATCATCCTCTTCTTTTAAGAGATATAATCCACCTTTCTCCTTTAATTGAGTTGGCCTAGACGTGGTGTTCGACTTTGGGTAATAGTCCCAAGATTGTGTTTTTTCAGCCAAACTATCGAGGTAGTCCCATACCTCGTCGATATCTTTATTAATGAACTCTCCATTACACATTGTCTCGACCATTTGGAGCATGGAAGATGTCAGTCCATCATAGAAAAAATTTGTAATGCGCCACGTTTCAAATCCGTGTTGTGGGCATGAACTGACCAAATCTTTGAACCTTTCCCAACATTGAAAGAATGTTTCATCTTCCTTTTGGGCAAAGTTCATGATCGCTTTTCTGAGGGTAATCGTTTTATGATGTGGGAAGAATTTTTTTATGAATTCCCTCTGCATATCGTTCCATGTGCCAATGGATCTAGGACGCAGTGAATGTAACCACGTCTTAGCTTTCTCTTTTAAGGAAAAAGGAAAGAGTTTCAGCCTAATTGTATCCTCAGATACATTAGGAAAACATAATGTAGCTATAATTTCATCGAACTCTTTCAAATGTAAATATGGACTCTCTGATTCAAGTCCATGGAATTTGGGAAGGAGTTGGATAACTCCTGGCTTGATGTCCATTTGTCCTGTATTTTCAGGAAAAATCATGCATGAGGGCGTACTCACTCCCGCCGGTTGTAGAAAATCTCGTAAAGTACGAGGCGGGGGTGCCTGTTGCACCTCATTTTCATCCTGGGTATCCTCCACCCTGGGTGGAAGTAGAGTAGGTTGGTCTTCAGCCATAACTTCAGTTAACTCAGGGGATTTCGAGCGGTGTCTAGTCCTGCGATGGATAGTCAACCCCTCAACCAATCCTCCTTCAGTCAAGAGACGTCGAGTGTCGTCACGGGCCCACTTGGGCATGAAAACACTCGCAGCCCTCAATTAAACCTAATCCTAAGAAAGGAAAAGGAAATCTAGAAAGAAAGAGAGAGTTGGAAAGAAATTACCAAATCGAAGTCCTAAGTTAAAAACCTGCAAAATAAAATAAAAATAAGTTAGATTCTAAAAAGAAAAATAGCAGTAAATTAATTTCTAAAAGAAGGAATTTTTAAAAGAAAGTGTAGATCTCTAAAATAAATTAGGAAAGATCTAAACTAGAAAGTAGATTTATTAAGAGAGAACTGAAAGATAGGAAGTAGGGAAGGAGTGTACCGAATTAGAAATTTCTATCTTAAAGGCCTACAAAATAAGAAGGTTAGTTCCTAAAAATATTTTAAAAATAAATTAGGAAAATAATTTAGATTCTAAAAGTGCTAGAATTAGAAAATTTCTAAAATTTAAACCCTAATTCTAAAAATATGAAAAAGTAGAGAGATTAGGAAGGAATTACCAATTGAGAAACTTATGTCCAGATCCTATAAAATAGGAAACAAGTTAGTTTTGAACTCAAATAGAAATAAATAAATAAAACTAAGGTTAGTAAAATCCTAATCTTAAACTAATCCTAAAACCAATTAATTTCAGAAAATCGTAACCGTCAGTCCCCGGCAACGGCGCCAAAACTTGTTCACTCCCCAAGTATAGGGTTGTGTTGTAGTAATAAACTCGGTAAGACCGAGGTCGAATCCACAGGGACTGATACCTGTACGTTATCTGAAACCAAGTAGAACTAGAACTAGACTAAGATTGCTTTAAACCAAAGAGAATTTGAAGAATAATTGTGGAATAGTTATCTAAGACTTTAAGGAATTCAGAGGAAGGGAAACTAGGGATTCAGAGGATCCACTTGTAGAGATCAGGGAGGTCTTATGCCTGCATCAAGGATTATGGAATTCAAACTGAACTTACTTGATTTGGTTTTCAAGAGATGAAAGGTATATGAATTAGAATGGATTCCATCACCAAACCATGCCCAGGAGACAGAGTCAACAATAGAATTAAACTAATTACCAACCAATTAACAATGTATACGAAAGTTAGGAAGAGTACTATCATCCAACCATGCCCAGGAGACGATGGTGAACAACAGGGCCTCCTGACGTCATAAACATCAAAAGAGAAAAAGAGATATTCAAAGCCATTGCAAACCCACTGTAATTTCAGTCACAATAGACCATTAAAGACTGAGTGAATATTCTTTTAATAATCAACTCAAAACCAAGTTCAGTTCATGAAAAGCAGGAAATAGTGTCTCTCATCTCGCTATAGGCTTCACCTCTTAGCCCTAGCTAAGAGGTTCAGCCGGACATGGATGGGCTGAAAAAAAAAATAAATAAATTAAAATACAAATAAGAAGAAAAGAAAACAAGAAGAAAAAAAAAGAAGAAACCTCTGCCTTCGCTGACGCCCTCCTCAAGCTTCCCTGAAAAACTCTCACGTCGAAGCCTTCCTGTTGCCTGTCTCCTTCCAGATTCACCGTCCAATACTTTATCCAGCCAACGTCCAGCAACCAAGCTTCTGCTCCCCCTTTTTTTTTTTCTTTTATCCTCAGCCGTGCACAGCAGCAGCAGCCCCCCGACTCCCTCTCTTCTTCACGTCCTCCTTTCTTCCCCCACACCGAGACCTCCGTATATCCAGATATCAGGCGGGGCCCACATAATGATTAAAGGGGCTGATTTGTCCGTTGGGCCACTTCCACAGTGATCCAGGAGCTGAAATTTTACGTGTACGGTTACTTTATATTCTTCAGGCCGTGTATGAAATTTCGGGACAAACGGATGGTGAGAAACCTATGATCTTGCATTCTGGCTGACTTTCGGGCCACTTGAACTTCAGTTTCTCGATTTTTTTCCAGATCTCGGCCGTGTAATTCCGTCGCTCTTGGTCTTCTAGAGTCCGTTCCTTGCCTTGGTGTCATTAGAGCTTTAAATCCATGCTTTTAACATCCTTTCCCAGTCCAAGCTCATGAAGACGCCCTGCATCACAAATTCAATTAAATTAGGCTATTAAACGGTGTCATGTTCGTAAATCCATGCAATAAATGGGTCTGATATGCAATATTTGACCCTCAACAACATCCGGGCCGAAATAAAAAAACACCGAAAAAAACCCCAAAGGAGAAGGCAAGCCTTAAATCTTTCTCTACCTGATCTCTCCTAGACCAACCTTGTCCAGGAAAAGGAGGCCCCTCGCCTGCTGAGGCAGATTAGCCCTACTGGAACTATAAAAATGAGATTGGGACACGTTGCCCTCACGAGCAAGAGCGTCACCCATTGCGTTGTCCTCCCTGAAAACGTGCATGAACTCCACCGTAGTGAGACTGCAGAGCCTGTCCGTTAGTGCTCTCCAACCTTTCCATCTCCAGCCGATGTTGGCACCTTCCTTGAAAACCTTAATCACCAATCCAGAATTCGACTCCACAACAATTTGGGAAAAGCCTTTCTCCAAACACGGAAGAAGCCCATCATGAGCCGCCCGGATCTTGGCTCCAATATTTGACATCACTCCGTAACCAAAAGCGAAACCAATTATATATAAACTCTCCCTTGTCATTTCTACAAACTCTACCGCTCCCTGCCAACCCCGGGTTTCCTTTCGAGGACCCATCAACATTAACTTTCACCTAGCCGGCAGGGGGTTTTTGCCATAAGATGACAGACTGCGTCGTTGGCTTTGGACGAAGAGATCTACCATTCAACAACCCACCAGAGGGTGGGTTTAGCTGCACATACCTCTTATTGATAGCATCATCTCTGGCGCTGGCCAGCCACCAAGAAACTCTTGCAATGACCGACTGGGAATTCGTAGTTCTGTTGTCATAAATCGCTCCATTCCTGGATCTCCATAGCTCCCAAAGTATATATGCCGGTGCTAAGAGTTGGCTTACCCACTGATCCCTTCTGTCCAGGCATGCCCTTCTCCATTGCATAACCTTGCTTCCACTGTCAACACCTGCATGATGGAAATCCCAGCCTGCACTCCAAAATATCCCCAAACTGTTTTAGCTAGCTGTCCATCTAGAAAGTGATGAGAATAGGACTCTTCGACTAGGCCCTGATTGGTTCCGTCCCTGCAGCAGACAATAGTTTGGAGAAAGGCTTTTCCATGAATGGCAATCTACAAATCCATGAATGCCAGGTGACAGTTATCCGGCAATCATTTCTAGTGGCCCTGAGGGTCGACCAAAGGGGGATAGCCTCTCGCAACACTTTGTTTTTTTTTAATTTAATTTTTTTTCCACCTCCTTTCTTTTCTAAGGCTTGCTAGAAAACATCCTTAAATGTTGCATTAGGATGCATCCATGCTTTAGCAGCTGGATGATGTTTAAAATAGGTTTATCAGTTGGATGATCTACCATTCACTTGGCCTCCGCTTGCGTTTGCTGTGCCCATGGGGGCCATAAGGAGGAATCCATTGACCATCTTTTCGTTTTAGGGGAGCTTGCCTCTGCAGTTTGGCCCCCATTCTGTCAGTGGACCTCCTCCCCAACCAATCAACGTCGGAGCCTCCCAATGGTGGGCTGTAGCTAGCAGAAGCTCTTTTTTGGGCGTCCTTAGGGGATTGACCCCTGCTCTCATCCTCTGGGAAGTTTGGAAGAGTAGAAACACCATGCGGTTTGAGGGGATCCATTCCAGCGTCGTGGAGGCTATTAATTAGGTTCGGACCTGGCTATTCCACCAGGCGATCGCTTTTCCGCTGCCGTGGTGCAAAAACCGGGCTGATAGAGAGGCCCTGGCAGACCTTCATCTCCCCCAGGTTGTGAGGCCCATCCCCTCGATCTCCTTTGTGAGATGGTTTCCCCCTATCCTGGGTCGCGTGAAGCTAAATGTTGACGGTTCATCCAGAGGTAATTCTGGCCCATCGGGTGGTGAAGGTGTCTGCCGTTACGACAAAGGTCACTTCAAGTTCACCTTCGCTAAGGGCTACGGTCAGGGCTCTAGTTTCCTAGTGGAGGTGAAGGCTGTCGTGGATGGCCTATCTATTTGTTTCGATAAAGGCTTCAGATTCATTGATGTGGAAAGCGACTCCAGTACAGTAGCTGATTTGTTCTCCAGCCCGGGGGATGCGCCATGGCGGGCGTTTTATTTAAAGAAAAAGTTTGAATCTTTTCGTGCTAGTGGATTGGTGTCCATTAAGCATATCCCGAGAGAAGCCAACCGGGCTGTGGATAGCCTGGCCTGCTGGGCCAGCACCAACCAACAATGCATCTCCTTCGAGCACCCCTCACAAATCCCCTTCCTATCGCACGGTGAGCTGGTTCTGGACAGATCTGGTTTGGGTGGGGTGCGGATCTCCAAACTTCCTTTTTACGTTTTGTGTAGTTCCTTACGATAGGTTGGCCAATTTTTTTTATTTTTTATTTTTGTGTCAGGCGTCCCCGTATGTGCAGTTTTTTATTCCGGAGGGTCAGGATCCTTTTGTTAGCCTGTCCTCCCACATCTGTATAGCATTGTGCCATCTCAATGAAATCCAGGGGGTCCGATTCCCCTGTTTTGGAAAAAAAAAAAAGGCTGTATCATTCGTGGGCAATACCAGCATGCATGGGGCGATATACCATTTTTAGATGATACTTTAAATGTATGGGGAACTACTTCAAATTTGGTTCCTTACCTGTGACCAATACCTCAACATCTTCCATGCCAATTACCAAGTAACATAACCTACAGACTTGATATGCAAGCATGGAATGAGCACATTCCGAGGGAAGCAAATCGAGTGGCAGACGGCCTGGCTCGTCTGCGCAGCGAAAGACAAGAAGACAGAGAGTTTGATCATATTTCTGATCTCCCGTCCCTAATCAAAGGGGAGCTCCTGTTGGATCGTACGGGTATAGGAATGATTACAGAAACTTACAGTCGTTTTTTGCATTTTTACCAATAAACCAGAAAGATCCACCTGATTATCCAATGATGCAAAAGCTCTCAAAAGGCTGACCATTTTGAGTTGAACCATTCCTCAACGACCCTGATTGGTGAACATTATTTTCCACTTACTGCAAACATCTTAAGGCTGCTGCAATGTGAAATGAAATCCTGATTGGTAATGGATTGCCCGGTACAGAACATGGCTCCAGCAAGCGGTACCGTGTTGACATGGCAAAGTTCCGTGAGCCCCACCAAAAAGTATGTGTTAGATCTACACCTACTATCATTTTTTCAGATTATTTTAAGTCATGATCCAAAAATTGAAACAGATCCAAGTGAACCCCATGACAAAAAATAGTGGGAATTGAATGTCTATAATTGAAACCTTCGTAAGTCCACATAAGTTTCGGATGGAGATGATATTTGATTTTTCCCTTCCTTGAGGTGTATCTGACCTTATGAAGAGATTGGATGGCAAAAAGAAATAAAAGAAAGAAAGAAAGAAAGAAAAAAACAGTGGACCCAGAAAGATTTCAATGGTGGGTGTCATTGACCCATAGCTTTCTGTTTTATAGTCCACTTGAGTTTTGGATATGCTTCATTTTTGGAATCATGTCCGGATCATGTCCTACCATGATTTGGAAAATTGGATGGATGGTGTGAATAAAACTAACATATCATAATGAGCACACAAGATTGTTTCTTTCTTTCCTTCTTCTTCTTCTTCTTCTTCTTTATATATATATATATATATATATATATATATATATATATATATATATATATATATATATAAAAGAAACTGATTTCATTCATCAACGAAAAGAAACTCGATACCAAAAGGCAGTGGTCCATTGGGAGACGGCAAAGAGCAAAGTAATTAAAGGAGAGGTAATATAAAAAAATAAAAAATAAAAAATAAAAAAAGAAAGAAAGAAAGAAAGAGAGAAGTTTAGAAAAGACTACCTACCTGCATATTATTCAATTTACGTTCCGGTAGCTTTTAAAAAAGTATTTCAATATAATACCTTTGTGAATTAGGTATATGGGAGTATCTTCAGTTGGATCATTTCATTTTTCTTTAACGGAAGTTGGGGTGTGCCTGTAAGCAAGGCATTTGCAGCTCAGGTGAGCCCCACTGTGATGTTTATGTGAATCCACCCTTACCACTAAAGACATCACTCGGGTTAGGGCCAGGCTCGAAAATCAGTCCAATCCATTATTCAGATATATAGACCACATGATCGAAACAATGTAAAGGGTTTCTTATAGAATTAGAGGTTGTTTCCAACTAACCAAAAATTACTTAAATCAGATTTATAATGAAGGAGATACAGGCTTTCTTATAAGATTAGGGGGCATTGCTAAGCTGTGAGGTCGGTTGCAAGGAACCGACCCTGCTTACGCTGAGAAAAACCAGAAATTCTTACGCACAGCAGCGTTTTCTGTCGCAGCAAAACCGCGAGACCGGTTTGTGTTTGGATGAGATTTGGACCAGCATGCAATCACGTCCGGGCATTCCGTCAACGTGGGAAGGGTCTAAATTTCCCTCCCAACAGTTTGGACGGTGTAGATCTTTCAACCAATCACCTCCAAGATCATTCAATGAGCCATAAAAGCCGGGCAGCGTTCGGGACTTGCGGACGCTGGCTTTGCGCACGGCAGCTGCGCTAGACCTTGTGGGAGCCACTATCGGTGATCTTCCAGTGAATCAGCGTCGATAATTAGATTTATAAGGTCTATTTAGGCCAATCTTCCAAATTCGAAGTGGATCCGAGCTTTGGGTAGACCACACTATTAATCAACGTGGAGGAAGAATCTAGTCTTTGCATTCTTAATTGTTTACATGGTTAAAAGGAACTGATCAGGCTTTGGTCGATTTCTGGGTTCGCTCCTGATGGACGGTCCGGATTATACCGTTGGTGTACGGTGGTGGCCCACAAAGGAAAACCGCAAGCTCTGTTGCGAAACGGAGCTTTGCGGATCTTTCTGTGATGGTCGGTGGGCCCCACCTTGATATTTATGGAGAAATCCACACTGTCCATTGAAATACTGGCAAAAAACCAGTCTGGGAGGAGTAGTTTTCGTAGGTTCTTGTGCGGCCTATTGTACTCACTCAATTCACCGTTCATCCTGCGTTTTGCATCGATCTTCGTGTGTACATGTGCATGGGGCCAAAAGGTCACCTAAATGAGGGTTGTAGCTACCCCACTGGACGAATGAACGGTTTGGATCATCGAAATGTGAGCGGGGTGGTCCCACTACACAAAATCGCAAGCCGCGGTGCGTCAAGACGGGTCAGCCCGTCTTTGACCGGGCTGACCGTCCGGTGCTCGTCTAGTGTAGTGTACATGGTGTACATGCATCGTGCACATAAGGTCCACTGTAATGTTCATGAAAGATCCTCTCCGTCCATTCGCTTTTTCTCTTCATTTAACGCCTTGAGACCGAAATCGAATCATGTCAAGTATCAGGTGGGCCCCAGATCCCTGATATGGGGGCTGATCTGTCCGTTAAGCCTCTTCTAGAGGGATCCAATGGATGAAAATTGACATGTACGGTTAATTTATGGTTTTCAGTATATGTATGAAGTTTCTAACCAAACGGATGGTGGAAACCCGGTGATCTTGCATTCTGGATGACTTTCGGGCCACTTGAGCTTCCGTTTCTCGAATTTCTCGGATCTCTGGCATGTAAACTCTTCAATATTGGTCCCCTGGAGTCTTGTCCATTGCCTTGGTGATTCCTGAGTATTAAATCCATGTTTTTAGCATCCTTTTCTGTCCACACTTATAAATCCACCTTGTAACGTAAACACCATTACAACAGGCCGTTAAACAGTATTATGTTCATAAATCTAGGCAATAACTGGGTCTAATATGCAATACTTGACCCTCAACACCAGCACACTGGCAATCCCTCACTAACTAAAAACATGTATTAGTCCAGCGTATGTGGTGGAACCTAGACATAAGAAAACTGTTGGGGGCCTTGCATAAAACCTTAGGATCTAGCCTCCCAAATCAAATCAGAATTATATGATAATAAAGTAATGAAATTAATCAAAGCATAAACCACACCACATAAGAGATTTTAACGTGAAAAACCCTTAAAAAGGTAAAAACCACGGGACCTAGTTCAGATCAACAATCTATTATGAAGTAGAACGTCACAACCTTCTTTACTCATATAAGAGTGGATAAATAATAAGTGAATAAAAGAAAAATGAAGAGATCTCACCGATTATGAGGACATAGAAGCGCTGAGATATCAAGTGCACAGTAGATCACCTCTACGAGCAGAACCTCCCATTCCACAAGCTTTTTCTATTTCTTTCTCTCTCTCACACACCTTTGATAGCCCTAAACCTTATGGTAGCAGTGAAAGTCTTCAACCTTCAACAACAGGAAGCTCTGAAGAGCTTCACGGTGTTGGAAGTCCAAACCAAACCAGTTGATTCTCAAGGACATTAAACGGAGGAGGAAGCTTCCAGCAACAGGCGTTTTCCTCCATGCGACTGTTCGGTTCCTGATGCAAGATATTTTAATATTTTATTTTGGTTTTTGTTATTGTAGTAAATACCATGCCCCTATAATGTAATTTAAAAGGGCATTTGTGTCTTTTCACATTGGTGGGAAAAGTCTATATAAGGGAGCTCTTAGAGGCCGATTTGAAACCTAGTCAGAGAGCTTGTAAGCTACAGTAAAAAATAGAAAAGTTTCTTCTTCTTTCACATGTCCAGTGAGTTAGATTCTTAGGCTTTGTAAAGCCGAGTAAAGTTCTGGCTAATACTGCTATCAAACTGGTATCAGAGCTAGGTCTTCTCGGATTCAAGGCTAGCGGTTTTAGCATTCACAATTTCTAGCTCTCTAGATAGCAACAAGGTGTTCTTGTTCATTTTATCAAGTGATTTCGAAGCAAGACTGTTTCAAGGTTAGTTCGGGCTTCTTTTTCTGTTGCAATCTGTTTCTTTGATGCATCCAGGCCTTTCTTCAAAGAAGTGACTGCCTTTCTTTCTCCCAAATCATGAGTGGCAATCTCGGGTTTTTTTTTTTTTTGCTGTGGATCTCCAACAGCTCCCTTAAAGGTATCAGTGATTGTAGGAAGGTCTGTAGGAAGTCTATTATCTCATCTCAATCAGAATCAGGATGAGCTTTTTCTGTACCAGTTAAGAGTCCTGTTAGGTGCATTCTTCTTGTGTTTTTTTTTTAAGAAGAAAAATCTGTTCAAAAACAAAAATCAGATTTCAGCATTTTTGTCAGCAAAAATCAGATTTCAAAAAAATAATAATAATAATAAAATAAAATAAAAAAAATCAGATTTCAAAAGTTTTTCTAGCTAAAAAATCTGTTTTCTATTTCATCTCTCTCTCTCTCTCTCTCTCTCTCTCTCTCTTCATTTAAAAAAAAATCAGTCATTCCTTTAAAAATAAAAAAGATGGCCAGCACAATCTAGCCGCAGGTTCCTAAGTTGTCAAAGGACAACTATGAAATGTGGTGCATCCAAATGAAGGCGTTGTTTAGGTCGCAAGAACTATGGGAGATCGTCACCGATGGGTATGTAGAACCCACTATGGAGGAAGAAGCCGCCTTCACCAACGAAGAAAAGATGGCTCTAAAAAATCAAAGAAAGAAAGACAACAAGGCTTTATTCCTCCTCTATCAAGGGTTGGATGAATCAACCTTTGAAAAGATTGTCGAAGCAACATCAAGCAAGCAAGCTTGGGATACCCTTAGCACCATCTTTAAGGGCGTTGATCGAGTGAAGCGGGTTCGCATTCAAACACTAAGAGCCGAGTTCAAAGTAGCGCATACGAAGGAAGGTGAAAGTATCTCTGACTACTTCTCACGCCTAATTGTTATCATTAACAATTTAAAAAGAAATGGTGAAAAGTTGAAGACATACATGTCATTGAAAAGGCATTGTGATCTTTCACAACCAAGTTTGAGCACGTGGTTGTGGCGACCGAAGAATCAAAGGACCTTGAAAAACTGTCCATTGAAGAATCGATGAGATCGTTGCAAGTGCATGAGCAACGAATGCTGGTTCAATGCTTGAACATGCTTTAGAGCCTAAGTTGACTCTAAAGGAACAAAAGAATGGCTATAAACAATGAGGCGGCCGTAGCACTAGTAATCGTGCAAGAGGCAGAGGGCGTGGATATCATCCAAGCCATCAACAAAATCAACAAAAGTTTACCAGTTTCCGTAGAAGAGGAAATGGTAAAGGCCGATTCACATGTGGTCATGGAAACACAAAGAACGTTCAATGCCACAATTGCAAGAAATTCGACCATTATGCATCTGAGTGTTGGAGTAAAGTGGATCAAGATGAACGATCCAACTATACTGAAGCATCACACCATGAACAAGAAGACTCTACACTCCTCCTCGCACAAGAAAAAGCATGCGAACAGCCAGATGTGTGGTATCTCGACACGGGTGAAAGCAACCACATGAGTGGTAACAAAGAACTGTTCGTGGAACTCACAAAAGGAGTTCGTGGCGACGTGAGTTTTGACGACTCATCAAAGGTACTCGTGATAGGTAAAGGAAAAATTAAAATATATCAGAAGAATGGTGAGCCAAATTACATCTCTAATATATATTACGTACAAAATATGAAAAGTAACATCCTCAGTATTGGCCAACTCCTTGAGAAGGGGTATGTCATACACATGGAGAACCATTCTCTCTCCATAAGAGATGCTCACAGGAGACTTGTGGCTCAAGTCCAATTGGTGAAAAATCGCATGTTTCCGCTCCATATTAACACAAAGGCTGAGAAGTGTTTCTATGGACTCGTGAAGAGTGATTCATAGAAATGACATCTTCGCTTTGGGCATCTCCATTTCAGTGGCCTGAAACTCTTATCCTTATCAAGCATAGTGCATGGCTTGCCGGCTATTGAAGTTCCAGAACTTGTGTGTGAGGCGTGCACACTCGGTAATCAACAAAGGAACTATTTTCCAAGTGGAGTGTCTAGAAGAGCAAAGGAACCACTTTAGTTGGTTCACACTGATATTTGCGGACTACTTGAAACACCCTCTCTTGAAGGTAATAAATACTTTATTACCATCATTGATGATTTCAGCAGAAAACTTTGGGTGTATTGTATCAAAGAAAAATCTTTCGCTTTCAATATTTTTAAAATTTTCAAAGCTTGTGTCGAAGTTGAAAGTGGTCATAAAATTAAAGTACTCAGATCTAACAGAGGTGGAGAGTACACCTCAAATGTATTTCGAGATTTTTGCAGGGAACAAGACATCAAGCAACAATACACTACAGCCTACACGCCACAACAAAATGGAATTGCAGAACGGAAGAACCGTACCATCCTCGACATGACGAGGACCATGCTGAAGGAGAAAGGCCTGCCAAAGAGCTTCTGGGAAGAGGCAGTTACATGTACTGCCTACCTGCTCAATCGGTGTCCAACCAAGAGCGTCAGAAACATGACACCACAGGAGGCATGGAGTAGCTTCAAACTGAGCATAACGCACCTAAGAATCTTTCGGTATGTTGTCTATGCTTAAGTTCCAGAAGTAAGAAGAAGGAAGCTTGATGATTGTAGTGAAAAATGCATCTTCATCGGCTACAGTGAAGGATCTAAAGCCTACAAGCTCTACAATCCACTAACTAATAAAGTAGTGGTGAGTAGAGATATGGTCTTTAGTGAGAAAGAAGCTTGGAAATGGAACAATGAAGAATCGACTAAAGATATTCTAGTCGAAACAAAAGAACATGAAGAAAGGCATGACCGTCAAGAGCAAACGCTCGCAACACCTTCGGCCGCATCATCAGTACACAGAAGTCCAGGAGTACATTCCATCACTCCTAGAAGTACTCCATCAAGTCAAAATTCGGCCAGCTCGTCCTCACGCATGGCACTTATAAAAATGAAAAGCTTAAGCGACATTTATGAGCAAATTGAAGAGGTCAATCTTTTCTGCCTATATGCAATCATGAGCCTCTGACGTTTCAGGAAGCCATAAAAGAAGAATGTTGGAGAATCGCCATGAAAGAAGAAATTCATGCCATTGAGAAAAATGACACATGGGAGCTGACTACGCTTCCTAATGACCAGAAAACTATTGGTGTCAAATGGGTGTATAAGATCAAGAGAAATGCTGATGGTGAGATCGATTGCTATAAGGCAAGGCTCATAGCAAAGGGCTATAAACAGAAGTACGGGGTGGACTATGAAAAAGTCTTCGCTCCTGTTACTCGCCTTGACACTGTGAGGATGATTATCTCCCTTGCAGCCCATCACAGTTAGATGATCTACCAACTGAATGTGAAATCTGCATTCCTGAATGGAATTCTAAAAGAAGATGTCTATGTTGACCAACCTGAAGGCTTTGTTATGCAAGGGGAGGAACACAGGGTGTATCGACTGAAGAAAACCCTCTATGGGTTGCAGTAAGCTCTACGTGTTTGGAATGCACGCATTGACAACTATCTTCAAGAGAACGGCTTCGCCCAATGTCCATATAAGCATGCAGTTTACATCAAGAAGAATGCTCATGGCAATATACTTATAACATGTCTACATGTTGATGATTTGTTGTTTACAGGAAACAGCCGACCGATGTTTGATGAATTCAAGAAGGCCATGTTTAAGGAGTTCGAGATGACTGATGGAGGTCTCATGTCCTTTTTCTTGGGCATTGAAGTAAAACAACAACATGGTGATATCTATATATCTCAGAAGAAGTATGCCAAGGAATTGCTTGAAAAGTTTAAGATGGCCGATTGCAATGCCGTAAACATGCCTGTAGCAACGGGCTTAAAACCGACAAAGGACGGAGAAGGAAGAAGCGTTGACTCAACTATGTTCAAGAGTCTAATTGGAAGCCTAAGGTACCTCACAATCATAAGGCTAGATATTGTCTACAGTGTTGGGCTTCTAAGTATGTACATGGAAGCACCAAAAGAATCACACTGGCTAGTCGCAAAAAGAATCTTCACGTACGTCAAAGGAACAATGGAATTCGGTCTTTTCTATCCATACAATGATGAAGCAATGTTATATGGATACTCAGATAGTGATTGAGGAGGTGAACAAGATGAAAGAAAAAGCACCACTAGCTATGTATTCTAACTCGGAATGACTACTTTCATATGGAATTCGAAGAAGCAGAGTGTGGTTGCCTTGTCCACATGTGAAGCAGAGTACGTAGCAGCATTGTCCACTGTCTGCGAGGGAATTTGGCTAAGAAACCTACTAAAGGAGCTGAAGCATCCACAAGAAAGATTCACAGTCATATATGTGGATAACAAGACGGCAATCGAACTAGCCAAAAATCCGGTGCAGCATGAAAGAAGCAAACACATTGATACCCGATATCATTTTTTGAGAGATCACGTGAAGCAGAAAATGATAAAATTAGAATATTGTCATACTATGGAACATGTGACAGATATTTTCACAACGGCATTACCGACAGATGCATTCAAACGACTGAGAACAATGCTCGGAATGAAGCCAGTTTTGGTTTGAAGGGGAGTGTTGGAAGTCCAAACCAAACCAGTTGGATTCTCAAGGACATTAAATGGAGGAGGAAGCTTCCAGCAACAGGCGTTTTCCTCCATGTGACTATTTAGTTCCTCCATGCGACTGTTCGGTTCTTGATGCAAGATATTTTAATATTTTATTTTGGTTTTTGTTATTGTAGTAAATACCATGCCCCTATAGTGTAATTTAAAAGGGCATTTGTGTCTTTTCACATTGGTGGGAAAAGTCTATATAAGGGAGCTCTTAGAGTCCATTTGGAACCAAGTCAGAGAGCATGTAAGATACAGTAAAAAATAGAAAAGTTTCTTCTTTTTTCATGTGTCCAGTGAGTTAGATTCTTAGGTTTTGTAAAGCCCAGTAAAGTTCTGGCTAATACTGCCATCACATGGCTGAATGCGAAGCCTTGAGAAACATTAGGCATCGAAATCTTGTTGAGATCATAACCTGTTGCTCAAGCATTAACTTTAATGGCAATGATTTCAAAGCACTTGTTTACGAGCACATGCGCCGAATGGGAGTCTAGACAAGTGGTTGCATAACGATGATCAGCTGAGGAGGAACTTGAATCTTATTCAAAGGCTAAAAATAGCTATTGATGTGGCTTCTGCATTGGATTATCTACATAATCATTGCCAGACATCAATCATTCATCGTGATTTAAAACCCATCAACATTCTTCTTCATGATGACATGATTGTCCGGGGCCAGCGAGGTTCTTACCTGAGGTTTCTCAAACTAGCACGTTTGGGATGAAGGGATCTATTGGGTAGATTGCTCCGGGTAACAGTTTCATCTATTTCATTATTATTATTATTTTATATTTATTTATTTACAAGAAAGATGCTATATGATGTCCACCTCACGGGAGCTTCCCATGAGGCCAAGCTTTGTGGGCCCAACCATGACGTGTCATTCATCCTTCATTAATGGTGAACGATAGGCATAAAATCAGACCACTCCACAACTTAGGAGGGCCACATCACAAACAAAAGTTAGTGACGGTATACCCACACGTTAAAACCTTCTTGATTGTTTATAAGGCCTAATGAGATGAGGTTGAGACATCTTGCTTATTCATTGTGTGTCCCACTAGGATGAGGAATCATAGAAAATTTCAACGCATTTCAAATCTCAGGTCAGCCAAACAAATGCGTTTATATGTTTTAAGCATGATTTAACATGGTTTAAGATGATGTGGACCAGCCGGGTTTTGGATACAACTGATTTTTGTAAGCCCCATCCATGATTTAGGATGGATTTCATTTAAACATCATTGTAGGGCCCACCATAACTGCCAACTCCTTTGTTAGAAGGAATGGTCTCCTGCAGCAAAACACACACACACACACATATGCGAAATGGTTCTATGCGCTTGACCTCATAGGAACTTCCCATGAGGTTGAGCTGTGCGGGCCCCACCGTGATGTGGGTCGAACATCTACCCCATTATTCAGATGCACCATTCCATGGTGGGCACCGGTCTTAAAAATCAAGTCAATCTATGACTTTTGTGGGCCACACCACTTACAAAAGTTGAGAGGGGTTACCCTCCCATTAAAACATTCATAATCCTTTGTTGGGGCCACTGAGATGTGGTTCACAAATCCAGCCCATACATTATGTGTGTCCCACTTGGATGAGGGGTCAAGCCAAGTTCCAGATGCACCCAAATTTTAGGTGGGCCTCACCAAGTGCTTTTTTATGTTTTAGGCACGTCTTCACATTATTTTAGATGGTATGGCTCACCTAAGCTCCGTATATGGCTGATTTTTGGGATATCCATCATTTAAAGGGGACCCTTCAAATGCATGGTGTTGATGTTCGACACGCATCACGGTGGGGCCTACACAGCTCGACCTCATGGGAAGTTTGAGCGCACAGAACCATTTCCCGTGTGTGTGTGTATATTCATTCCGAGTGCTCAGCTACCAACCAGTTCACTGGGAAGGCGAACTTTTTTTAGAAATCATAGGTGATGTGAAACTAAAATCTGAACCGTCCATGGGATTCAACACCTCATGAAAGCTCGTGGACCTAAGTTTTACTTTGATCCAAAACTTTTGTAGCCATGGGAAATGAAAACAGTTTCCTCCTTTGATTTGCATTTCACTTTGTTAGAATTTTAAATCAAGATGAAATTTTGCCTCTTGGAGTTTCATGGGATTCCACATCACCTGGGCTATATATATAGGGTCTACGGTAGCTAATTAAGAGGGGATGCCTTAATTTTTACCGGGGCCCAACCTGAGTTGCAAAACATGTGAATTTTTTTCCAAGATTTCATCTAAGACAGATGAAGGGTCCATATGGCCTGGATTTCCTATACACATCCCGTGGAGTGAGGCTTGCAAGCTACAAGCACATATGAGAGGCTATTACACACTATGCATGTGTAAGAGTGCTACACTTGTGATCTAACCCATAGAATCGGGTGGGCCCAGTCAAGCACTTAACCTAGACCAGATTCTGACTTGACCTTAGCTTAAATCAAAATGAAGGTCCAAGGACCTAATGGCCAGTACCTGAACCGATTTTATCTGGATCCAATTAATTTCTAAAAGAGTGACCTCAGATTTGAAAGACCCACACCCAGAAAGATTCAAACTTGATGGCATAAAAATTCCATTGATTTCAAAAACCTAGACATGCAAAGCTGTACTCACTTGCACCCAACATGAATCACACCATAATTAGGTATGAAGGCTTCTTTTCTGATAATGTATTTTGCTGAGAAATGTGTTACATACAAATCATAACAATAATTTATATGTTCAGTTGATGATTGAAGAGTTGAGTTCTTTCAATCGAGTAGCGGTCTTGTTCCATGAAAAACTAATTTGCAAGAACTTACGAGTTTATATACTACCAAAAAAAAGAGTAAAGGATACAGACCGCGTTATTTTTCTGCTACGGATATAATCCTTAGCTATAATTACTACGGTTTTAATCCGTAGCTAAAAAGTTGAGACACCATTAATAATTAATGGTGTTGTAAGGGGCTCAATGAGACCTAAAAAAAACTATATGTTATATCTAAGCTATCTATATATTTTTAAATATTACGTTAGAGGATTTATAAAAAATCGAGTAGATCGAAGGCTCAAGTGGACCACACGGTAGGAAGCATGGATATTAAATTACAGTTGCTTCTTACAGTGTGGTCCACTTGGGCCTTCAATATACTTGAAATTTTATATCATAGACTAAAATTATTTATTAAAATTATTTGTTGAAATGGATTAATCAAATACATCATGGTGGGCCCCACGGAGCCCTGTCCGGACCGTCGCGTCCGTCCGGCCCAAATTTGGTCGCGGGCTCAAAACAGAGCCGCGCCCAAAAGAGGGTATTTCACTCTCTCTCTCTCTCTCTCTCTCTCTCCCCATTCCCTAATCCCCTCTCCCTCCCGATCTCTACTCCATCTCTCTCGATCTCCCTCCCTTCCTCTCCCTCCCTCTCTCGATCTCCCTGATTTCCCTCCCTGTCTATCGACTTCTCTCTCCCAGCTCATTCTCTTTGAAGCAGTCTTTTCGTTGATCTCTCTCCAAAAGTTGAAGAGAATAGAAGAAATCAAATGAGGAAGTCGAAGGTACTTTCTCTTTCTCTCTCATTTCCTCTTTTGATGGCTAGAAATTGGGCAGTAGCCATGGCAGCGGCAGCCATATCCGCCACTGTCCATGGTCGCCTACAGGTTTGAAGAAATGCTTCTACAAAGAATCTGGATTGTGTTACTCTTGTAAAATGTGGATTAATTCCATAGTTGGAACCACTAGGTAGATCGTGGATGATACTCGTGGACGGATGAGGAGGTCCCTTTGAATACAATATTCCCTTTGAATACAATATTTATGAAATTTATGTTGTTGAAATTTATACGCTTTCTATTTTTACTGCTAGTGTTTTCATTTTCTTATTAGAATTGACTCTTATTGAATCAATGCCTGAGCGGTTAATGGGGATGGATTACAAATTCATTGGCAATATGTCTACATTGCCTCGAATCTAGCTAAGTGCCATTGTTGTGAAGAGAAAACTTTGATACTCAGGAAGAATGTGATGTTTCATACACATGCACACAGAAATTGTGATGTGGTCAAGAGGTAACCTGAACTGAACTGTGCAAATCAGGGCCCACTTTACATGGGTCGTGAACAAAAATTTGATGGAACTGATATGTTACCTGGCCAGTTGTTTCTTCTAAATAGAAGGTTGAAATCCAAATAGTCAACTTTCCAAATTTGGCAAACAAATGTGTATCAATACAAGGATGTAGTCTCTCCTTTTAAGGTCGTATTCAACTTTGTCATGGCACTGTATTTTTATAGTTTTTTCAGTTTTTTTGTGTTGTATAGCGGTTCTATATGATGATAAGTGTGGCCTGTTCCTTTTTGAGGAGCCCAGCCAAATGATTATTCAACATGCTTTTTTTTTTTTTTTTTTGAATAAAAAAGAAAAAAAAAGAAGGTGAGACTCATCTGAAAATCAGGGTGGGAGATGTTCTTCCAGTGGTCCGGTATCATCTGAAGGTTAGGCTGCAAGTTTCAGTTGTGTTCCTACAAAGTGTTAGGCAACTAGTCGTTGCCACTTTCAGAACCTGTCTTCTTTCAGCAAACCGGCATGCCCATAACCATGATGTGAATGTTCTTTTGTTCAGACTGTCATTCTGTTTTGTACCCTTGTGTAGCAGTATAGATGGTTGCAGATAGGGGTGGGCTGCTGTGGACTGATGCGCTGCTCTGATCTGCTGATGTTCATAGGGATGGCTATGTTATGGTAATTGAATTATATATATATATATATGTGTGTGTGTGTGTGTGTGTGTGTGTGTGTGTGTGTGTGTGTGTGTGTGTGCGCGCGCCTTTGCTGAATTTTATATATAGATCTATCAACCAATTCTCATCAAGAGAAGATACAATTTGACTTGATGGTGGCTGTAGTTTGAGTCGCCTAGAACTTGATCAAGTACTCATGTAAGTCACCAAGGTTTAAAGGGCTTAGATTGTGTCAGTTTTCATGATTCTTGCAGATACCCAATCAATCTCTCTTTCCTTTTTTCTTTTTTTTTCTTTATTTTTTTTTATTTGAACCTAGACCAGATTATTGTTGTACTTCTTCAGGTGCTTATATTTTTCAACCACCACTTCTCTAAATTCTCACCTTATGAAATTAATGTGTTTGACTCGGCAGGAAAGACAGGAACTGAAGATTCAATAAGTTCGATATATTCCTTTGTTTAGTTTTTTGTGGAATTTTGGAGAACTTGGTCTTTTTCTAATTCTTTGTTTCTGAGTTGTCTTGCTTGGGAAGATTTGCTAACCAAAATAACTTTTTAATAGATATGAGGATTTCTCCCTAACATTATGTAAAATGTATAGACCATCATCGTTATTCTCATGCATGTCATAAGAGCATTTCTCTTTCAACATTGTCCATGATAATGACATTGTGCTCTGTGTACAGGAACTTGGTGGCTAATCATTTCGTATTCGATAGTTCTAACAATAAAAGGGTGTTAGATGAGATACAACATTGGTTCACATTCAATCGAATTCAAATGTTTTTTGTTAGATGAGAGATTGATGTGAAGACCATTGCATCAATGGTTTCAACTACTAAATTATGAATTGATGACCATTGCATCAATAGGCGGATCAACCCCTAAAGACCATTTTTTTTTTTTTGTAGTTGAAATGCTGAATTGCTGAAGTTTTTACATGTGCCAATTAGGCCGTAGACTACAAATGCTAGTTGTTGTTTCCTTGTGTTTGATGGATGAACTAACTTGAAGGCTTCTTCTTCTTCTGTGCTATTTCCACTATTTATCACCAGAGCATACTGTTCCCAGCCTGATGTAGAGCGGGTCGCGGACAGTTTCATGGCCAAGATGGATCAGAAAAGGCCCGGTCGATGACAGAAGTGATCTGGACTATCGGGCCTTAGATGTGGCGTATCTCGCAATCCGGAATGAGTTATCTGACGTAAAATATATGATTTTGGGGTAGAACGAGCTCCTTTAGCCAACCAACCCAGCTATGCCGGGTTGCGCAGCCTGGAATTGCGAAAAACCCCTTGATCGACAATCGTTTCCCTGTTTTAATTTCATTTTTACTATAAATAGTAAGTTTTAGTTTGATTATAACTCTTCATCCATCGGGCTTTAGGAGTTGCACCCAACGTGAAAAGAGCTTAGAATAATTAGGAGAACGGTTTGGTGAAGCCAAATAGGACACTTACTATTTTTGGCCGAAAACCTTGCGCACTAGTAGACATCACGACCGTCTATAAATAGTAAGTTTACTATTTATAGTAAGTCGCGGATTCTAGGAGTTTGAGTTGTAGTTTGATTATGATTTCTTTCCCATTGCTTGATACCCTTATTTAAAGGGTTCTGAACTCATTTTTATTCGTTCATTAATCAATTTCGAATTTATTAGAATTTATTTCTATTTTCTGCTTTCTTTCCTCGTGGATTCGAGAAGTCTCTGTGAGGAGTCCAGAGAAGTTCCGTGGATTCGGAATAGTTATCCTCTTGAGGAAGACGGTGCTCGACCTCACGTCCTCCCCTGCGTCACAGCCTCATCATGAGATTAGGAAGCAAGCTTGCTCAGATCAGCAACATAACATTGCATGCAGAGTAATTTTTTTTTATTAAATTATTTTATTTTAACAATTACAGAATTGAAATATTAGAATCCTTAAGAATGGATGGAGTCCGGATATTTTCCTACTTGATTTTGTAACCTGGTCGCTGAAGTTATGGTATTGATATTTAATGTAAACAGATGTCAGGGGCTACTGTCAGCCTCATGGGAGATAGACCTGAGCTAACTGAAAAGGTGGTCCAAATATCCGGTAGTTCCCAGCAGGCTGCAGAGAGAGCCCAGAGCCTTCTCCAGGGATTTATTCTGAGCAGTTAGTTTCTATTTTCCCTTGCAATTTCCAGTTATCAGACCATTCATTTTTTAGTGCTATTTTCTTTTCCAATCTTAGTTCAGATTTGTAATTTGAGCTGTACTGCTCATCTTTAACAGCACAAGATGCCACACCAAGCTAAATCTGAGCTATGGGTGTTGTAAAGCCGAGCTCTTGTAAGGTAGCAATGGATGCTTTCAGTTTTCACCAGTAATCTGTTTTCCCAGAATCTGGCAGTTATCAACAATCTTTGTATAAAAGGTAAGAATGGTTTATTTTTCTTTCTTTTTTCTTTTTCATTTTAATGTCAATTTGTAGTTCTAAGAATAGGAATGCATTCCATTGTCAATCTTCTTTTTTTTTTGGTGCTGGTTATCTTATGCTGCATCCATCTGCTTTCCTGCACCTATTTATAATTTTTTATATAATTGACGCAGATTTCCTGCCCATGCCTAGCAGGAAGTTCCTTCGCTGGGATGCTAAGTGGGGCCCACCATGATGTTTATGAGAAATTCACATGGTGCGTCCGTTTTGAGAGATCATTTTAGGTTATGAGACTAAAAATGAGGTGAATCCAAAACTCAAGTGGGCCGCATGGGAGGAAACAGTAGGGATTCAGTGACCACTGTTTGAAACATTCGTGTGGCTAAAAAGTTTCATAATTTTTTAGTATTTTCACTTCATCACAGTGGGAATGACCTTATAAACCATTTGGATGCCATATAAACATCAAGGTAGATTTGGATTGCATTGATGGTACTGGTTAGTGGTCGATGTTCTATAAGCATACCGTAATGTATATTTTTTATACACTTGGGTGGACCATACTATAGGAAACAAGGGTGATTGACTGCCCAACATACTTTGTGGTTGGTTAAAACATTTCCGGATTAGGTGCGCCCGGGTCTCACCCAACGAAGTGTGGTCCTGCTGTGGAGCCCACGTTGATGCATGTATTGTATATCCAAGCTATCCATCCATATTTCTGCTCCTTTTGATGGGGAAAAAAAGTACGTCCAAATCTCAAGTGGACCACAGTGCTGATTGAATTCCCACCATTAAAAATTTTGTAGGGCTCAATGTGATACCCGCCGTGAGTTTATTTGCCATCAAACCTGTTGATCAGGACACAGGGACCTGGATGAAGGGAAAAACAAATATCAGCTTCATCAAAAACTTTTGTAGCCGACAAAAATTTTTTAGCAGTTGAGATTCAACAACTACTGTTCCTCCAATATGGTTCACCAGATATTTGGATCTGCTTCATTTTTTTTGGATTGGTGAACGAGATATTTGGATCTGCTTCATTTTTTTTGGATCATGCTCTAAAATGATCTGAAAAAATGATGGAAGATGTTGATATACAATATATACATCATGGCAGGGCTGATTCAATACCACTGATAAAGCTGCTGTGATTGGAACTGCTCATTTCTGGTTTTTCCTATGTAACAGGGGACTGCACTTCTTTAAATTTTACTGCATTGATGCTTGTCCATTTCTGTGCACCCAACAATCCTGTATGCGGCTCATATAAAGATGTTTTTTTTTTCTTTCTAATTGTTTAGCACATTTCATTTTGGTTTTTACTTGTCATCTGAAGCTTACAGTTCAAGTTCTGTGATATTCTTACATTTGCAACTTCTTTTACTTTGACTTCTTTATTACTTACATATGCAATTTCTTATTTTCATTTTTTTGATAAGTATTATTGTTTAACACATTTCTTTGAATCATCTTCTCCACTAAACTTTCCTTTAATTGAGTACTACTCCCCACCAAACTTTTCTTTATGTTCCTATCTCAGGCTAAAAGAAAAGAATGGCTGATTGAGAAGCTGAGGAAGTTTGAGGTCCCCAAAGCTCCAAAATATATTTTCCAATCATTTGTCTAATGGGACATGCACCAATACACTCTGCCAACACTCTTATGTAACCTGTCTTGCTGCAGCAGAAAAAAAATGTAATTTCTGTCTCAAAATCTTCAAGCAAATTTCATTTATTTTTTATATTAGTTTCATTTGATAGCATACGAAAGACACGTCTCTTCAATTTATACATTTTCTTGTGGATGGTCTTTTCTTGTTTGACAGGGCGCTTTATTAGCACAAGGATCTCTAAAAACTGTTTTTAATGGTGGATGCCATGCTCTTGGGTATATATGTTTTTCATTGATCTACTTTTTTGTAAAAAAATAATGCCGCTTAGATGCCTAGCAGTGTTGATAGCAATCAGGTTGTAGACCTTTATACTATATATGCATTGACAGATGCAGGTGAAAAGTTTGGAGCTCTATTATGAGCATCGTTTCTTTAATTTCTATTTTCTCTTTTCTCTTTCTCGGGCACATTGCATGGTTGTAAGGCAATCTAGTCTGTCCAAATCCCCGACCCAACTACTGGTGGATCGTCCCTGAAATTTTGCACTGAGAAGATAATATTAATCATATGATTTTTCCCTTCAAATTTGGGCCACTCACTATTCTACTTTAATAATTCATTTGATAGTCGTTGATTTGAAATGGTTTTGATTGATTTATTAGTGTCATTTTAGAGATATCTATATAATAAGTCCAACTTTATATACAGCTGAGATGTCCTAATGCAAGTCATGTAGATCACATGTGAAGCTCATGTTTGAATGCTGAGGCTGAATGGTTGTATGCATGTCTAGCTACCCTACTCATCTGCATCAGAGCTCTTTCTAGGTTTAATGGCGTCGAGGATTGGGTTTCTAGGTCTGTTGAATTTGAGTTGTAACAGATATTGCCTTAACCTTCAAAGGGGAAAATAGAGAATTTTTTAGTCTTAAGATCTTACCTTCTGTTTTGCTTTACCATTCTTCCTCATTTTAACTAAAAGCAACTATTTGAAGTATTGCTCTGATTGACATGTTTATACATTTGATCTTTGGTTTGGCTACACAGTTACATCTTATTCTGTTAATTGGATTTTATTGAGGATAGGAGAACACATTTCAATTAGATGTGGTTCATTTTTTGTTCTTTAATAGCAGCATGTCTCTTGTTTTATGAGAAACAAGATCTGCATAAATGGTCCCAAATGTCATTGACTTCACGAACCATAGTTTAAAAAAAGGATCTTTATCCAATGTATATCTTTGCTATCTAGATATCTCTCATGTTACAAGAGCTGAGGCTGTGTGTGTCGGTTTGTGTAGGGGCCGATACTACAAAGCATGCCTTTATGTTGGAATTAACATTAGTTGGATCAATGGTGAAGTTATGTCTGGCCAGGTAGTAATCTCTTGCTTGTATTCTCTCTTTTGGTTTAGCTTAAATTCTGATGCAGTCCATGTGAGCCCCACTTATCTTGAGGACCAAGATTGGGAGAAAGTGCCAAGCGTTGTCATCTCTATTCTGGTTTAGCTTAAAATCTTTATTTGTAAATCTGTGCCCATATGCATTGTCGGAGAAACTAAAAACTTACTCATTCTCAGATTGCATTGTGGAATATGCATCATTATTCAAAGAAAGGGCGACATTCCAAGCACTCACACTTTCTCTCTTTGCTAGCTAAATTGGTGAGTCTTCTTTCCTTTATACTATATGATACATTGATAAAGTAGATCCAGATGTGCGTCGGAGCTATCCGGATGTTGAGCGGGGGTCCTTGGAAGGTTGGAACCGCTGTTATGACCATGATGAAGCTGTCCATTTCATATGGACAGCAATATTGGTGGCTTGACCATTTGGACAGGCCTATGTTTATATGTTATTTTGAAATTGATGAAGCAGATCCGGATGTGCGTCGGAGCTATCCGGATGTTGAGTGAGGGTCCCTGGAAGGTGGGAACTGCTGTTATGACCATGATGAAGCTGTCCATTTCTTATGGACAACATTGGAGGGGCCTGGCCATTTGGACAAGCCGTGTTTATATCTGTATTTGCAGGGACCACACCCTTAACCTAAACCACACCCGTAACCTATAACCTAAACCTAAACCTTAACCTATAACCTAAACTTTAACTTATAACCTATAACCTATAACCTATAACCTAAACCTAAACCTATAACCTATACCCTAAACCTAATTCTAAACCTGTAACCTAAACCTATGACCTATAACCTAAACCTAAACTTATAACCTAAACCCGATCCTAAACCTGATCCCAAACCCGAACCCGATTTCCTAAACCTATTACCTATTCTCAATTCCCTAAAGCTATAACCTATAACCTAAAACCTAAACCTAAACCCAACCTATACCTAAAACCTAAACCTAAACCTAAACCAAAACCTATAACCTTAACCTAAACCAAAACCTATAACCTATAACCTAAACTTATAACCTATAACCTAAACCTATAACCTAAACCTAAACCTATAAACTATAACCTAAACCTAAACCTAAACCTACACCTAATCCTAATCTCAACTCCCTAACATAAACCTAAACCTAAACTTGAAAACCCAAACCTAAACCCGATCCCGAACTCGAACCTAATTTCCTAAATCTAAACCTTTAACCTATTCTCAATTCCTTAAAGCTATAACCTATAACCTATAACATATAACCTAAACCTAAACCTTAACTTAAACCTAAACCTAAACCTAAACCTATAACCTAAACCTAAACCTTAACCTAAACCTAAACCAAAACCTATAAGCTAAACCTTAACCTATAACTTATAACCTATAACCTAAACTTATAACCGATAACCTAACCTAAACTTATAACCTAAAACCTAAACCTAAACCTAAACCTAAAACCTAAATGTATTCTCAAATCCCTAAACCTAAACCTACACCTAATCCTAATCTCAACTTCCTAACCTAAACGTAAACCTAAACTTGAAAACCCAAACCTAAACCCGATCCCGAACCCGAACCTGATTTCCTAAACCTAAACCTTAACCTATTCTCAATTCCCTAAAGCTATAACCTATAACCTACACCTAAACCTAAACCTAAACCTAAAACCTAAATGTATTTTCAAATCCTTAAACTTAAACCTACACCTAATCCTAATCTCAACTCCTTAACCTAATCCTAAACTTGAAAACCCAAACTAAACCCGATCTCAAATCCGAACCCGATTTCCTAAACCTAAACCTTAACCTATTCTCAATTCCCTAAAGCTTTAACCTATAACCTATCACCTATAACCTAAACCTAAACTTATAACCTTAATCTAAACCAAAACCAAAACCAAAACCTGTAACCTAAACCTTGACCTATAACCTATAACCTAAACTTATAACCTATAACCCAACCTTAACATAAACCTAAAAGCTAAACCTATAACCTAAAACCTAAACCTAAACCTAAAACATAAATGTATTCTCAAATCCTTAAACCTAAACCTACACCTACACCTAATCCTAATCTCAACTCCCTAACCTAAACCTAAACCTACACCTAATCCTAATCTCAACTCCCTAACCTAAACCTAAACCTACACCTAATCCTAATCTCAACTTCCTAACCTAAACCTAAACCTAAACCCGATCCAGAACCTGAACCCGATTTCCTAAACCTAAACCTTAACCTATTCTTAATTCCTTAAAGCTATAACCTATAACATATAACCTAAACTTAAACCTTAACCTAAACCTAAACCTAAACCAAAACCTATAAACTAAACCTTAACCTTAACCTAAACCTATAATCTAAAACTTAAACCTATAATCTAAAACTTAAACCTAAATCTAAAACCTAAATGTATTCTCAAATCCCTAAACCTACACCTACACCTACACCTAATCCTAATCTCAACTCCCTAACCTAAATGTAAACCTAAACTTGAAAACCCAAACCTAAACCCGATCCCGAACCCGAACCTGATTTCCTAAACCTAAACCTTAACCTATTCTCAATTCCTAAAGCAATAACCTATAACCTACACCTAAACCTAACCTAAACCTATAACCTTAACCTAAACTTAAACCTCAAACCTAAATATATTCTCAAATCCTTAAACCTAAACCTACACCTAATTCTAATCTCAACTCCTTAACCTAAACCTAAACTTGAAAACCCAAACTAAACCTGATCTCAAACCCGAACCCGATTTCCTAAACCTAAACCTTAACCTATTCTCAATTCCCTAAAGTTTTAACCTATAACCTATAACATATAGCCTAAACCTAAACCTTAACCTAAACCTAAACCTATAACCTTAACCTAAACCAAAACCTATAACCTATAACCCGACCTTAACATAAACCTAAAACCTAAACCTAAACCTAAAATATAAATGTATTCTCAAATCCCTAAATCTAAACCTACACCTAATCCTAATCTCAACTCCCTAACCTAAACCTAAACCTAAACTTGAAAACCCAAACCTAAACCCGATCCCGATTTCCTAAGCCTATACCTTAACCTATTCTCAATTCTTTAAAGCTATAACCTATAACTTATAACATATAACCTTAGCCTAAACCTAAACAAAAACCTATAAACTAAACCTTAACCTATAACCTAAACTTATAACCGATAACCTAACCTTAACCTATAACCTAAAACCTAAACCTAAACCTAAAACCTATATGTATTCTCAAATTCCTAAACCTAAACCTACACCTAATCTTAATCTCAACTCCCTAACCTAAACGTAAACCTAAACTTGAAAACCCAAACCTAAACCCGATCCCGAACCCGAACCTGATTTCCTAAATCTAAACCTTAACCTATTCTCAATTCCCTAAAGCTATAACCTATAACCTATACCTAAACCTAACCCAAACCTATAACCTTAACCTAAAACCTAAATGTATTCTCAAATCCTTAAACCTAAACCTACACCTAACCTTAATCTCAACTTCTTAACCTAAACCTAAACTTGAAAACCCAAACTAAACCTGATCTCAAATCCGAACCCGATTTCCTAAACCTAAACCTTAACCTATTCTCAATTCCCTAAAGCTTTAACCTATAACCTATCACCTATAACCTAAACCAAAACCTAAACCTATAACCTTAACCTAAACCAAAACCAAAACCAAAACCTGTAACCTAGCTAAACCTTGACCTATAACCTATAACCTAAACTTATAACCTATTACACAACCTTAACATAAACCTAAAAGTTAAACCTATAACCTAAACCTAAACCTAAAACCTAAATGTATTCTCAAATCTCTAAACCTAAACCTACACCTAATCCTAATCTCAACTCCCTAACCTAAGCCTAAACCTACACCTAATCCATGAATGCGAATCATTGCTCTGTTTGCAAAGGTATGTTATATGCCACTAACAAGATGGGTTAGAATTATCAAACCATGGTAGTCTCCAATGTAATTGATGGTATAGATAGACTATGTGAATACCAACATATACAATTACAACTACCTCTCTGTCACGACTCTAAATCCGAAACCAGGGTTAAGACTAACCATAGCCTCGGGTTTAGAGCGGTGACTTTAGTTAAGCTACGAAATAATGATTCAGAAAATGTCCACATCCAAACCACAAGATATAATACCAATCACTATGCAATTATTTAATTTATTTAAAATCATAACCAACATTCATCATTCATCATTGTTTTTAATCATCATCCATCAATCTCCACATAAAATAAAATAGCAACTCCTAATATTTATTTTCATTATTTATCCTCGAGCATAGAGCTACGCTATCCTCCTTGTCCGACCAATTTCCCATAATCTTGACCTGTTATTTAGTATGTAGTTTTACCATCAATCTATTCCTTTAAGTCCATTTAGAAACCCAATTCATTACCCTAGGCCCATTGAGCTAATCTACACCCTTCAGATTTATCCAAACCAACATAGGTTCTTAGTTTTATTCATTTCAAAACATATATAATTGTGATTGTTGGTACACTAGTGGGTCTTGACTATGCCATTAGGTTCACTAGGCCCCCTTCCAATAGCAGGCCCAAAAAGGTCTCATATAAAAAGTAGTGGGCTTGATGCAGGCCCACTGGGCTTTGGCAAATATGACTTTATTTTTAAATGTCTCCAATTAATGGCCCACCCCTAGTGTCCACCATCACAATGATTCTAACAGGAGGGACAACTACCTTTCCTCAAAATACAAAATTCATAATTCATGGTTCTTTTGCTCACCCAAAGCTGAGTTGGGATGTTAGTCGGTCACACGTTATATGCCCACTTTATTAATCCAGATTTGATTCTTTTTGTTCTGAAATGATTCCTTTGCTGACCAAAAAATGTTGTAGAAGGTAGATTTTATTCTGAAATGACAAATACCACATCTAGTTCATCCAATGTTCCAGATTACGGTCTAACCCCAAATTTTCTTCATAATTAGGCTTTAAAACAGCCTTTTTAGATTAGAGATATGAATCAAAAACGGCTGCCAAGTGGTCAGATCTGACTTCTTAATATGGCCATTCAAACATTACATGGAACAATATGTGATCATACGTACTCCATGATCTTTTGGTTGGCATAACATCTTTCCCTGTTTAAGGATTCCAAGGCCCTTAGATTATGGTTCTTTTGAGCCATTTTAATGGTCAGATTAGTGTCGCATTTGAGTAGCATAACAGCTTCAAAAGTTGGAGAAAAACCGTAAATGAAAAGTCATCCAGGTTGAAGTACATAGTAGTGATTGATGAAGTATTATAACAAATAGTTTTTCAGATAGATTTTAGGATATGGAACTGACCCAATCTTGAATTTCTAACCATCCAGAAAATGCCATCCTCAATGGTCCTGATCTGACCGTCAGATTGGACGGTCCAAATCTGGCCTTTTAATGGCCCTTAATTGCAATCGTTCTTGGACTGTCTAGGGTCCAGATTTGCTGAAATTCTTAAGGTTATTTTGTGGTCATTATTTCTTGCAACTGAGAGTTTCTAGATGGTCAGATCTGTCCCATTTCAACAGATTTGATAGCTACAAAATCTACTTTCTACAACATTTTTATAATGACAGACTTTTAAGTAGCATGATTATGGTTCTCAAGGGTGCATTCTGGACATCAGAGAGACCGAATCGACTTGCTCTGACCCCCGACTCAACCCGAACCAAATGGGTGAGTTGGTTCGAACCAAGTAAGCTTCGCCCAATCTTAACTCAAACCGAGTCGAATTCGAGTTATTCAGTAACTCGACTCGATCCGAAACCGACTCAACTCGAATTTGTGTGTGTGTGTGTGTGTGTGTGTGTGTGTGTGTGTGTGTGTGTATAAACTCTAATTTTTAATTTTTAAGTATCTCTAACCCTATACACCGCACCCGACCCCACCCTGACCCAATCCCAAACTCACTCTTCCTCCCTCATCTTCCTCCTCTTCCAGCTCGACAGTGATGTTTATTCAACCTGTAGATCACACAGTCATGGATGAAGGGAGTAAACAGCTAACAGCTTGGTCCAAGACTTATGTGGCCCCGGGATTTTTTCAACGGTAGAATTTTAATTCACCCAGGTGAGCTTTGCACATAATTCATTTTTTGGATTCAAGCACTAAATTTATCTGCTGACAAAGGGGATAAAATACATAAATCACGGTGTACACTCAGTATATTTGGATCTGACTCACTTTTCGTATATGTCCTGTGATGATTTGTAAAATTGGATAGATGATGTGAATATAACAAATATATTAAAATGGTGCCCACATGACTTCTTCTTTTTTTTTTTTTTGTTTTTGTTTTTCTTTTTTAAGTAAAGAAACTGATAGACCGATACCAAAAGCCAATCGCGACCTCATAGAAAAAGTAAAAGGATAAGCAATAAAAAATAAAAAAATAAAAATATATAAAAAAAGAAAGAAATAGGGAAGTTTATAAAAGACTGCCTGCCTATTATTCAATTTACATTCCGGTAGCTTTTAAAAATTTATTTCAATACAGTATTATTGTGAATTTAGGTAATCATCGTTAGAGTATCTGCCGTTAGATTTCATATATATATATATATATATATATATATATATTTCTTAACCCAAGTTGGTGTTAGCAGTGTGAGCAAGGCATTTGCAGTTCGGGTGAGCCTCACTGTGATGTTTATGTGAATCCACCCTCATCACGTATGTACCTCACTAACGTTAAGCCCAAGGCTCAAAAATCAGTCCAATCTATTATTCAAATGGACCATACGATTGAAAACAGTGTACAAGGCAGCCCTCACCTTTTAAACTGTTTTTTCTTGGTGTGGCACCACTTTAATGAGGGATAGGCCTGATGTTTGGGCCCTGTGAGTAAATTTTGCTGTGTCATCTAATAGTTGGAGTATATTTTATATTATTATCACCATGAGCCCTGTAAAAATCAAGAGTGAACATTTCTCTTAACTATTTTCTTTGGTGTGGCCCACCTGAATCACAGGTCAGCCTGATTTTTGGCCCTGATCATAAATTGGGATTACCCTTATAATGGAAGGGATTTCATGTATACATCATGGCAGTTACAATAGGTTCAAGCTGTGTAGGAGCACATAGTGATTTTTGAGTGACATCCAATCCGTCCATTAGATGCGCTCCTCCATACCGGCCTCTTTCCCCCAATTCCAGCCTTAATTTTGTGGGCTTGGGCTGGGAATGATTGTCGATTGGGTAGGCCTGGGATTGAATCTTGTATCTGTTTTTTTTTTTTTTTCCCCTTTTCTTTTCTTTTAAAAGGGGAATTTTGTACCTTTTAAAATTGGTTAGATTTCAAAGGTCAGCACAAATCCCCCACTAACTAAAAACATGTATAGATACAGCGTCTGAAGTGGAGCATAGCCATAAGCAAACAACCTCATGCACCACAAACAACCATAATATGTCACCACAAGCAACCTTAATATGCCGAGGGATAACAAGATTCTTGGACCATGGGTGTTTCTTTCACCACAAACAACCATAAAACGTTACTTTTACAAGCCATATATAGGTCAGTTGGTTCTCATCCTTGGACCATGGGTGTTTCTTTCCCAATCCTGGGCAATCAGAGCTGGGGCCCACTAAATGTATGATTCAAAGTATAATAGAAAGGCTTTTCCAACAAGTGCTAATTTTTTATTTTTTATTTTTTAAAGAATTACTAATACCTTTTGACCTGGAGGCATGCTGCTTTTTTCTTTTTCTTTTTGGTCCTTTTTTTCCCCCTTAATTTTATATTTGCATTCAATGGACCATGGACTGCCCTTAATTTCCCATCTCTTTCTAACAAACGCCTTTCTTTTGTTTCTTTTTCTCTCTTTAAATAAAAAAAGTCAGATTTTATTAGTCACTAAAAGAAACCTGATGCCAAAAGCAGGGCCCCCTGTGAGACTGCAACAAGCAAAGTCGAGCGAGAGGAGAGCGTGGAATGACAAAAGAAGTCCAGATATTCCTGTGGTCCCTTCATCTAGCTCTTCGTGACCATATAATCAGGGATGGTAGGGCCCACCGTGATGTATGTGTCTTAGGTGCATGTACATCCGTTGAAGTAGATCCATATCTCAAGCAGACCAAACCACAGGAAACAACAGTGATCAACCATTAAAAACTTCTTATGAACGACAAAAGTTTTGGATCAAGCTGATGATTTGCGTAGTCACTTCATCAAGTCTTTGTCGCTTTATCACCACGTTGGATGGCAAATAAACATTCCAACGGCCCTAAAAAAGGTTTTTTTTTCTTTTTTTCTTTTTTTTATAGTGTCAATTGCTCTCAATCACTACTATTTCTTGTAAGTATGGTTTACATGAAATGAAATTTGGATCTATTTCATTGTTTGGAACATCTGTGCAAAATGAGTTGTCAAAATGAAAGGACGGCATTAATTTATATAAGAAACATATATAGTACTGGGCTCGCAGAAGCCCTTGGATTGCACTTTCTGTAGTAATGATTCGGTGGGTGGATCCCTGACAGTGGGGTCCACTGTGATGTATGTGCTCTATATCTATGCTGTTAATCCATTTTGACAGTTTATTTTAGGGGGAGTGCCAAAAATGAAGCATATATATGCAAATGTTAAGTGGAACCCACCATAGGAAATCAACACCGATGGTTGACCATTTAAAACTTTTTGTGAGCCGTGAAAGTTTTGGATCAAGCTGATGTTTGTGTGGTCCCTTCATCCAGCTATTTGTGACCTTACCACCAGGTTGGATGGCAAATAAACATTCAGGTGGACCTCAAGAAGCTTTTAATGGTGAATATTGTTTCGCCATTGTTTCTTGTGGTGTGGTCCGTCTGAAAATTTGGATCTACTTTATTCTTTTGATCATAACCTAAAACGATCTGTCAAAACAGTTGGATGGCATGGATGTAATGCACATACATCATGGTGGGCCCCACCAAAAGTTTTTCATCAAGCTAATTATTTGTGGACCCTCATAAAGGTTTATTTTATGATCTAAATCTAAAGTGGGCCAAACGAATATGAAAAAGTTCGAATTAAATACCCGTCCTTGAAACATTCACGGAGCCATGTGATGTTTTTTTTTCTTTTTTTTTTATATACAAATTTAACTGTTCATCTTTTTTTTTTTTTTCCAGATCATTTTATGACATGAACCCAAAAACCAAATCACCAAGCTCCAGTGAGCCATGTAACAGGGAAAGATTGGGATGGAAGGGCCACCGTTGAAACATCTTATGGCCATCCTGTCACCAATTTAAGCTTTTGATCTGCCCTAGTTTTAGAGAAAACAGATGGACGGGGTGGATTTCTAACAACATAAAAGCGGGTCCCACATACGGTCAGGGTTAAGTTGTTACAGCAATCAAGGCCAATCAATGTGAGAGCCAGAGGTTTGGTGGACATTCGGTACATGGGTGAGAGTTGATCAATATTGGTGGGCCATAATTATGGTTGTGACGAAATTCACTCCATCCATCTGTTTTTTCACCTCAAGAAAAAAATGAGGCTAATAGAGAGCACAAAGCAGGCCAAACTAACGTCAAACATTGGGAATTGAACATGAAATGTTGGGAATTGAATGACTGCTGTTGAAATATTGGTAGGGCCATAGGATGTTCGTGAGAAACTCACCGTGTCCTTCTATTTGGCCCAAAAATGAGGCCAATACAAAGCTGTAGTGAGCCAAGTGACAGGAAACAGTACTGGGGAATGAGCACCATTATTGAAAATTCTAGCGCTTGGGGCCCACTTTGTGATTTGAATTTGCTTCTTTTTTGAGTCCGTACCTGAAGTGAGCTGGAAAAATATATGAACGGCGTGGGTTTTTCAGAAACAAGGTAGGCCCCAGCTACTGTCGGGGGTTAGGGTGGCTTACCTGTAGTTTTGTCAATATTAAAATACAGGGTCCCATTGGCATAGGTAACTCACAGCGTATGGTTCCATGTGTAACGGTGAAAACTATGGGTGAGTTTTGTAAAATAATTTAGAAGTGGGAGTTTTTTTTATATGTAGGCAGACTTAAGTAAAAATTTCAGTTGGCTTTTGGGCAAAACACACAAGTGGGACAAAACTCACATGTAAGTAGCTAGTCACCGGTGAAAATATATTAAGTACGTGCTAAAGTGACCAGCTACCTCATACAAATTGGGTCGATTGTCGGTAGTCTGAGCCCCAAATTATACATGTTGATTTATTAAGACCTACACTAAAGTTTCTAATTATCTAATATTAAAATATAAAAAAATAACACGTTAAATCATTGAGTTAACTCAGTGAGTTGACTCGAATCAAGGCTACTTTAACGTATGAGGTCAAAGGATGGAGATTAGAAACTTAGCTGATAACTGGCTCGAAGTTGGAATATGGAATTAGCTCGGATGATCAGGCCAACGAGTCATCAGGTTGACTTGCTAAGTTAACTCGATGAAATTGTCTGCTTCTCTTTCTTTCTTCTTTCTTTATTTTCTTCTCATTTCTTCTAGCTTTTTCTTCTGATTCATTCTTCTGATCTTGTCCAAAATAAATCGTGCGAACAAACGGAACCTTGCAAAAGAGTATTGAGCAAGAACTAGCTAGACGGTGGCGATTGAGTTAATGGTGGCATTGGCTCAAATCCGAGCTGTCATCGAACTTGAACATGTAGCCACCAAACCAGCTAGTTGTCCCCTCCTTTAAAATGGTTGGCTTCCCATTGTTACCTAGACATGTCAGAGATATCTAGGCTTTGAAGAGTGGGTAGTCGAAGAAGGTTATCTTCTTGTCTTTGCATTGAGGAATCCATGGAAAATGGGAAGCTTTTTCCGGAGTTTGGGGCTTTGGAATAGAGAGAGAGATGGATGGATTGGAGGTTGAGAGAGATGGCTTTGCACAAGACATCCATACTTGAAACATATAGGACCCACCATGATGATTATATAAAATGGATACATTAGTTTATCTAATGAAACCTCATCATTTTGTCTAATGGAACCCTATGACTTTGCCAAATGAACCTGTCACTTTGTCTCTTGAAACTCCTTCATTTATTTGACAAGCCGCCACTTTATCTAGTGAACTTTTGTCACATTGCGGAATAACATCGTCACTTTGTCTAGTGGAACCAAGTCACTTTATTCGAAAACACATCATTTTATCAAATAAAACCCTATCAATCTGTCTGGTAATCCCATCACTTTATCTAGTGGAATATCGTCACTTTATCTAATGGAACCTCGTTACTTTGATAAATTAGATTACATATAATATCTATAGCACATGCATATATAAAGCGTTCATTTAAAACCAAAATAGAGGTATTAATTTTATCGCATGTTCAAATATTTGAATTTAAATCGAATCCATTAATCATTTATAAAGAATCAAAATCAATAAGAGAAATCAACCATATTAAGCAATCAATGAGGTAATGAACGAATATGAATAAACAAAGATAGTTATCAAGATGTAGGAAAGCCTAAAGAGTGATCCTCACCTTAGAGTTGAATTATCTCTCAATGTTATTAGAGTTGCATGTTCTCACTTTAACATCGACATCTCTCCTTCTTCAATTTTCTCAATTCCTCTTCCAGATTAAAACACTTTAGCCTAAACAATCCAACAACAACGATGGAAATTCGGCACCAAAATAGATGATTGACTCGACTTGGTAGACTGAAAATCTCTTTCATCTTCTCTCCTCTTCTTTTCTCACTTTTTTTTTTCCTTTCTTCTTCTTCCAAACTCCTTGGGCTACACTATCACCACTACTTCTTCTAGTGTGGCCCATTTGAGCTTCAGATCTACCTATTTTTGGGCTAAAACCCTAAAATGATTTGAAAAAATTGGTGGGCGGCATGGATAAAACTCACATATTGCAGTGGGCCCAATATAGCCCATGCCTAGAGGGAATATGGTATATGCGGGGGCAAGATGTAATCTACTTCCCCGCAGAGTTTAGTTAGAACATTATACTAGTTAGCAATACAATGTCCATGATTTCGAGCCCCAACCTCTATTTATGTGAGGGGAACCTTTGATGTGGACCTCTATTTATGTGAGGGGAACCTTAAATCATGTGGGGCCACCAACAATATAGACCATTCATTGCCGATAATTTTTTCTTAGTTATTAGACAAAGTGACGAGGTTATTAGATGAAATGACAGAGTTATATTAAACAAAGTGACAAGGTTGCCTGAAAAAGTAACATGATTCCACTAAACAAAGTAATAAGGTTAAACGAGACAAAGCAAATAGGGTTTCTTAGACAAAGTTACAGATTGTCGGAAAAAGTGATAGGTTACCGGACAAAGTGACCCGGTTCCACTAAACGAAGTAGGAAGACAATGACTGGTTCTACTAGACAAAGTGATGAGGTTCCTAGACAAAGTGACGAGGTTGTTGGACGAAGTGACGAGGTTCACTAGGCAAAGTAATTGGGTTGCTGAACAAAGTGATGAGGTTCTTCTAGACAAAGACACTATATAATAAGACAAAGTGACAAAGTTCTACATTATCAAGTGACAAGGTTCTACTAAATAGTGAGTGACGACGTTGTTGGACAAAGTGACAGGATTTCACCAGATAAAGTGAAAGGGGTGCTAGACAAAGTGACAAGGTTCTACTCAACAAAGTAACGTGATTATTGAACAAAGTATGGGGTTCCATTAGACAAAGTGACAATGTTCCACTAGATAAAGTGATGGGTTTGCTAGACAAATTGATAGGATTTTGCTTGATAAAATGACAAGTTTTCGAATAAAGTGACTTGGTTCCACTAGACAAAGTGACGATGTTACTATTCAAAGTGGCAGAATTTCACTAGATCAAATAGCGGCTTGTCATATAAAATGATAGGGTTTCAATAGACAATGTGATGGGTTCATTTGACAAAGTAATAGGGTTCCATTAGACAAAATGATGGGGTTCTATTAGTAAATTAATATTTCCATTTTATATAATCATCATGGGGTCCCTATAAATTTTAAGGGTGGATGTCTCTCTTCCAAATATTTTATTTTTTGTCGCTCACATGAATCTCTTGTTAACCTAATTTTTTTAATTCGAGTCTAAATGATTACGTATTTAATTGTCAGAATGGATTTTGCATACATCTCATGGTGGGGCCCTGCCAAAAATTCAATCTCCCATACTTCTCCACTTGTAAAGAGAGTTATATATATATATATATATATATATATATATATATATATATATATATATATATATATATATATATATATATTTGTATGGGGCATGACTCTTGATTTTTCCGGGGCCCATTGCAATCTTGATGTAATATCCACTATAACCATTGGCTATTTAGTTCCATATTGAGCCTAGAGATACGTACTAAAGGAAGTAGTTGGGAGAGAGATGTCCACTCTTTATTTTAAAGGGTCAAACATTATACTTAGATAAAAATCCACTTGAACAACTAGATTAAAAAAAAAAAAAAGCCAAAAATCATACCAATACACGAATCACTTGGGCCAGACTAATGAAAACAATTTGGAAGGCGAGGATTGTTTATACACTGTCTACAATCATGTGGTCAACCTGAATTATAGATAGAACTGATTTTTTCGGGCTGTGGCCTAAAATGGGGTGAGGCACCTTCTGGTCCAGGTTAATTTTCCAGATAACATCATAATATGACCGACCTAAGCCACTGACTGTTTACTCATACAAGTGGCTTTGACAAAGGGGACACTGGTAGCATATACCACCGACTGCAGTACTATGTGTTATTGGAAAAGCTCTATTTTTTTTTACACACACACACACACACCCCACGCACTCACACCGTAGTGGGATTTCACCACCTATGGATACTCGAACCCTTAATGGGGTGTTGAAACTCCGGAGAGTCTACCATCAGAGCAAGAGTAAGGATCCTGGAAAAGCTCTATTGGCTCCACCATGATGTATGCATTTTATCCACACCATCCATCCATTTTTACAAATCATTGTAGTTCATAAGCACAAAATTGAGGAAGATCTAAATCTTAGGTAGACCACACCATAAGAAACATGGATGATTAGAATATTAAAAACTTATTGGGGGTTACAAAAGTTTTGGATCAAGCTAATATTTGTATTATCTCTTCATCCATGTCTTTGTGATGTTATCATTTGGTTGGATGGAAAATAAACATTACATTGGGCTCTAAGAAGTTTATAATGGTATGTGTTCAATCACCACTTTTCCTATAGTGTGGTCTACTTGAGATATCGATCTATCTATTTTTAGACTTGTGCCCTGATGTAAGTGAGCAAAATAGATAAACAGTGTGGATAAAAAAACAACCATCATGGTTAGAGGTGGGCATCGAGTCTATTCAAACCAAGTTAAGGCTTACCCGACTCAATTCGGTTTTAAAATAGGCTTGACCCGAACTCGACCTGACTCGGTACCAAGTCCAGCATGCCTAATCCGATTCAAGTCCGGGTTTGGCCTAGACTAATCCGGACTAAGTCTGACCCGATCACAAGTACCGATTCGGGTCGAGTCTTAAAATAATATGAGAAAATGGATGGATGAAGTAGATATACAATGCATAGATCAAGGTGGGCCCACGGTGAGGATCTTACGGACGTCACTCATCCTGGGTCGTAGCTAATATTCTTTGTTAATCAAACAGATTTTGTAAATTATTATTATTTTTATCTTATAAAATTGTTGTGAGATGACATGGCCTAATTAAATTTTAGAAGAAAGAAATTGGAGGCGGATTAGCTACCGACAAGTTGAGTACCTAGACTCGCTACTGAAGTGATGCCACCAAGTTCTGTGGGGCCCACCATGATGTATGTGTTGTATCCACATTGTCCATCCATTTGGAGAGATCATTTTAAGGCATCATCCAAAGATTAATGAGGCAGGTCCAAAGCTAGAGTGGACCCCACCATGGAAAACAGTGAGGAGAGTGACGTCCATCATTGAAACCTTCCTAAGGTCCACCGTGATTTTTATTTGAGATCCAACTTATTCATAAGTTAACACAGACATTAAAGACACGGAAACACAAATATCAGCTTGATCGAAAACTTTTGTGGCCCTTAGAAGTTTTAAATGGTGAGCGTACTCTCTTCATTGTTTTCTGTGGTGAGGTCCACTCGAGTTTTAGATCCAATTTATTCTTTGGCTCATGCCCTAAAATGATCTCTACAAATGGATGGACGGTGTGGATACAAAACATACATCATGGTGGGACCGACATAACTAGGTGACGTCACTTTAGCAGCAAGTCCCGCTGCTCAACCTAGGCGTTGAATCCCCAAATGGAAACTTAAATAAAAATCCTGGTGGACCTTATGGTAACACAAATATTAAAGAAGGGAAAATACAAATATTAGCTTGATCGAAAACTTTTGTGACCCCGAGAAGTTTTTAATGGTGGGCATGGTTCTCTCCACTGTTTTATGTGGTGGTCCACTTGAGTTTTGGATCTGATTCATTCTTTGGCTCATGCCCTAAAATGATCTCTCTAAATGGATGGATGGTGTGGATACAAAACATATCATTATGGTGGGACTCACATAACTAGGTGACGTCACTTTAGCAGCCTACTCAACCCATGCGTGTGTGTACATTATGGAGTGTGTGTACTGACATGGGTGTGTACTAACAAGCTAACAAAAATAATAATAATAATACAATACCCCATGCGCTGAATCCCCAAAAGAAGGAAGGGGATTGCCCCCCTACACTTAGGGTACTGAGTAAACTCTGTGGGGTCCATCATGATTTATGTATTTTATACGCTCTGTCCATCAATTTTTTTCAGATAATTTTAGGCTTGAGACAAAAAATGAAGTATATACAATGTTCAAATGGACCACATCATAGGAAACAGTTGAATTGAACGCTTACCGTTGAAACTTTCTAGGGGGCTAAAAAAGTTTTGGATTAATCATATATTTGTGTTTTCCCTTCATCTATATCTGTATGATCTTATGAACAGGTTGGATGACAAATAAACATCACTGTGGGGCCTAGCAAGGTTTCAACGCTGGAAATCATTATCCCCACTGTTTACTGTGGTATGATCCACTTGATATTTGGATATACTTTAATTTTGGGCTCAACCCCTTGAATTAGATGGAAAAATGGATGGACGGCGTGGATAGACCACATACATACAAGGTGGGCCCAACTAAGTTTACTCAGTACAATAAGAGCTTACTGTGTACACACTACGCGATCCGATTTCCAAATGAAACCGTCTACCGTTGCCGTTAGACTTTCAGTCAAATGTAATTTTTTAATATATTTAATAAAAATGATAACGTGGCAATCACAGTGACGTGGACCAATAATAAAGCTGGATTCAGCTGCTCACTGTTTCCACGAAACAGAGGATCCGCACTCCACTTCTCGTCCGTTGATGAATTTATTTTTATTTTTTTAAAATTATTTTTTTGCCCTTTTTTTTGTTTTTGCTTTTTTTTTTTTCTTAAACCGCCTCTACTTTGGTATATTGACCGAAAAGTCATTAGGGCCTGTTTGGGAGCGTGGATTTGGAGCCCCCTGGATTTAGAACTCCTAAGATTGGAAACCCCATGGATTGGCAATCCTCTCGGTGTGTTTGGCACCCTAGAGTGTGATTCAACTTTAATTCAAAAATACCTATGTACCCTATATTTATAGGGGTTTGAATTTAATTACTAAATCAACATTAATATCCCCAATTAGTGAGATATATAATTTTTGACACTATGGTTGTGATAAGCCCACTGAAATATATGTTTTGCCTGAAAATGATGAAATTTCAAGTCTCGTATGCACTGCAAGCACAAGAACATGTTTGAGTGATTAACCAATGATTTTTAATCATTGATTAATATGGACAATGTTTGGACGGCACTGGACAATGTTTGGACGGATTTGATCATTATTAGTAGGCCATGTGCCCAATAGAATGATAGTGTATAGTGACACACATGTTACACCTGCAACTATTAAAATGATTTTAGGTATAATCCAAGCTCTCACTGTGGATTGCATACTCCCTCAAAGAGGGGATTAGAAACCCCCGGATTTGAAACACCCAGTTACTTTATGCTGCGAAACAACCAAGGGGATTTGAAACCCCCTCCAATCCTCTCCAATCCAAGGTGCCAAACGACCCCTTAGTCTTAAACTATTTCTCAAAAAACAAACCATGTTAGTTACATATGCAGACCTACCACCACACAAGTTAGAACATAACTATTAAGTAAGAAAATGACATCTGGCTTCTAAAAAAAAAAAAAAGAAGTAAGAAAATGACAAATTTGTCTTCCTTTAGTGGTCCTTTGAATGCCTGTAAAGCCTTTAAAGCTGCAAATGAATTAAAGATAATCTAATTACAAGGGTTATTTGGATGTATGTATTCTTCTGGAAAGGCTTTACAAGCTATAAACATATTACAGCTTTTAGATGGCATCTTATACCTGATATAAAAAAAAAAAAAAAAAACCATGTTTTATATTTTGTGTAAAGTCTTTACAGCTAAAAATGCATTATACATGTTATAAAACAGCGGTAATATACACTCATGATTTGTGTATGATATATCAAATGAATCTATCATGTGCTTCCCTTAATGCTCTCCTGTGACCCTAAAAAATAATTTGTCCATTATTAAATGGACCATATGAGGGAAGTATGGGGCGTCCATCATCAAAAACTTCTAGATTGCATTGGGGGCCCACTATGATGGGTGGCAGACATCCAATCCGTTTAGTGTTTGTATGATTTAATGCTCTCTTAGAGCCCTAAAAAAGTCAAGTCCATAAATGATTTGCAGATTTTGGAAGGTTCACCGCCAAAGTTTTATTGTACGAATATCTACTTTATTCATTGTAAATACTTTACCAGCTACCCAAACACATAATATGTTCAGTTTACATTATCTCTTAAAAGCCATATAGAATAACATGTAAACCGATTACACCTGAAAAATAAGTCCAGGACAAAACCAATGACCTATCTCCTTTTGTTTGAAGAGTATGCCCCATCTCCACCCTATGGGTTTAATCTTTTAGGAATAATCCAGTAAACTCTAACAATCCTAAGATAATATGGTATAGTCTGTGGAGCAATTGATGTCATCTAAAATGTTTTCCTTGCTTTGGATGGTAAAATGGTCCAAATATAGAATCTGCACCGCTCAAAAGGGTAAGAAGATACAACGAATTACTGAATCACCATCAGCTGCTATGGAATCTGCACCACTCAAAAGGTCAATCCAACATTTCAATATTACACCAACGATCACACTAATCACTTGCCACGCAACAAAAGTACCATTCACAGTGGCAAAATTAGCCTTGCAGTCACTCATCAGAATCAGTCCAACAATTGGTTTAAATGACTAGCAATAAGCAGTATGAAAAATATTCAACAAATTCATTTCATTAGTTTCTTTCAACTTCCATGGACTATATGGTTAGATAGCCACGTCAATAAATCAAGCACGTGTATGGATTAAAAGTAAATTAGGGAAATATAAGGGAAAGCAGAAAATGCACTGGAATGATCCTGACATAATTAGCAGGAGGTTGGTGCAGATATTACTGGGATTGTATGATTAAAATTTCCTGATAATAGAGTATTACAGATGGCACACGTATGGATCCAAAATC